>NC_138771.1:41506203-41906203 GCF_965119305.1 Pelophylax lessonae | reverse complement strand
ACGGCGTCGCATGACCGCGCAATTGTCAGTTAAAGTCGCACAGCGCCGAATCGCAAAAAGTGGCCCAGACGTAAGACAGCAAAATGCTCTAGTGGTAAAGTAGTTAATAGTCCTGTGTGCCCATGCCCCTGTGTCTGTGTATGTGTTTTAAAAAAATAATCTGTTCGTTGCCAGTTTTAGCGTGCCAATCGCAGCTTACGTGACCGGCCGGCTCTCTCCTCTACTCATCTGACTGCAGTGGGTGGGGCTGAGGATTCCCCACTGACGTCAGTGGGGAGAGAAGGATGAGAGGCAGAGAGGAGGAGAGAGGTGGCGAGTCACGTGAGCGGCGATCGGCGTTCTGAAAACTGTAAAAAATGGCAAATTTTTTATAAAACACAGGGGCACACAGGATTATTAAACAGACTGTAGATTGGGTATGAAACTTTAAATGAAACTACAGCAGTAGGAGGGGAAGGGGCGGGCACTGACTCAGGAGCGGACAGGCAGGGTAGGAGGGAGGGGGGAGAGAGGACAGGGGAGAACAGGAGGGCTGCAGATGATGGAGGCACATAGACTGACCACGGTGTCAGGGCTCAGCAGCCATGGTATACCCTGTTCAGTTTACAGAGGGGAGGACATAACCAGGCAGGATCAGCCAGGTATTTTAGGTAATAGAAGTGGCCAAAATACACAGAACAAGCACTGTGCTGTATAACATGCTTTAAGGGAACAGGATCAATATTTTTATTTTTTTTTTAAGGTTAACAAACGCTTTAAAAATTAATTCTGCAGTTTCCCCTTTAAAAATAAATACTCCTGGATGGGAAACTGCCTGGGAATACCAGGTGCTGTAGGTTTTATTGGTTGAGACAGATGTCTTTTTCCAACCTGACAAACTATGTAACTCGCGAGTCGCGGCTCGCACGGAGACTGACGGCACCTTCATGACATTGTAAAAAAGGGGCGGAGCAATGGTGACCTTAAAAAAATGCCATGTTCTGTGAACGCCCATGCTTGAGCCACTCTTTTGTTGCCTTGTTCGTGTGTTTTGGGTCATTGTCATGCTGGAATACCCATCCAAGACCAATTTTTCATGCCCTGGCTGAGGTAGGGTGGTTTTCACCCAAGATTTGACAGTATAAGGCCCCGTCCATCGTTTCTTTAATGTGGTGAAATTGTCCTGTAACCCTAAGCAGAAAAACACCCCCAAAGCATAATGTTTACACCTCCATGTTTGACGGTGGAGATGGTGTTCTTGGGGTCATAAGCAGCATTCCTCCTCCTCCTCCAAACGTGGCGAGTTGAGTTGATGCCAAAGAACTTGATTTTGGTCTCATCTGACCACAACACTTTCACCCAGTTCTCCTCTGAATCATTCAGATATTCATTAGCAAACTTCAGATGGCCCTGTACATGTGCTTTCTTGAGCAGGGGGACCTTGCAGGAGTTGCAGGATTTCAGTCCCTCACGGCGTAGTGTGTTACCAATTGTTTTCTTGGTGACTATGGTCTCAGCTGTCTTGAGATCATTGAAAAGATTCTCCTGTGTAGTTCTGGGCTGATTCCTCACCGTTCTCATGATCATTGAAACTCCATGAGGTGAGATCTTGCATGGATCCCCATACCGAGGGAGATTGATAGTTTGTGTTTCTTCCATTTGCAAATAATCGCTCCAACTGTTGTCACCCTCTCACCAAGCTGCTTGGCGATGGTCTTGTAGCCCATTCCAGCCTTGCGTAGGTCTACAATCTTGTCCCTGACATCCTTGGACAGCTCTTTCTTCTTGGCTATGGTGGAGAGATTGGAATCTAAATGATTGATTGTTTTTGTGGATTTTATTCAGGTAACAAGCTAAGATTAGGACTGGAGCACTCCCGTTAAGAGAGAAGGCACCTGGGAGAGAAGGCACCAGGGAGCCAAAAATCTTGCTGATTGATAGGGGAGTCAAATACTTATTTCACTTATTAAAATGCAAATCAATTTATAACCTTTTGGAAATGGGTTTTTCTGGATTTTTTTGTTGTTTTTCTGTTTCTCACTGTCAAAATAAACCTACACTTAAAATTATAGACTGATCATTTATTTGTCAGTGGACAAACATACACAATAAGCAGGGAATCAAATAGTTTTTCCCTCACTGTATACATTCCCTGGCCAGCCCTGTCCGGGGCCTCCGTGTGTTGGCTACACCTGTACTGGTGTGGAGTGATTGACTCCCCTGCCCCAACTGCACTAGGACTCCTCCAATCTTGGCTTATATCTGGGCCCTGACTCACCCATGACATCACTAAAGAAGGAGTTTTAAATAAATGGTGTCTAGCTCCTGATGGTACTGCCTGCTGTAACCATACACTCTTCTGGCACAAAGCCACCCAGTGGCAGACTAGGTAGCTGCGCCTGCCTATAACCCTGCCTGGGTCTCCCAAATCTCTTGGCCCTTTTTGCCGGATTAACATTTATACCTCTTCCGGTATTTATTTTTAGGTTGAAATATGTCAACGGGTCTGTGGTAGTGAGCCCTTATAGATCGCCAGCTCAGGATGCCCCAGGGCTCAGAGTCTAAGCGCCAGCCTGCTTCTTCACCAGGGCCCCTGATGGTGGGGATGGACTTGCAGCAGACTGGAACCAAGTCGCGGCCCCCAGGGAGGCCCAGCTGAGAATGTGGAGACCGCTGGCGTGTGCAGGGTAACAGGGGACTATAAGGAGATCCAAGAGACAAGCCGAGGTCAGGACAGGCAGCAGACAAACGTAGACGGAGAAACAAAGCCGGATCGGTACACAGGAGATCAGATACAATAGCCAAGGGATACACGGATGGGAGCTCAGAGAACAGCGAAGTTGCTCAAGCAAGGAACAGTGCACTGAGCATGTGTATATATAGGGAAGCAAACAGGGAGGTGACCCAGGAAGTAATTGACAGGAACAGGATATAACCCACAGTGGAGCAGGCGACGCCCATAGAAAACAGAGAAGCCCAAACACCACATGTGAAGGGAGGCAAAACAGAAGCACTGCAGCAAGGAGGTAAGAATATACAGACAAAACTATAGGCTAACTTGTGACAAAATACTCTATATAACCAAAAGTATTGGGCGCCTGCCTTTACAAGCACATGAACTTTAATGGCATCCCAGTCTTAGTGCGTAGGGTTCAATATTGAGTTGGCCCAACCTTTGCAGCTATAACAGCTTCAACTCTTCTGGGAAGGCTGTCCACAAGGTTTAGGAGTGTGTCTATGGGAATGCTTGACCATTCTTCCTAATACTTTTGGTAATAGAGGTGTAGCACCCTACAGATAGGTGCTAGGTAAAACCATAGTGGGTCTAGTCTGCTTAACAGCAGGGCTGTGATTTATCTAGCCAGGGTGTCAGGGCTTCCAGATGTGCCTGCTGAGGGGAGAAGTATCCCCACTGGCTCCTGTGAGAGGCTTCTCATAGGGTAGTGTAGGAAGCCCAATCAGGGGACACATCCCAGCTTGTAACTACCCCAGAAGGCAGATTATGCTGCAAGGGATTCTGGGAGTGGGTATACGTTTGGGGGGGAAGTGCGTGGCACAGTGTCTTTGGCGGGAGGAGAGTCCCAGGAAGGAGAGTGCGGCTGTCTCTCCTCCTTTCTGAGGAAGGTGGATGTCTCGGGGTGTCGCCTGAGAGTCCAGAGAGTGCTGATGTCGCACATATGCTGAAAGTATGGTCAATAATTCCAATGTGCGAAGGGATCGGACCAGGTGAAACCAGAATTATTTTTATTGAAAACGTTTCTGCAATGATAAGGACATGAGGTTATAACCTTTTTGTCTGGTGGACACAGCAACTGCTATTCTGTTCCCCCAGGAACAAAAGGTCTAACTTTTTAGTTCTTCCCATGCCTTCTGGATGATATGGAGTTGTGTGAGAGTTCTGGATATGGCAGTGTTTCCCCAAGGCCAAGAACAATTGGTTTTCAAATTCTTTACCCATGTCATGGTGAATTCTGGTAGGAAATCCAAACTTCAAGACAAAGTCACTGAATATCTTGTCGGCAACAGTCTTTGCTGACTTGTTTTTGGTTGCGTAGGCTTGAGCAAACCTGGTGAAATGGTCGATTACCACTAATATGTACTCATAACCTCCTTTACAAGTCTCAAGATGGAGAAAGTCAACGGAGACCAGCTCAAAAGGATAAGTGGTGGCAATATTGTTCAATGGAGCTCTAGTAGGCTTATGTGGGCGTTTGTCTTTCAGACAAGTGCACTGGTGGCTGATGTATTGCTCAACGTCTTTCAGCATATGTGCAACACTGAGTTGAGCTGAGGGGGATCCGGTGTGCCGAGAGCCTGCGGAGAGAGGGGTCCAGTCCCAGGAAAGCCTACACAGGTCGTGAGTACTGAGGATTAGAGATGTATAGAACTGTTCGCCGGCGAACAGTTCCCGGCGAACTTAGCATGTTCGCGTTCGCCGCTGCCGGCGAACATATGCGATGTTCGGTCCGCCCCCCATAAGACATCATTGAGGCAAACTTTGACCCTGAACTTTACAGTCAGCAGACACATTTCCAGCCAATCAGCGTACCTCCCTCCCACACCCTCCCACCTCCTATAAATAAGCAAGGGCAGCATCCATCTTAGATCATTCTGAAGCAGTGTGTGTAGTGAGAGTAGGGAGAGCTGCTGCTGCTGCTGCTGCTGTTAAGCTAGGGACAGTTAGTCAGTGTTCCTGGTCTTGCAGTGTTCTTGGTCCACTACTGCTGTAATATCAGCACCCCAAAAAGCCCTTCTAAGGGCTGGTATTTGTGTTTTTTTTTTTTTTTTTATATATATATATATATATATATACCTAGCGTCCCCAAAAGCCCTTTTAAGGGCTGGTAATTGAGTTGTTCTTTCATATATATATATATCTATATCTATCTAGTGTCCCCAAAAGCCCTTTTAAGGGCTGGTAATTGAGGATTTTTTTATTTATATATATATACATATATATATATATATATAGTGTCCCCAAAAGCCCTTTTAAGGGCTGGTAAGGTAATAGATTTTTTTCTTTATATATATATCTATATATATCTATTGTACACTGCAGTTGCCTGCCCGCTGTGTGTGAGAGGCCACAGACCTACCACAGACTGTACTGTGTGCACACCACACTCATTTCGGGTGGCACAGGCACAGTACCTGGCATTTTAAAAAATATTTTTTTTTCCTCTGTCATAATTGCAGTGAGTGCTGTGTCAGGTCCACAGAGTGCACTGTACCCACTTCAGTGCACTGCCCACCACTGATATATATACGTTGGCACAGCATCTTGTTGCAATAAATTGAAAAAAAAAATATTTTTTATTATTGCAGTTGCCTGGGCTGCCAGTGACTGTCAGGTCCACAGAGTGTACTGTGCCCACTGCAGTGCCACTGTGTGCCCACCCACCACTGATATATAAGGTGGCACAGCAGCTTGCAAAGTAAAAAAAATATATATATATTTTTAAATTGCAGTTGCCTGGGTGCCAGTGACTGCTGTCAGGTCCACAGAGAGTGTACTGTGCCACTGCCCACCCACCACTGATATATAAGGTGGCACAGCAGCTTGCAAAGTAAAAAAAATATATATATTTTTTTAAATTGCAGTTGCCTGGGTGCCAGTGACTGCTGTCAGGTCCACAGAGAGTGTACTGTGCCACTGCACACCCACCACTGATATATAAGGTGGCACAGCAGCTTGCAAAGTAAAAAAATATATATATATTTTTTAAATTGCAGTTGTCTGGGTGCCAGTGACTGCTGTCAGGTCCACAGAGAGTGTACTGTGCCACTGCCCACCCACCACTGATATATAAGGTGGCACAGCAGCTTGCAAAGTAAAAAAATATATATATATTTTTTAAATTGCAGTTGCCTGGGTGCCAGTGACTGCTGTCAGGTCCACAGAGAGTGTACTGTGCCACTGCCCACCCACCACTGATATATAAGGTGGCACAGCAGCTTGCACTCATAGTACAACAGTAACAACACATTAAAAAAAAAATGACAGGCAGAGGCAGGCCACCCCGCAAGGGCCGTCGTGGTCGTGGTGCTGTGATTTCCTTAGGCCCTAGAATAATGCCCAGTGTTCAGAGGCCACCACAGACCCTGAACTCAAAAAATTCTGAGGCCATAGTTGACTGGCTTACACAGGACACCCAATCGTCTACAGCTTCCGCTCGGAACCTTAATGCACCATCCTCCTCCAGCTCAGCTTCGGGCACCTCTCAATTTACCACTCGCCAGCCCGCCGGCACCACCACCAACACTAGCACCACAGCCGCTTCACTTGATCCGTCAGAGGAGTTATTTTCACATCAGTTTGAAGAAATAAGTGATGCGCAACTATTAGTGCCAGAGGATGTAGATAACGGGGATATGTCTCAGTCAGGCAGCATTATACACATGGACGTACATTGTGATGATGATGATGTTGTACCTGCTGCTGCTGCCTTTGCTGAGTTGTCAAGTGAAGCGGCTGATGATGACGATGTGTCTGTGGATGTCACCTGGGTGCCTGCTCGAAGAGCAGAAGAAGAGGGGGAAAGTTCAGATGGGGAGACAGAGAGGAGGAGGAGACGAGTTGGAAGCAGGGGGAGGAGGTCATCGCAAGGAGCTAGTGGCGCAGTCAGACAGCATGTAGATTCGGCACCCGGGGTCAGCCAGACAGCACGCCAATCAACGCAAGCTGTTGCCACCACCAGAATGCCGTCCTTGCAAAGCTCAGCAGTGTGGCATTTTTTTTGTGTGTCTGCCTCTGATATCAGCGATGCCATTTGTAACCTGTGCCAAAAGAAACTGAGTCGTGGGAAGTCCAACACCCACCTAGGTACAACTGCTTTGCGAAGGCACATGATCTCACATCACAAACGCCTATGGGATCAACACATGAGTAAAAGCAGCACACAAACTGAAAGCCACCATCCTCCTCCTGGTCCAGCATCTTCAGCCATGTCAACCACTGCTGTCCTCCATGCCCCCTATCAACAACCCGCCCCTCCGCCTCTCACCTTCAGCAGTTCCTGCTCGTCACCTGCCCACAGTCAGGTGTCTGTGAAGGAAATGTTTGAGCGTAAAAAGCCAATCTCGCAGAGTCACCCCCTTGCCCGGCGTCTGACAGCTGGCTTGTCGGAACTCTTAGCCCGCCAGCTTTTACCATACAAGCTGGTGGAGTCTGAGGCCTTCAAAAAATTTGTCGCTATTGGGACACCGCAGTGGAAGGTACCCGGCCGAAATTATTTTTCACAAAAGGCAATCCCCAACCTGTACTCTATTGTGGAAAAGGAAATCATGTCACGTCTGGCACACAGTGTTGGGGCAAGGGTCCATCTGACCACTGATAGCTGGTCTGCAAAGCACGGTCAGGGCAGGTATATAACGTACACTGCGCATTGGGTAAACCTGCTGGCGGCTGCCAAGCATGGAATGCGTGGCTCTGCTGCAGAGGAGTTGGTGACACCGCCACGACTTGCAGGCAGGCCTGCTGCCACCTCCTCTACTCCTCCTACTCCATCCTCTTTGCTAACCTCCTCGGCTGAGTCCTCTTCTGCTGTTGCGTCTTGCTCCACACCAACTGCACCCCCCCAGCTCCCCAGGGGCTATTCCACATGCCGGATACGACAGTGTCACGCTGTCTTGGGGTTGACTTGCCTGAAAGCAGAGAGTCACACCGGACCAGCACTACTGTCCGCCCTGAATGCACAGGTGGATCAGTGGCTGACCCCGCACCAACTGGAGATCGGCAAAGTGGTGTGTGACAACGGGAGCAATTTGTTGGCCGCATTGAATTTGGGCAAGTTGACACATGTGCCGTGCATGGCACATGTGTTGAATCTGATTGTGCAACGTTTTGTGCAGAAGTACCCAGGCTTACAGGACATCCTCAAGCAGGCCAGGAAGGTGTGTGGCCATTTCAGGCGTTCCTACACGGCCATGGCGCACTTTGCAGATATTCAGCGGCGAAACAACATGCCAGTGAGGCGCTTGATTTGCGACAGCCCGACACGTTGGAATTCAACACTGCTAATGTTCGACCGCCTGCTCCAACAAGAAAAAGCGGTCAACGAGTATTTGTATGACCGGGGTGCTAGGACAGCCTCTGCGGAGCTGGGTATTTTTTTGCCACGCTACTGGACGCTCATGCGCAATGCCTGTAGGCTCATGCGTCCTTTTGAGGAGGTGACAAACCTAGTGAGTCGCACTGAAGGCACCATCAGCGACATCATCCCATATGTTTTTTTCCTGGAGCGTGCCCTGCGAAGAGTGCTGGATCAGGCCGTAGATGAGCGTGAAGAGGAAGAGGAAGAGTTGTGGTCACCATCACCACCACCAGAAACAGCCTTACCATCGATTGCTGGACCTGCGGCAACACTGGAAGAGGAGTGTGAGGAAGAGGAGTCAGAGGAGGAATGTGGCTTTGAGGAGGAGGAACACCAACCACAGCAGGCATCCCAGGGTGCTCGTTGTCACCTATCTGGTACCCGTGGTGTTGTACGTGGCTGGGGGGAAGAACACACCTTCAATGACATCAGTGAGGACGAGGAATTGGACATGAGTAGCTCGGCATCCAACCTTGTGCAAATGGGGTCTTTCATGCTGTCATGCCTGTTGAGAGACCCTCGTATAAAAAGGCTGAAGGAGAACGACCTGTACTGGGTGGCCACGCTACTAGACCCCCGGTATAAGCAGAAAGTCTGTGATATGTTACCCAATTACCGGCAGTCGCAAAGGATGCAGCAGCTACAAAATAAGTTAAAAACTATGCTTTACACAGCGTATAAGGGTGATGTCACAGCACAACGGGAATCCAACAGGGGAAGAGGTGAAAGTAATCCTCTTCCTACCACCACAACCACGCCGGCAAGGACAGGACGCTTTACAGACGTCTTGTTGATGGAGGACATGCGGAGCTTTTTTAGTCCTATGCATCGCCACAGCCCTTCGGGGTCCACCCTCAGAGAACGACTCGACCGACAGGTAGCAGACTACCTTGCCTTAACTGCAGATATCGACACTCTGAGGAGCGATGAACCCCTTGACTACTGGGTGTGCAGGCTTGACCTGTGGCCTGAGCTATCCCAGTTTGCCATTGAACTTCTGGCCTGCCCCGCTTCAAGTGTGCTGTCAGAAAGGACCTTCAGCGCAGCAGGAGGTATTGTCACTGAGAAGAGAAGTCGCCTAGGTCAAAAAAGTCTTGATTACCTCACGTTTATTAAGATGAATGAGGCATGGATCCCGAAGGGACTGACAGTGGGGGATGCATTTGACTAAAAAAGGCCTGGTGATGACTGAGATGCCTTGGCCTAAAAATGGTCCACACGCTGCTGTATATAATCATTCTCTGCATGCCGGATGACTTACGTGACGTCTCCGCCACCAACTACGGTTCAAGCCGCAATGTTTTAGTGCACTTTCTGCCTTAAAACCTCAATTTTTCAGGCCGCTGCTACAGCAGCGGCTGCAACAATACCTACTTTTTCATGCATGTGTACATGCCTAATTTTTCTGGCCTCTGGTGCTACACTGTGGCTGCAAAAAAACAAAAAACAAAAAAAAAGGCACATACATGTGTCAATTCCCCTTCGTGATCGTTACCTTGTCGTGGTGAAGGGGCTTGCGTATCACAATGAAGCGATCACCTCTAGGATTGTGTTGGCACACCCCAGATGATAAGGTCGTTGCTTCATTGTGTACAGACCAAAAGCGATCCGCAGGATAATTTTTCATAAAAAAAAACATTAATTTTCTTTCATTCTTTCTGCGGAGCTGGGTATTTTTTGGCCGCGTTACTGAATGCTCATGAACAATGGCTGTAGGCTCATGCGTCCTTTTGTGGAGATGACAACCCTGGTGGTCAGTCGAACCCAAGGCAACATCATCGACCTCATCCCATATGCGTTTTTTCTGGAGCGTGCCCTGCGAAGAGTACTGGATCAGGCTGTAGATGAGCATGAAGAGGAAGAGTTGTGGTCCTCATCACCACCAGAAGCAGCCTTGTCGTTGTCAATTGCTGGACCTGTGGCAACGCAGAGAGAGGAGTCTGAAGAAGAGAAGTCAGAGGAGGAAGGTGGCTTTGAGGAGGTGGAATACCAGCCACAGCAGGCGTCCCAGGGGGCTTGTTCTCACCTTTCGAGGACCCTTGGTGTTGTATGTGGCTGGGTGGAGGAAGAGACCTTCAATGATGTCAGTGAGGACAAGGAACGGGACATGGCTAGCTTGGTATCCAACCTTGTGCAAATTGGGAGTTTACGGTTGTGCAAATGGACTGACTGACTGTTAAACGGGGAGTTCGGTCTGTCAGAGTTTGGTCTGTCACTGTGAAGCGGGCGACGGGCGTAACCCTTACACTACTTGACCGATAAAACATCATACCTGATCGTATTCACACACTGGATGTTTTAGTGCTGGTTTACACTGCCGCTACCACTAAAGTAGCGTAGTTTCCAGTGCGACTTTGGCGCGACTTAGCGCGACTTTGGCGCGACCTCATCGCGAGGTGACTTTTTATTTGGCCAATCACAATATCATGTTTTGTGACCGTCACCTAATTTCCTTTTCCTGTTTTTTGTTTTACATATTTCCCCATGTGTGCAGTGTTGTCTGTGTCATAGCTCAACTGATAGGCATGTTTGCCTTGGCATATCATATTTCAGCTTGCCAGAAAGAAAAAAAGACAGCTGGAAAGACACTGCATTAGTTTTCTACTAAAAATCATAAGAAAAATGCTGTTTTTTTTGGGTTGTGGACATACTACAGAGCTGAAACTTGACAGGTACACTTTTTAGACCCCCCAGACACTAAATACAAAAAATGACATGCCTGCCTAAAAAAATGCCCGATAAATGCCTGCAAGAGAAAAAGCCAGCCGCAGAGAAGCCGTATTCCTGAAAATATAAGAAAAATGCTGTTTTTTAGGGGTTCTGGACATGCTACAGAGCTGAAACTTGACAGGTACACTTTTTAGACCCCCCAGACACTAAATACAAAAAATGACATGCCTGCCTAAAAAAATGCCCCGATAAATGCCTGCAAGAGAAAAAGCCAGCCGCAGAGAAGCCGTATTACTGAAAATATAAGAAAAATGCTGTTTTTTAGGGGTTCTGGACATGCTACAGAGCTGAAACTTGACAGGTACACTTTTTAGACCCCCCAGACACTAAATACAAAAAATGACATGCCTGCCTAAAAAAATGCCCGCTAAATGCCTGCAAGAGAAAAAGCCAGCCGCAGAGAAGCCGTATTCCTGAAAATATAAGAAAAATGCTGTTTTTTAGGGGTTCTGGACATGCTACAGAGCTGAAAATTGACAGGTACACTTTTTAGACCCCCCAGACACTAAATACAAAAAATGACATGCCTGCCTAAAAAAATGCCCGATAAATGCCTGCAAGAGAAAAAGCCAGCCGCAGAGAAGCCGTATTACTGAAAATATAATAAAAATGCTGTTTTTTAGGGGTTCTGGACATGCTACAGAGCTGAAACTTGACAGGTACACTTTTTAGACCCCCCAGACACTAAATACAAAAAATGACATGCCTGCCTAAAAAAATGCCCGCTAAATGCCTGCAAGAGAAAAAGCCAGCCGCAGAGAAGCCGTATTCCTGAAAATATAAGAAAAATGCTGTTTTTTAGGGGTTCTGGACATGCTACAGAGCTGAAAATTGACAGGTACACTTTTTAGACCCCCCAGACACTAAATACAAAAAATGACATGCCTGCCTAAAAAAATGCCCGCTAAATGCCTGCAAGAGTAAAAGCCAGCCGCAGAGAAGCCATATTCCTGAAAATATAAGAAAAATGCTGTTTTTTAGGGGTTCTGGACATGCTACAGAGCTGAAAATTGACAGATACACTTTTTAGACCCCCCAGACACTAAATACAAAAAATGACATGCCTGCCTAAAAAAATGCCCGCTAAATGCCTGCAAGAGAAAAAGCCAGCCGCAGAGAAGCCATATTCCTGAAAATATAAGAAAAATGCTGTTTTTTAGGGGTTCTGGACATGCTACAGAGCTGAAACTTGACAGGTACACTTTTTAGACCCCCCAGACACTAAATACAAAAAATGACATGCCTGCCTAAAAAAATGCCCGATAAATGCCTGCAAGAGAAAAAGACAGCCGCAGAGAAGCCGTATTACTGAAAATATAAGAAAAATGCTGTTTTTTAGGGGTTCTGGACATGCTACAGAGCTGAAACTTGACAGGTACACTTTTTAGACCCCCCAGACACTAAATACAAAAAATGACATGCCTGCCTAAAAAAATGCCCGATAAATGCCTGCAAGAGAAAAAGACAGCCGCAGAGAAGCCGTATTACTGAAAATATAAGAAAAATGCTGTTTTTTAGGGGTTCTGGACATGCTACAGAGCTGAAAATTGACAGGTACACTTTTTAGACCCCCCAGACACTAAATACAAAAAATGACATGCCTGCCTAAAAAAATGCCCGCTAAATGCCTGCAAGAGAAAAAGCCAGCCGCAGAGAAGCCGTATTCCTGAAAATATAAGAAAAATGCTGTTTTTTAGGGGTTCTGGACATGCTACAGAGCTGAAAATTGACAGGTACACTTTTTAGACCCCCCAGACACTAAATACAAAAAATGACATGCCTGCCTAAAAAAATGCCCGATAAATGCCTGCAAGAGAAAAAGCCAGCCGCAGAGAAGCCGTATTACTGAAAATATAATAAAAATGCTGTTTTTTAGGGGTTCTGGACATGCTACAGAGCTGAAACTTGACAGGTACACTTTTTAGACCCCCCCAGACACTAAATACAAAAAATGACATGCCTGCCTAAAAAAATGCCCGCTAAATGCCTGCAAGAGAAAAAGCCAGCCGCAGAGAAGCCGTATTCCTGAAAATATAAGAAAAATGCTGTTTTTTAGGGGTTCTGGACATGCTACAGAGCTGAAAATTGACAGGTACACTTTTTAGACCCCCCAGACACTAAATACAAAAAATGACATGCCTGCCTAAAAAAATGCCCGCTAAATGCCTGCAAGAGAAAAAGCCAGCCGCAGAGAAGCCATATTCCTGAAAATATAAGAAAAATGCTGTTTTTTAGGGGTTCTGGACATGCTACAGAGCTGAAAATTGACAGGTACACTTTTTAGACCCCCCAGACACTAAATACAAAAAATGACATGCCTGCCTAAAAAAATGCCCGATAAATGCCTGCAAGAGAAAAAGACAGCCGCAGAGAAGCCGTATTACTGAAAATATAAGAAAAATGCTGTTTTTTAGGGGTTCTGGACATGCTACAGAGCTGAAAATTGACAGGTACACTTTTTAGACCCCCCAGACACTAAATACAAAAAATGACATGCCTGCCTAAAAAAATGCCCGCTAAATGCCTGCAAGAGAAAAAGCCAGCCGCAGAGAAGCCGTATTCCTGAAAATATAAGAAAAATGCTGTTTTTTAGGGGTTCTGGACATGCTACAGAGCTGAAAATTGACAGGTACACTTTTTAGACCCCCCAGACACTAAATACAAAAAATGACATGCCTGCCTAAAAAAATGCCCGATAAATGCCTGCAAGAGAAAAAGCCAGCCGCAGAGAAGCCGTATTACTGAAAATATAATAAAAATGCTGTTTTTTAGGGGTTCTGGACATGCTACAGAGCTGAAACTTGACAGGTACACTTTTTAGACCCCCCCAGACACTAAATACAAAAAATGACATGCCTGCCTAAAAAAATGCCCGCTAAATGCCTGCTAGAGAAAAAGCCAGCCGCAGAGAAGCCGTATTCCTGAAAATATAAGAAAAATGCTGTTTTTTAGGGGTTCTGGACATGCTACAGAGCTGAAAATTGACAGGTACACTTTTTAGATTCCCCAGACACTAAATACAAAAAATGACATGCCTGCCTAAAAAAATGCCCGCTAAATGCCTGCAAGAGAAAAAGCCAGCCGCAGAGAAGCCATATTCCTGAAAATATAAGAAAAATGCTGTTTTTTAGGGGTTCTGGACATGCTACAGAGCTGAAAATTGACAGGTACACTTTTTAGACCCCCCAGACACTAAATACAAAAAATGACATGCCTGCCTAAAAAAATGCCCGCTAAATGCCTGCAAGAGAAAAAGCCAGCCGCAGAGAAGCCGTATTACTGAAAATATAATAAAAATGCTGTTTTTTAGGGGTTCTGGACATGCTACAGAGCTGAAACTTGACAGGTACACTTTTTAGACCCCCCCAGACACTAAATACAAAAAATGACATGCCTGCCTAAAAAAATGCCCGCTAAATGCCTGCTAGAGAAAAAGCCAGCCGCAGAGAAGCCGTATTCCTGAAAATATAAGAAAAATGCTGTTTTTTAGGGGTTCTGGACATGCTACAGAGCTGAAAATTGACAGGTACACTTTTTAGACCCCCCAGACACTAAATACAAAAAATGACATGCCTGCCTAAAAAAATGCCCGCTAAATGCCTGCAAGAGAAAAAGCCAGCCGCAGAGAAGCCATATTCCTGAAAATATAAGAAAAATGCTGTTTTTTAGGGGTTCTGGACATGCTACAGAGCTGAAAATTGACAGGTACACTTTTTAGACCCCCCAGACACTAAATACAAAAAATGACATGCCTGCCTAAAAAAATGCCCGCTAAATGCCTGCAAGAGAAAAAGCCAGCCGCAGAGAAGCCATATTCCTGAAAATATAAGAAAAATGCTGTTTTTTAGGGGTTCTGGACATGCTACAGAGCTGAAAATTGACAGGTACACTTTTTAGACCCCCCAGAAACTAAATACAAAAAATGACATGCCTGCCTAAAAAAATGCCCGATAAATGCCTGCAAGAGAAAAAGCCAGCCGCAGAGAAGCCATATTCCTGAAAATATAAGACAAATGCTGTTTTTTAGGGGTTCTGGACATGCTACAGAGCTGAAACTTCACAGGTACACTTTTTAGACCCCCCAGATGCTAAATCCAAATAAATTTTTTATTTTTATTTTTTTTTAATTTTTCCAATAATTGGCTCTCTATCAAAAAATTATAATTTTTAAGAACTTTTTTTTGCGTGATCCCTCTCCGGCATGCCACAGTCCAGGTGTTAGTCCCCTTGAAACAACTTTTCCATCACTATTGTGGCCAGAAAGAGTCCCTGTGTGTTTTAAAATTCGCCTGCCTATTGAAGTCTATGGCGGTTCGCCCGGTTCGCCGGTTCGCGAACATTTGCCGATGTTCGCGTTCGCCGTTCGCGAACGGCGAATTTTAGGTTCGCGACATCACTACTGAGGATTGCCCCTGGGGATCTGCCTAGAATCAGAGGGGACCACTCCGGAAGAGGTTCGGGGATCCAAGGTCAGCTAGCTGTAAAGGGGGTACCTGGGTTTAGGACCCTGAAGTGTAAAGGGGGTACATAGTCAGTGGACCCTGAGGAGTTCAAGGAGCAAAGGGGGCCCTGAATTGTATTGTGTGTGCCAGTTACAGTGTTAGCTATTTGGAGTTCTACAAAATACTACCTCAAGCTGTGCCAGGCGGGGGAAAAGTATTCAAAGACTTACACAGTGAAGCAGTGTCAGGAGTTCTACAGTTCTCAGTCTTGGATCAACTGGACTATAGGTCGGGGATTCAACACTTCCTCTGCTTTACAGAGTGTTCTCAGAGTCAGTGAGCGTTGGCTGCCGCTGGCTAGCGTCAAGGAAGCGCCAACGGGCATTTTTCCAGGATCCAAGTCCCAATTGTAATTTAGTTCAAGCCAAGAAGAGTATCCCACTCATTCCCTTCTCCCATCCCCTTAATTTATAACAAACACCACAAAGAAAGATGCTGGAGTTGTCACTGTTTCAATTGTCACACCTGGGGACTCAGCTCACATGGACTGGAGAGGATTCCGGTACTAATGGCAGACCCACATCAGGCCACAGGCCTGGAAACCTTGCTACATAGTGTATATTTAATGTTTAAAGAAATTATTTAATAAAAATCATCCCTTTCAATCTCTATAACCTGCTGATTGCACTTTATTTATTTTATGTTTTCTTCCTAGAATTCCCAACGACCTTGCCGTTAATCACTCAACTTTGTTGAAGGTAAGTGAAATAGAACTGCCACATTTTTCATAAATTAAGTAGTAAATTAAGAATGACTAGAGGAGAAAGACTATTTGAAAAGAGATATATTCCAGTGTTTTATTGATGCCAGACATCTTTCCACACCATGTCGAAATCTCTTATATAATTAGGAGCTATGGATGAGGAAACAGAGCAAATAATGGTAATTAATCAATTTACAGTTGGGTAAACAGAGATTATTGGAGTCAAATTGGCTAATTGCTCACCTTCCAGCTGAATGAACATGAAGGGCTGGATGCCCGGTACTCGCCTGAGGTCATAGGGATGCCTGTGGGAGCTTTAAGTTTTGTGCCTGGTAGGGGTTAGGGCTTCACATCCACTCTCATCCTGTGCCCTGCTGCATGTAATGTGCTAGCAAGCTGGAATACTTGACGTAACTGACAAGAACATCACACATGCAGGAGGAACCTTGAGCTGATCCAGTTCATTGACTGCGTACTGTTATACAGTATGCTTAGGAAGACTGATGAGTACAGCTGACTAATGCCTGCTGAAACTGGGAGGCCTATGAGTGCTTTAGTTGAAGCAGTAGTAAAGTTCTACAATTAAAAAAAAGTTGGGACCCCTGGGCAGTTTTTTTATCCACTTTTGGACCGGAAGGATTTACCCCCTTAATGACCGGGCCATTTTTTGCGATTTGGCACTGCGTTGTGACGGACAATTGCGTGGTTGTGCGACACTGTACCAAAATAAAATTGATGTTATGTGTTTCCCACAAATAGAGCTTTTTTTTTTGGTGGTATTTGATCACCTCTGCAATTTTTATTTTTTGCGCTATAAACAAAAATACAGCGATAATTCTGGGGGGAAAAAAAAAACAACATTTTCACACTCTGCTTTATAACATTCCCAATAAAAAAAAAAAATTAAAAATCAAAATGTTTCATCCTTTTAGGCCAATTTGTATTTTTCTACATATTTTTGGTTAAAAAAAAAAATCACAATAAGCGATTTGATTGGTTTGCGCAAATGTTATCGCGTCTACAAATTAGGGGAAAGATTTATGTCATTTTTTTAATTTTTTTTTTTTTACTAGTAATGGCGGTGATCAGAAATTTGTAGCGGGATTACGACATTGATTGGACCCCTAAATTAAATTTTTGACCCTTTTTGGGGGACCAGTGACATTACTACAGTAACCAGTGCTAAAAATATGCACTGTTACTGTAATAATGACACTGCCAGGGAAGGGGTTAACCCTGTGGGTGATCAAGGGGTTAAATGTGAGCCTAGGGGGTGTTTTCTAACTGGGGGGGGTGGGCTTGTAATATCAACACAGAGGCCTGTGTTCCTAAATAGCAGGAATATTGGGGCTCTGTGTTGATACCAGACAGAACAACAGTCTGCTGTGTTTACAACAGAAGATCGATGTTCTCTCTTCACGGGGAGCGATTGCGGGTTCCCGGCGGCAATCACAGCCATCGGCCCCACGCCTTGGCTTCCTCGCTGGCGACTGGGAGTCTACAGGTACCGCGATTCGTGGTGGCTAGTCGGCAAGTGGTTAAAAGCACCATCCAAGCAGACAGTTGCTTAAAGCGGTGTTCCAGCCTCCCCCTCCAAAAATTAAAGGTCAGCAGCTCCACATACTGTAGCTGCTGACTTTTAATATATAGACACTTACCTGTCCTGGAGTCCAGCGATGTTGGCACCGCAGCCGATGTTTCCATCGGCTGTCAGGGGCTGCCGCCGCTATTGCCGGTGAGGGATCCTGCAGCTTCACGGGCGGGTCCCTAATGTGCCTGCGCGAAGCGCGCTGCACATTCCGATTGGCTCGGCGGCGGGGGGAAGGAGGAGGGGGACGAACTTCCGAGGGACAGCGCCGCGGCGTGGTCTCCCGGAAGTGGGGAAGGGTACCTGTCAAAAACAGGTACCCATTGCCCCTCCCCCCTGAAAGGTGCAAATGTGGCAATGGAGGGGGGGGGGGAGAAGCAAATGACTTTTGGGTGGAACACCATTTTAACCTTCTCCCACCCGGCCTAGAGTAATAAAACGGGCAGGCGAGAGCACTGCTATTTCAGGTGAACATCATATTACATATTCATCCTCCCAGGGGCCTTAGAGGTGTGCAGCGTCATGATCTGTCACTGGCTGTGTCTACAGTACACAGATGAGTGTACCGGGCCACTGTATGCAGCCCTGGTACCATGTGATCACTGTGAGCAATCACAGCAATCACATGTCAGTTGTAAACAAACAATAGCTTGTTATTCATAGTCATTGTGTACTATTGTGATCTCTTTGATTGGTCACAGTGATCATGTAGTACAGGGTCAATCACACTGGACCTGTTGTATCATGTGATAGCTGTAACCAATTACAGCTATCACAATAGTTCACAATGGCGCATGAATGGATGCAATTCAGAAACTAAAATTGATTGCTTATATAGTGATTAATAATATAATATATATATATATATATACAGTATATATAGATAGATAGATAGATCTATATATACAGTGCCTTGCGAAAGTATTTGGCCCCCTTGAACTTTGCGACCTTTTGCCACATTTCAGGCTTCAATCATAAAGATATAAAACTGTAATTTTTTTGTAAAGAATCAACAACAAATGGGACACAATCAGGAATTGTAACGAAATTTATTGGATATTTCAAACTTTTTTAACAAATAAAAAACTGAAAAATTGGGCGTGCAAAATTATTCAGCCCCCTTAAGTTAATACTTTGTAGCACCACCTTTTGCTGCGATTACAGCTGTAAGTCGCTTGGGGTATGTCTCCATCAGTTTTGCACATCGAGAGACTGAAATTTTTGCCCATTCCTCCTTGCAAAACAGCTCGAGCTCAGTGAGGTTGGATGGAGAGCTTTTGTGAACAGCAGTTTTCAGTTCTTTCCACAGATTCTCGATTGGATTCAGGTCTGGACTTTGACTTGGCCATTCTAACACCTGGATATGTTTATTTGTGAACCATTCCATTGTAGATTTTGCTTTATGTTTTGGATCATTGTCTTGTTGGAAGACAAATCTCCGTCCCAGTCTCAGGTCTTTTGCAGACTCCATCAGGTTTTCTTCCAGAATGGCCCTGTATTTGGCTCCATCCATCTTGCCATCAATTTTAACCATCTTCCCTGTCCCTGCTGAAGAAAAGCAGGCCCAAACCATGATGCTGCCACCACCATGTTTGACAGTGGGGATGGTGTGTTCAGGGTGATGAGCTGTGTTGCTTTTACGCCAAACATAACGCTTTGCATTGTTGCCAAAAAGTTTGATTTTGGTTTCATCTGACCAGAGCACCTTCTTCCACATGCTTGGTGTGTCTCCCAGGTGGCTTGTGGCAAACTTTAAACTACACTTTTTATGGATATCTTTAAGAAATGGCTTTCTTCTTGCCACTCTTCCATAAAGGCCAGATTTGTGCAGTATACGACTGATTGTTGTCCTATGGACAGAGTCTCCCACCTCATCTGTAGATCTCTGCAGTTCATCCAGAGTGATCATGGGCCTCTTGGCTGCATCTCTGATCAGTCTTCTCCTTGTATGAGCTGAAAGTTTAGAGGGACGGCCAGGTCTTTGTAGATTTGCAGTGGTCTGATACTCCTTCCATTTCAATATTATCGCTTGCACAGTGCTCCTTGAGATGTTTAAAGCTTGGGAAATCTTTTTGTATCCAAATCCGGCTTTAAACTTCTCCACAACAGTATCTTGGACCTGCCTGGTGTGTTCCTTGTTCTTCATGATGCTCTCTGCGCTTTAAACGGACATCTGAGACTATCACAGTGCAGGTGCATTTATACGGAGACTTGATTACACACAGGTGGATTCTATTTATCATCATTAGTCATTTAGGTCAACATTGGATCATTCAGAGATCCTCACTGAACTTCTGGATAGAGTTTGCTGCATTGAAAGTAAAGGGGCTGAATAATTTTGCACGCCCAATTTTTCCAGTTTTTTATTTGTTAACAAAGTTTGAAATAGCCAATAAATTTCGTTCCACTTCATTACTGTGTCCCACTTGTTGTTGATTCTCCACAAAAAATTAAATTTTTTTAGCTTTATGTTTGAAGCCTGAAATGTGGCAAAAGGTCGCAAAGTTCAAGGGGGCCGAATACTATCGCAAGGCACTGTATATATAACTTGTTACCTAAAAATTGTAACTTGGCCTAAATTAATTTTTTATTATTATTATTTTTTTCAAAACTTTATGACAGAAACTAAGAAAAACATGTTTTATTTATATTTTTTTTAACTTTAACTCTAAAGCAAGAAATAAAACACACAGTGGTGATTAAATACCACCAAAAGAAAACTCTATCTGTCTTGAAAAAATGATAAAACTTTCATATGGGTACAGTGCTGCATGACTGAGTAATTGTCAGTGTGACAACGCTGGAAACTGAAAATTGGCCTGGGCAGGAAGGGGGTGAAAGTGCCCGGTATTGAAGCGGTTGAAACTATCTACATGCGAAGTATCTCTGATTTTCTGATTCAAATATTTTATTATAAAGAGCTTAAGAAGTAAAAATTCCATGGAAAGAATAAAGTATTTATTTGCCGGAGGAAAGAGTCTGCGGTCTTTCGGTTATTTCTTTAGTAGCTCTACTGGCTTTAAACATAAATAAAACAAAATCAAAAACATAATCATAAGAAAAGTCTCTCTTACTTGCTGTCATTATAAAAGTGAAGTACGTTCCAGTAATATATTTTTCCAAGTCCATTATCCTGGTTGGTTGGCTTCATCCAAGGAGCTTAGAGAGATTGTACTAAATTAAGACTATATTAAAAAACACCTTAACCCTTCCCAACCCACCCCTGGCGTCCTTTTAACAGGGTCTTTGTGCTCAGGGGACGGGAAGCAACAATGGATCACTGTGATTGGCTGTCACAGTGGTCACATGATCGAACACCTGTTCCAGAGCTGGTTTTGACAGCGAGCACGCCCTCAGCACAGAAAGCTATGCCATCCATGGACGCATATCTGTGGCGTCTTACTTTTATAAGCTACTTGGGGAACAAGAGGTTAAGACCCCGTTCACACTGGGGCGACCTGTCAGGCGACCTGGTTGCCTGACAGGTCGCCGTAGGTCGCCTGCCATAGAGAAGCTGTGGACCCGTTCTAATAGGAGCGACACAAGTCGCTCCGACTTAGAAAAAGGGTCCGGAGCTTCTTTGGGGCGACCTGGAGTGACCTGCATTGACTTCAATGATATGAAGTCCGTGCCGGCCGCTCCAAGGTCGCGGTGCGAGCTGCGCACCGTGACCTGTGAGGTCGCCCCGGCAAGTAGCGTCGCCCCAGTGTGAACGGGGTCTAAATCTACACACAGCTGAAAGAATACCTAAATGGATACAAAGCTATAAATAAATACAGCATGGAGCCCATTCCTGTGTGATTCCAGTGTGAAGCGTTGGTTGAATGAAATAAAAAAAAGACTCATCTATGGGCTAACTTATGGAGTTGTAAGTGCCGGTTCACACATATGCGATGCGGGAAACCCTGCTAATCCACTGTGGGTTCCCACATCGCATTCAAATCTCAGGCAGTTCACACTGCCATATACGAATTGCTGAGGGTGTCAATACAAAGTTAACAACACCCCCAGATCCGTTTGCATATCGCAGTGCGAACTGTAAGTTTAGATATGAATCGGATCACATTGGTGTAAACACCCATGCGATCCGATTCTGCTGTGGACCCAAAAAAGGGTTCTGTGTGTGTTGTGTCCGAATCCGATGCAAATTCAGCCATACAATCTGTATGACTGAATTCGCAGTGCGCTCCGAATCACATGCTAATGTCTGTCATAAAACCGGGACTAAAGTCAGGAAGGTTTTTATCTTAACCATTTAAGGACCACCCCTCCTGCGCAAACCGACGTAGCCCTGTCAGTTAGGTGTCCGATCTGTCCGCTGCAATGTCGCAGTCCCGCTAAAAATCGTGGCCATTACTAGTAAAAAAAAACAATAAAAACGACATAAATCTTTCCTGTAGTTAGTAAACGCGATAACTTTTGCGCAAACCAATCAAAAAATACGCTTATTGAGATTTTTTTCACCAAAAATATGAAGCAGAAAACAAATTGGCCAAAAATGTTAAAAAATTTTGATTATTAAATTTTTTTGGGGGGAATGTTATATAGCAGAATATGAAAAATATTGTTTTGTTTTTTTTCAGAACTGTCGCTCTTTTTTTGTTTATAGCGCAAAAAATAAAAATCGCAGAGGTGATCAAATACCACCAAAAGAAATCTCTATTTGTGGCAAAAAAAGGACATCAGTTTTATTTGGGTACAGCGTCGCACGACTGCGCAATTGTCCGTTAAAGTAACGCAGTGCAGAACCACAAAAAATGGCCTGGTCATTAAGGGGGCAGATCCTTCCGGTCCAGAAGTGGTTAATGCATTCTATGCATTAAGATAAAAAACATCCTGTGTGTAGCAGCCTCCCCAGCACCTCCTAATACTTTCCTGAACCCCATCTCTCTCCAGTGATGCCCACGAGTCCCTTGACCAATCCAGGACTCTATCTCCTGATTGGCTGAGACACAGTCGCGGCACCATTGGCTCCCGTAGCTATCAAAGTCAGTTAGCCAATCAGGAGAGAAAGTGGGTGGTGCCAAACGGTAGTTTGGCTCAGGTGCCCCCCATAGCAAGCCGCTTACTGTTGGGGCACTCAACAGAGAGGGGCTAGGAGCAGCAACGAGGGACCCAAGAAGAAGAGGATCTGGGCTGCTCTGTGTAAAACCAACTGCACAGAGGAGGTAAGTATAACATGTTTGTTATTTAAAAAAAAAAAAAAAAGAAAAAATGAGACTTCACAATCACTTTAGTAGAGGAATATGTGTAAAGTTGGTAAATTTATTTTGGGCTAAATCTCAGGTTTCTTAATTGTTTCTATTTAGAATCTACGTTTTATTAAGCCACGCTCAATATTCAATTTATTCCAACCATGGCTGGGAGGATGGTGGGGGGGCAACAAAATGCACCTTCACCTATGTGGACAAAAATCCTTGCACCGCCCTTCCTCTAGCAATGAGTCAGTGAACAGTAGTGAGTGATCTGCTGTAAGGCTCCGTTCAGATGTCAGCGTATGGATCGCGGGCAGAACCGCCGCGGTTCCGCCCGCGATCCGGAGATTATTGCAAATCGCGGGACGCCTGTGCGTTGCCCGTTGATTTGCAATAGCCCCCCAAACGCTGAGCGATGTTGCCGCGATTTCCGCCTGCCGAATCGCGGTAACATCGCGCAAAAAAAAATTGCGGGACACATTACGCCCAAAAAAGTACAAGAGCTTCTTTGGAGCGTATTGCGTCCCGCGATTTTTTTTGCACAATGTTACCGCGATTCGGCAGGCGGAAATCGCGGCAACATCGCTCAGCGTTTGGGGGGCTATTGCAAAACAACGGGCAACGCACAGGCGTCCCGCGATTTGCAATAATCTCCGGATCGCGGGCGGAACCGCGGCGGTTCTGCCCGCGATCCATACGCTGACATCTGAACGGAGCCTAACCTCTAGCAACCAATCAGTGAGCAATAATGATGTGAAGCAACCTCTTGCAACCAATCAGTGAGTGTTAAAGATGTGTAGTAACCTCTAGCAACTATTTAGTGAGGGTGGACCAGTTTTTTATGTTTTCATTAATAACGTTTTTTTTTTAGATAAGTATGTGTTTGTTTGCGAAATTGCATGGGAGGGGAAGCCAAAGAAAATGTCTGCCCAGGGTTCAATCAATATTAACTGCTTGCCGACAGCCATACATGCCGACATATTTATATATATATCTTTATATATATCTATATATCTATATCTAAATATATATACAGTATATATCTATATATATATATATATCTATATCTATATAGATCTAGATATAGATATAGATATATAGATATATATATATATATATAGATATAGATATATATACAGTATATATACACAGTACGTGATCCTGCACTTCCAAGTGTCGGGTGTGAGTGCTTGCCACCGAATGACCAGCGGGTGCTGGCGGACATCGGCCAGCACCCGCTGATCATTCGCCAGTGCGCACCCGCTGATCATTCGCCAGTGCGCACCTGCTGATCAGCTCCCGCACAGCGATGTCTGCTGGCACCCGCTCATTACACAGGCAGAACGGCGGTCCAGTTATGTAAAGAAGGCAGATTGCCATTCTGTCAGTACAGAAGGCATGGATCCTGTGTTCCTGTACAGCAGGGGTACCGATCCATGCCTTCTGCTAGTAAAAGCACCTCCCCCACAGCTAGAAAATACATTTTAGGCACACAGTTAACCCTCTGATCTCCCCTGATGTTAACCCCTTCCCATCCAGTGTCATTAGTACAGTGACAGTGAATATTTTTAGCACTGGTCACTGTATTAGGCCCCATTCACACTTGTGCGACTTTGTCCTGCGACTTGGGACTGCAAAGTCGCATGATAAGTCATACCTCATGATTTCCAATGCATACTGTTTATATCTGTGCGACTTCAACTCGCAGTGACTTCAAAGTAGTCCCTGCACTGCTTTGGTCCAACTTTGATGAGTCCATAGACCTCAAGATTATTCAAGTTGCGTCAAAGTTGCGCAACTTTCAGGTTGCATGAGTGTGAAAGGGGCCTTAGTGTCACTGGTCCCCAAAAAAGTGTCAGTTAGGTTTCCGATTTGTCCACCACAATATCGCAGTCCTGCTATAAGTCGCTGATCGCCGCCATTACTAGTAAAAAAAAAAAAGAAATTCCAGAAATCTATCATATCATTTGTAAACACTATAACCTTTGCACAAACAAATCAACATGCTCTTAGTCCCCGTTCCCACTAAGGCGACCTGTGAGGCGACCTGGTCGCCTCACAGGTCGCCGTAGGTCGCCTTCCATATGGAAGCTGCGGACCCGTTCTAATAGGAGCGACACAAGTCGCTCCGACTTAGAAAAAGGGTCCGGAGCTTCTTTGAGGCGACCCGGAGGCGACCGCCATAGACTTCAATGTTATGAAGTCCGTGGCTGCTGCTCCGAGGTCGCGGCGCGCTGCTCGCACCGCGACCTCGGAGGTCGCCCCCCCAAGTCGGATTGCCCCAGTGTGAACGGGGCCTGACTGGGATTATTTTTACCAAAAATATGTAGCAGAGTACATATTGGCCTAAATTGATCAAGAAATTTTACATTTTTTTATTCGATTTGTTTTCTAGCAGAAAGTAAAAAATATTGTTTTTGTTTTTTTTTAAATTGTCAGTCATTTTTGTTCATAGCACAAAAAATAAAAACCGCAGAGGTGATCAAAATACTACCTAAAGAAAGCTCCATTTGAGGGAGGGGGGAAATCATACCTTTATTTGGGTACAACATCGCATGGCCGTGCAATTGTCAGTTAAATTAACGCAGTGTCGTCTCGCAAAAAATGGCCTCGTCAGGAAGGGGGGTAAGTCTTCGGGAGGTGAAGTGGTTAAAAGCGGCCGTGGGTGACTGTAGTGTACATGTCTCTGTGAGGTGACTTTGCTTACTCTGGTTTGTGTTTAACCATGTCAGCTCCGGAAGATTTACCCCCCTTCATGATCAGGCCTTTTTTGCAATACAGCACTGTGTAACTTTAACTGACAATTGCGCGATCGTGCGACACCGTACCCAAATAAAATTGATGTCCTTGTTATCCCATAAATAGAGCTTTCTTTTGGGTGTATTTGATCACCTCTGCGGTTTTTATTTTTTGCGCTATAAACAAAAAAAGACCAACAATTTAAAAAAAAAAAAAATATATATATATATATATTTTACTTTCTGCTATGAAACACATCCAATGAAAAAGTGTAAAAAATCGAAATTCGTCATCAGTTTAGGCCAATATGTCCTCTGCTACATATTTTTGGTAAAAAAAAAAATCCCAATAAGTGTATATTGATTGGTTTGTGCAAAAGTTATTGCATCTACAAACTATGGGATATATTTATTTAATTTTTTTTTTTTTTTTTACTTGTAATGGCGGCCATCAGTGATTTTTAGCGGGACTGCAATATTGCAGCGGACAAATCTGACACGAAGTGACACATTTTGGGGACCAGTAACACCAATACAGTGATCAGTGCTAAAACAATGCATTGTCGCTGTACTAATGACACTGGCAGGGAAGAAGTTAACATCAGGGACCATCAAATGTGTTTCCTGGGAGTGCTTTCTAACTGTGTGGGGGAGGTGCTTTGACCAGAGGAAGATAGAGATCCATGTTCCTGCTTAGCAAGAACACAAGATCTCCATATTCCTCCCATTACAGTACGGCAGTCTGTCTCTCCTGAGAAAGATGGGCGTCCGCCAGACCCGCTGATTGGCTCCCGCTCTGTCCAACCACAGCGGGAGGGGGACGCCAGCGGCGCGCGTATGGGCCCCAGACCCAGTGCACGAAATCACACAGGTACTTGATTTTTGCGCAGGAGGACCGCCCTGCCGCAGTATACTGTATCTGCGTGGGGCAGTCCATAACAGGTTAAGGTTACAAACTGTTTCTGGGAAGATTTACCTCAGTCAGCTGAGCTGTTGGATTGGTCACAGATTTTTTGGCGGGAAAACAAATGACCAATGAGTGTAACCTTTCCCCTGTATATTCTCCTCTGTTACTGGGCGGGGTTGGCAGTTACCTCAGGACTGTCATCTGGACTCACCTCAGCATTGGCTTCGGCCTTCCTTTTGAATATTTTCACCTGCTCCGCCCCGCCCGTCCTGTTCTTCCCTCACCACAGCCACTCTTTATGAGGTAATGTTGGTGGACAGAGGTTGGTAAACTGTAATTTGGTTGGGGTAAGATATTCTGGATCACTAATGGGCCATACACACTATAAGATTTTCTGAAGACTTTTTCCTTTAGATTTACCAAAACCATATAATATGAGGTCAAACCTAAACACTTTCAAATTGTATGCAATCTGGCCGGCCCTTGCACTACATAGAAAAGGTAAATCTGAAGGAAAAAGTCTTCAGGAAATCTTATAGTGTGTATGGTCCTTATGGATGTGGGTGGGGTAAGGGCAGTGCCGGGTCAAGATCATCCAAGGCCCAGAGCAAAGATGCCAAATTGCACCCCTCCCTTCATTATGTGTGAGTTTATGAGGAGGAGGGGGAGAGAGAGCACAGCCCGCACCTCCTCCTCTCCAATGCGGCTTCCAGCACTGGGCTGATAGAGGTAGTGATTCCACGGCCACTTCTCCTGTCAGCCTAAGGCCTCATGCACACTGGAGGTTATCAAAACGTCGTTGACGTGACCATGGCTCTGGCCAATCAGATGTCCGGATGCCGCGATCCCGAAAGACGGGCGACTGGACATGTCGCCCGTCATACAGGTAAGCGGGCGGCACGGCGGGGGCTCGTTCTAAGGTAAGTATTTCATAATGAGCTAGTATGCGATGCAAACTAGCTCATTATGTGTTTCTCTTTCAGGTTGGAAAAAAAAATAATTTTTTATGGGTTTACAATCTCTTTAGCTCTTTTTTTAACCACTTAAGCCCCGGAAGATTTTACCCCCTTCCTGACCAGGGCCTATTTTGCGATTCGGCACTGCGTGACTTTAACGGACAATTGCGCGGTCGTGCGACGCTGTACCCAAACGAATTTGACGTCTTTTTTTTTCCCCCCACAAACAGAGCTTTCTGTTGGTGGTATTTGATCACCTGTGCGATTTTTTTTGATCATGCGCTATAAACCAAAAAAGAGCGTCAATTTTGCAAAAATAACAATATTTTTCACATTTTTTTATATGAAATTCCCAAAAAAAAAATGTAAAATTCAAAATTTTTTTAACATTTTAGGCCAATTTTTTTTTTTTGTTGTTCATATGTTTGGTAAAAAAAAAAATCGCAAAAAGCGTATTTTGATTGGCTAGCGCAAAATTTATTGCGTTTACTAACAAAGGGAAAGATTTTTGTTGTTTTTTTTTTACGAGTAATGGCAGCGATCTGCAAATTTTTTTTTTTTGCGGGACTGCGACATTGCGACGGACAGATCGGACCCTTGACTGACATTTTTGACACTTTTGGGGTTACCAGTGACATTACTGCAGTAATCAGTGCTATACATATGCACTGTTATTGTAAAAATGGCACTGGCAGTGAAGGGGTTAACTTTTTTTTGAGAGGGAGGGGTTAAGTGTGTCCCTAGTTTCCTTTTCCAGTTTGCACCATGGTTATAAACGTAATTATTTGAGTCTTTGAGACAACAGCCAGTTGTGGATGGGGATGGGTTGGGGGAGGTTGGGCTGTCTCCCTCTCACCTGTTCCCCCATCCACCCATTAGCGGCCATGTGCCTCCAGTGTGAGGACACTAAATTAGGAGTGTTAGGACTGCAGATATAACAGGGTGCCGTGAAGTGGCTCTGCAGCTTTCACATGCGTTTGCAAATGTGTGTCAACTAAACCCCTGTTCTTTGTACCAAGAGACAGGTTTTATTTGGTTGGTGACAGACTGGAGGGTGAGTACATCAGACTGGGGGCTGGCTGACTTTCATGCACCTCTTACAATCCTTCAACCTCATTTTGTGAAGTGTGTCCCTAGGGGCGTGTTTCTAACTGTGATTGGCTGTGGCTTGATGTGTAATAACCAGAGTTGTATAAAGTACTCAAAACCCATACTTGAGTAAAAGTACAAGTGCTCGATCAAAAAGTGACTTGAGTAGAAGTGGAAGTGCTCGATCAAAAAGTGACTTGAGTAGAAGTACTAAAGTATTCAACGTTTTTTGTACTTAAGTATTGCAAGTAGTTTTTTTAAAAATGTTGCTACTCAAGTACTGAAAGTAAAAGTACAAGTACTGTGTTATGTAGTTATTAACCACTTTACCACCGGAGGATTTTGCTGTCTTCCGTCTGGGCCACTTTTTGCGATTCGGCGCTGTGCGACTTTAACTGACAATTGCGCGGTCATGCGACGCCGTACCCAAACAAAATTTACGTCCTTTTTTTTCCCACAAACAGAGCTTTCTTTTGGTGGTATTTGATCACCTGTGCGATTTTTACTTTTTGCGCTATAAACAAAAAAAGAGCGTTTATTTTGAAAAAATAACAATATTTTTCACATTTTTTTATATGAAATTCCCCCCCAAAAAAATGTAAAAATCAAATTTTTTTTTAATTTTTTGCCAATTTGTTTTCTGCTACCCATGTTTAGTAAAAAAAATCGCAATAAGCGTATTTTGATTGGTTTGCGCAAAAGTTATTGCATTTACTAACTAAGGGAAAGATTTCTGTCATTTTTGGTGGTTTTTTTTTTAACGCGTAATGGTGGTGATCTGCGATTTTTTTTGCGGGACTGCGACATTGCGGCGGACAGATCGGACCCTTGACTGACATTTTTGACACTTTTGGGGGTACCAGTGACATTTCTACAGTAATCAGTGCTATATATATGCACTGTTACTGTAAAAATGACACTGGCAGGGAAGGGGTTAATTTTATTGGAGAGGGAGGGGTTAATGTATGCCTGGTGCTTACTGACGTGTGGGGGGGGAGGTGACTGAGTGACACAGGGACAGATCGCATGTTCAGCTATGCTGAACAGTCCGATCTGTCACTCCCTGTCACTATGGAGATCCGCCCGCTGTGTTTACACACAGCGGGCGGATCTCCAGACTCGATCCCCGACGATCGGGGCAGAGCAGCGGCAATCGCCGCTGCTCCTCCCCTGGCCCGACTCCCGCTGTGAATGAACACACAAGGGGCGGAGTCCAGCGACGTAGGTCTACGTCGCTGGACGGGATCGCGGCACTTTGCCGCAGTAGCCTCCATGTGAGCGGAGGTAAAGTGGTTAAAGAAAGAAGTCAAAAGTTTGAACATCACATTGTTTTTTATTATTTCAAATGCAGCTTTTATTTATACATACAGTAGCTTTTATTTTCGTATGCTCTGATAATACACATGTTTTGAGCTTCATGAAACCTGCCATCTACTGTTCTGGCAGTGGTAATTTTTATAATAGTAACGAGTAACTATGCAGCACAAAAAAAAATACTGGAGTAGAAGTATTGAAATCATTGAAAAAATGTAGTGAAGTAAAAGTGGAAGTAGGAGAAAAAAATTATACTCTAGGAAAGTACAGATACCGCCTTTCGGTACTTAAGTACAGTAGTGAAGTAGTTCTACTTAGTTACTATACATCTCTGGTAATAACAGTGATCAACGGTCCTACATAGTAGAACCGTATGATCTCCATTCTTACACAGGGAGAACTGACAGGCGGCTTTGTTTACATTAGCCGCCTGCCTTTCTCCCGCTGTCACGGACGATCGCGAGTGCCCGGCGGACATCGGGTCCGCCGGGCACACACGCGGGGGGGGGGGGGGGGTCCGTGACCGAACGGGAGCGGGAGCGCGCATCCGGCGGCGCGCGCTCGCTCCCGAAACCCTTACAGGCTAGTGACGTAGCCCTACATCGCTTTGCCTGTGAGGGGCTGACTGCCGACGTAAATAGTCGTGCGGCGGTCGGCAAGTGGTTAATTGATGAACTGTACTTTAGCCTCTCTTCAGGGTCTTACTTGGAACCTCCTTTTTGACACTGTGTGTGTTGATTCTTGTCCACTGACCTCCGTGGAGTGGTCCCCTTCCTGGGCAGACCCCTGGCAAGCTCCCTGGTACTCACGGACACTGTTTTTCACAGGGATCTCTGCCACTGCTCCACCGTCAGTTTCTCCTGGACCTCACAGCTCAGCCCCACACTTCTGGTCCACTAGGCTGACCGCCCATGACCACTTTCCAACCTGACAGGAGGAGAGACAGCCGTCACCCTCCTGCTAGGACCTGGCTTCCCGCCCCAAAGAATGCCCTGTCACATGTGCCCTTGGCTTTTGTGGTCAATCCCAGGATGCACCGCTGTTGTGCCCTCCCACTGGGACTGCCACAAAACCCTGTGTCACTGGCTGGGTTTCCTCCACTGTCCAACAGGCTCCACTATTGGATACAGACCAAGTGAATCACACCTGGAAACATGTAACAGGCCTAACTAGAAATCCTGCTCCCTGATAAGCAGGAAAGCAATCAGATGCTTTTACCTAGCACCTGACTAGGAGGGTGCTGCTCTAGCATAAAAGGCTGCATAAAATACAAAGAGTTTTTTTTAGGTTGGGGGGCTTCAATCGTGTCACCAATACCGAGTAGTAAGGGTATCGGGTCGCAGGGGACCCGTAGTTTACTGATTCAATTACGGTAATATCAATAATAACTACTCCACCCTAGAATCCTGCAACCGCAGGCACAACCATATGACGTGAAAGAAGGAACCCGGATCAGAAGGGTAACCCGCATGATTACCCCATTTCCAATCCATTCCGGATCCTGTGCTGTGGGCAAAAACCCGGGGGATGCTATGTCTAGGGGCAGTCTGCTCACCTTTGATGATCTTAAGCATAGACTGGGTCTACCCTAACGGGGGGATACTGAGGTGACTCCTCTATGGTGGGATTTGGGAATCTCTCTGCAGAGGTGACTCCTCTATGGTGGGATTTGGGAATCTCTCTGCAGAGGTGACTCCTCTATGGTGGGATTTGGGAATCTCTCTGCAGAGGTGACTCCTCTATGGTGGGATTTGGGTAGCTCTCTGCAGAGGTGACTCCTCTATGGTGGGATGCAGGAAGCTCTCTGCAGAGGTGACTCCTCTATGGTAGGATTTGGGAAGCTCTCTGCAGAGGTGACTCCTCTATGGTGGGATTTGGGTAGCTCTCTGCAGAGGTGACTCCTCTATGGTGGGATGCAGGAAGCTCTCTGCAGAGGTGACTCCTCTATGGTGGGATTTGGGTAGCTCTCTGCAGAGGTGACTCCTCTATGGTGGGATGCAGGAAGCTCTCTGCAGAGGTGACTCCTCTATGGTAGGATTTGGGAAGCTCTCTGCAGAGGTGACTCCTCTATGGTGGGATTTGGGTAGCTCTCTGCAGAGGTGACTCCTCTATGGTGGGATGCAGGAAGCTCTCTGCAGAGGTGACTCCTCTATGGTGGGATTTGGGTAGCTCTCTGCAGAGGTGACTCCTCTATGGTGGGATTTGGGAATCTCTCTGCAGAGGTGACTCCTCTATGGTGGGATTTGGGTAGCTCTCTGCAGAGGTGACTCTTCTATGGTGGGATGCAGGAATCTCTCTGCAGAGGTGACTCCTCTATGGTGGGATGCAGGAAGCTCTCTGCAGAGGTGACTCCTCTATGGTGGGATTTGGGAATCTCTCTGCAGAGGTGACTCCTCTATGGTGGGATTTGGGAATCTCTCTGCAGAGGTGACTCCTCTATGGTGGGATGCAGGAATCTCTCTGCAGAGGTGACTCCTCTATGGTGGGATGGGGGAAGGTGACTCCTCTATGGTTGGATGGGGGAAGGTGACTCCTCTATGGTGGGATGGGGGAATCTCTCTGCAGAGGTGACTCCTCTATGGTGGGATGGGGGAAGGTGACTCCTCTATGGTTGGATGGGGGAAGGTGACTCCTCTATGGTGGGATGGGGGAAGGTGACTCCTCTATGGTGGGATGGGGGAAGGTGACTCCTCTATGGTGGGATGGGGGAAGGTGACTCCTCTATGGTTGGATGGGGGAAGGTGACTCCTCTATGGTTGGATGGGGGAAGGTGACTCCTCTATGGTGGGATGGGGGAAGGTGACTCCTCTATGATGGGTTGGGGGAAGGTGACTCCTCTATGGTGGGATGGGGGAAGGTGACTCCTCTATGGTTGGATGGGGGAAGGTGACTCCTCTATGGTGGGATGGGGGAATCTCTCTGCAGAGGTGACTCCTCTATGGTGGGATGGGGGAAGGTGACTCCTCTATGGTTGGATGGGGGAAGGTGACTCCTCTATGGTGGGATGGGGGAAGGTGACTCCTCTATGGTGGGATGGGGGAAGGTGACTCCTCTATGGTGGGATGGGGGAAGGTGACTCCTCTATGGTGGGATGGGGGAAGGTGACTCCTCTATGGTTGGATGGGGGAAGGTGACTCCTCTATGGTGGGATGGGGGAAGGTGACTCCTCTATGATGGGTTGGGGGAAGGTGACTCCTCTATGGTGGGATGGGGGAAGGTGACTCCTCTATGGTTGGATGGGGGAAGGTGACTCCTCTATGGTGGGATGGGGGAAGGTGACTCCTCTATGATGGGTTGGGGGAAGGTGACTCCTCTATGGTGGGATGGGGGAAGGTGACTCCTCTATGGTTGGATGGGGGAAGGTGACTCCTCTATGGTGGGATGGGGGAAGGTGACTCCTCTATGGTGGGATGGGGGAAGGTGACTCCTCTATGGTGGGATGGGGGAAGGTGACTCCTCTATGGTTGGATGGGGGAAGGTGACTCCTCTATGGTGGGATGGGGGAAGGTGACTCCTCTATGGTGGGATGGGGGAAGGTGACTCCTCTATGGTGGGATGGGGGAAGGTGACTCCTCTATGGTTGGATGGGGGAAGGTGACTCCTCTATGGTTGGATGGGGGAAGGTGACTCCTCTATGGTGGGATGGGGGAAGGTGACTCCTCTATGGTGGGATGGGGGAAGGTGACTCCTCTATGGTGGGATGGGGGAAGGTGACTCCTCTATGGTGGGATGGGGGAAGGTGACTCCTCTATGGTTGGATGGGGGAAGGTGACTCCTCTATGGTTGGATGGGGGAAGGTGACTCCTCTATGGTGGGATGGGGGAAGGTGACTCCTCTATGATGGGTTGGGGGAAGGTGACTCCTCTATGGTGGGATGGGGGAAGGTGACTCCTCTATGGTTGGATGGGGGAAGGTGACTCCTCTATGGTGGGATGGGGGAAGGTGACTCCTCTATGATGGGTTGGGGGAAGGTGACTCCTCTATGGTGGGATGGGGGAAGGTGACTCCTCTATGGTTGGATGGGGGAAGGTGACTCCTCTATGGTGGGATGGGGGAAGGTGACTCCTCTATGGTGGGATGGGGGAAGGTGACTCCTCTATGGTGGGATGGGGGAAGGTGACTCCTCTATGGTTGGATGGGGGAAGGTGACTCCTCTATGGTTGGATGGGGGAAGGTGACTCCTCTATGGTGGGATGGGGGAAGGTGACTCCTCTATGGTTGGATGGGGGAAGGTGACTCCTCTATGGTTGGATGGGGGAAGGTGACTCCTCTATGGTGGGATGGGGGAAGGTGACTCCTCTATGATGGGTTGGGGGAAGGTGACTCCTCTATGGTGGGATGGGGGAAGGTGACTCCTCTATGGTTGGATGGGGGAAGGTGACTCCTCTATGGTGGGATGGGGGAATCTCTCTGCAGAGGTGACTCCTCTATGGTGGGATGGGGGAAGGTGACTCCTCTATGGTTGGATGGGGGAAGGTGACTCCTCTATGGTGGGATGGGGGAAGGTGACTCCTCTATGGTGGGATGGGGGAAGGTGACTCCTCTATGGTGGGATGGGGGAAGGTGACTCCTCTATGGTTGGATGGGGGAAGGTGACTCCTCTATGGTTGGATGGGGGAAGGTGACTCCTCTATGGTGGGATGGGGGAAGGTGACTCCTCTATGATGGGTTGGGGGAAGGTGACTCCTCTATGGTGGGATGGGGGAAGGTGACTCCTCTATGGTTGGATGGGGGAAGGTGACTCCTCTATGGTGGGATGGGGGAAGGTGACTCCTCTATGGTGGGATGGGGGAAGGTGACTCCTCTATGGTGGGATGGGGGAAGGTGACTCCTCTATGGTTGGATGGGGGAAGGTGACTCCTCTATGGTGGGATGGGGGAAGGTGACTCCTCTATGGTGGGATGGGGGAAGGTGACTCCTCTATGGTGGGATGGGGGAAGGTGACTCCTCTATGGTTGGATGGGGGAAGGTGACTCCTCTATGGTTGGATGGGGGAAGGTGACTCCTCTATGGTGGGATGGGGGAAGGTGACTCCTCTATGGTGGGATGGGGGAAGGTGACTCCTCTATGGTGGGATGGGGGAAGGTGACTCCTCTATGGTGGGATGGGGGAAGGTGACTCCTCTATGGTTGGATGGGGGAAGGTGACTCCTCTATGGTTGGATGGGGGAAGGTGACTCCTCTATGGTGGGATGGGGGAAGGTGACTCCTCTATGATGGGTTGGGGGAAGGTGACTCCTCTATGGTGGGATGGGGGAAGGTGACTCCTCTATGGTTGGATGGGGGAAGGTGACTCCTCTATGGTGGGATGGGGGAAGGTGACTCCTCTATGATGGGTTGGGGGAAGGTGACTCCTCTATGGTGGGATGGGGGAAGGTGACTCCTCTATGGTTGGATGGGGGAAGGTGACTCCTCTATGGTGGGATGGGGGAAGGTGACTCCTCTATGGTGGGATGGGGGAAGGTGACTCCTCTATGGTGGGATGGGGGAAGGTGACTCCTCTATGGTTGGATGGGGGAAGGTGACTCCTCTATGGTGGGATGGGGGAAGGTGACTCCTCTATGGTTGGATGGGGGAAGGTGACTCCTCTATGGTTGGATGGGGGAAGGTGACTCCTCTATGGTGGGATGGGGGAAGGTGACTCCTCTATGGTGGGATGGGGGAAGGTGACTCCTCTATGGTGGGATGGGGGAAGGTGACTCCTCTATGGTGGGATGGGGGAAGGTGACTCCTCTATGGTGGGATGGGGGAAGGTGACTCCTCTATGGTGGGATGGGGGAAGGTGACTCCTCTATGGTTGGATGGGGGAAGGTGACTCCTCTATGGTGGGATGGGGGAAGGTGACTCCTCTATGGTGGGATGGGGGAAGGTGACTCCTCTATGGTGGGATGGGGGAAGGTGACTCCTCTATGGTGGGATGGGGGAAGGTGACTCCTCTATGGTGGGATGGGGGAAGGTGACTCCTCTATGGTTGGATGGGGGAAGGTGACTCCTCTATGGTGGGATGGGGGAAGGTGAGTCCTGGGACAGACACCTGTGAGCTGAGCTCCCCCATGCAGTGCGGACTCCTGACATCCGCTAGAGGTCAGCGGTGAGCGCTGTATATAGAGCGGAGTGTGGCCTGCAGACATCAGTAGTCCGGGATGCGGGCTGTGTAATGCGGAGCTCCCCCCGGCCCCCTCTCCCGGCTCTCCCCGCTGGGAAGGAGATGGAAGGTGCGGAGGAGGCGGCGGACTCCCGGCTCGGATCTGTCTGATAGTACGAAGGAGGAGGAGGAGTGAGCGGAGCTCCAACCATCATCCAGCGGAGGATCGGAGCGGACTGATCCGCAGACCTTCACCCGGAGCGGGCAGAGGAGAGGAGGGAGAGGAGGTCACCATCACCGCCAGGAGGGATGAAGAGCCGGACTGAGCGAGAGCCGAGTGCGGAGGGGGGAGAGACCGAGAGCCGGAGGAAGAAGAAGACTTCCCCCTTCCTCAACATCAAGATCTTCCTGGTCTCCGAGTGTGCGCTAATGCTGGCACAGGGGACTGTGGGGGCTTACCTGGTGAGTGACCCGACATTCGCCCGACATTCACCCAATGCACAGGGGACTGTGGGGGCTTACCTGGTGAGTGTCCCAACATTCCCCCAACATTCACCCAATGCACAGGGGACTGTGGGGGCTTACCTGGTGAGTGACCTGACATTCGCCCGACATTCACCCAACATTCACCCATTGTACAGGGGACTGTGGGGGCTTACCTGGAGAGTGACCCGACATTCGCCCAACATTCACCCATTGTACAGGGGACTGTGGGGGCTTACCTGGAGAGTGACCCGACATTCGTCCTACATTCACCCATTGTACAGGGGACTGTGTGGGGCTTACCTGGTGAGTGACCCGACATTTGTCCTACATTCACCCATTGTACAGGGGACTGTGGGGGCTTACCTGATGAGTGACCCGACATTCACCTATTCTACAGGGGACTGTGGGGGCTTACCTGGTGAGTGACCCAACATTCACCCATTGTACAGGGTACTGTCGGGGCTTGCCTGGTGAGTGACCCAACATTCACCCAACATTCACCCAATGCACAGGGAGCTTACCTGGTGAGTGACCCGACATTCACCTTACATTCACCCAATGCACAGGGGGCTGTGGGGGCTTACCTGCTGAGTTACCCATCATTTGCCCAACATTCACCCAATGCACAGGGGACTGTGGGGGCTTACCTGTTGAGTGACACAACATTCACCCATTGTACAGGGGACTGTGGGGGCTTACCTGGTGAGTGACCCGACATTCACCCAACATTCACCCAATGCACAGGGAGCTTACCTGGTGAGTGACCCGACATTCACCTTACATTCACCCAATGCACAGGGGACTGTGGGGGCTTACCTGCTGAGTGACCCATCATTCGCCCAACATTCACCCAATGTAGAGGGGACTGTGGGGGCTTACCTGGTGAGTGACCCGACATTCACCCAATGCACAGGGGACTGTGGGGGCTTACCTGGTGAGTGACCCGACATTCGCCCATCATTCACCCAATGCACAGGGGACTGTGGGGGCTTATCTGGTGAGTGACCCAACATTCACCCAACATTCACCCATTGTACAGGGGACTGTGGGGGCTTACCTGGTGAGTTACCCGACATTCACCCAATGCACAGGGAGCTTACCTGGTGAGTGACCCGACATTCACCTTACATTCGCCCAATGCACAGGGGACTGTGGGGGCTTACCTGCTGAGTGACCCATCATTCATCCAATACACAGGGGACTGTGGAGGCTTACCTGGTGAGTGACTCGACATTCACCAAAAGCACAGGGGACTGTGGGGGACTTACCTGGTGAGTGACCCAACATTCACTCCACATTCACCCAATGTACAGGGGCTTACCTTGTGAATTACTCGACATTCACCTAACATTCCCAAAATGCACAGGGGACTGTAGGGGTTTACTTGGTTAGTGATCCAACATTCGCCCAATATTCACCCAATGCACAGGGGACTGTGGGGGCTTACCTGGTGAGTAACCCGACATTCACCCAAGGTACAGGGGCTTACCTTGTGAATTACTTGACATTCGCCTAACATTCACAAAATGCACAGGGGACTGTAGGGGTTTACTTGGTTAGTGATCCAACATTCACCCAATGTACAGGGGACTGTGGGGGCTTACCTGGTGAGTGACCCAACATTCACCCAACAGGGGACTGTGGGAGTGGGACTCAATATTTACCCAACATTCATCCAATATAAAGGGGACTATGAGGGCTTACCTGGTGAGTGACCCGATATTCACCCAGTGTACAGGGGGCTTACCTGGTGAGTGACTTAGCATTCACCCAGTGTACATGGGACTGTAGGGGCTTACCTGGTGAGTGACGCAACATTCACCCAATTTACAGGGGGCTTACCTGCTGAGTGACCCAATATTCATCCCACATTCACCTATTCTACAAGGGGTTTATCTGGTGAGTGACCTACCATTCACCCCACATTCACCAAATTGAACAGGAGGCTTACCTGCTTAGTGACCCAACATTCACTCCAAATTCACCTGATGTATACCTCACATTCACCCAATATACAGGGATCTTACCTGGTGAGTAACCCAACATTCAGCCAATATACAAGGGGCTTGCCTGGTGTGGGACCTAACATTCACCTATTATTCAGGAGGCTTACCTGGTGAGTGACCCAACATTCACCTGACATACATTCAGGTCCATAAATATTGGGACATGGACACAATAATCTAATCTTTTTGGCTCTATACACCACCACAATGGATTTGAAATGAAACAAACAAGGTGTGCTTTAACTGCAGACTTTCAGCTTTAATTTGAGGGTATTTACATCCAAATCAGGTGAACGGTGTAGGAATTACAACAGTTTGTATTTGTGCCTCCCACTTTTTTAAGGGACCAAAAGTAATGGGACAGATTAACAATCCTAAATCAAACTTTCACTTTTTAATACTTGGTTGCAAATCCTTTGCAGTCAATTACAGCCTGAAGTCTGGAACGCATAGACATCACCAGACGCTGGGTTTCATCCCTGGTGATGCTCTGCCAGGCCTCTACTGCAACTGTCTTCAGTTTCTGCTTGTTCTTGGAGCATTTTCCCTTCAGTTTTGTCTTCAGCAAGTGAAATGCATGCTCAATCGGATTCAGGTCAGGTGATTGACTTGGCCATTGCATAACATTCCACTTCTTTCCCTTAAAAAAACTCTTTGGTTGCTTTCGCAGTATGCTTCGGGTCATTGTTCCATCTGCACTGTGAAGCGCCGTCCAATGAGTTCTGAAGCATTTGGCTGAATATGAGCCGATAATATTGCCCGAAACACTTCAGAATTCATCCTGCTGCTTTTGTCAGCAGTCACATCATCAATAAATACAAGAGAACCAGTTCCATTGGCAGCCATGCATGCCCACACCATGACACTACCACCACCATGCTTCACTGATGAGGTGGTATGCTTTGGATCATGAGCAGTTCCTTTCCTTCTCCATACTCTTCTCTTCCCATCACTCTGGTACAAATTGATCTTGGTCTCATCTGTCCATAGGATGTTGTTCCAGAACTGTGAAGGCTTTTTTAGATGTTGTTTGGAAAACTCTAATCTGGCCTTCCTGTTTTTGAGGCTCACCAATGCTTTACATCTTGTGGTGAACCCTCTGTATTCACTCTGGTGAAGTCTTCTCTTGATTGTTGACTTTGACACACATACACCTACCTCCTGGAGAGGGTTCTTGATCTGGCCAACTGGTGTGAAGGGTGTTTTCTTCACCAGGGAAATAATTCTTCGGTCATCCACCACAGTTGTTTTCCGTGGTCTTCCGGGTCTTTTGGTGTTGCTGAGCTCACCGGTGCGTTCTTTCTTTTTAAGGATCTTCCAAACAGATGGGTTTGTTTTGTTTTTTCAGCCTAATGATGGCTTGCTTCACTGATAGTGACAGCTCTTTGGATCTCATATTGAGAGTTGACAGCAACAGATTCCAAATGCAAATAGCACACTTGAAATTAACTCTGGACCTTTTATCTGCTCCTTGTAAATGGGATAATGAGGGAATAACACACACCTGGCCATGGAACAGCTGAGCAACCAATTGTCCCATTACTTTTGGTCCCTTAAAAAGTGGGAGGCACATATACAAACTGTTGTAATTCCTACACCTTTCACCTGATTTGGATGTAAATACCCTCAAATTAAAGCTGAAAGTCTGCAGTTAAAGCACATCATGTTTGTTTCATTTCAAATCCATTGTGGTGGTGTATAGAGCCAAAAAGATTAGAACTGTGTCAATGTCCCAATATTTATGGACCTGGGTGTACACCCAATGTACAGGGTACTGCAAACTTTCATGGTGAGTGACCCAACATTGACCTTATTTACACTCAACGTTCACCCAATATAAAGGGGACTGTGGGAGCTTTCCAGCTGAGTGACCCAACATTCACCTGACATACACCCAACATTTATCCAGTATACAGGGGGCTGTAAGCGTTTACTTGATGAGTGACCCAACATTCACCTGACAACATGCATCCAGCACTCATCTAATGTACAGGGATTGTGGGAGTTTCCCTGGTGAGTGACCCAACATTCACCTAATGTACAGGGGACTGTGGGAGGTTACCTGGTGAGTTACCCAACATTCACATGATATACAACTAGCATTCACCCAGTCTAAGGAGACTTTTATTATTTACACACTATACGTAGGGCTGGAGGAGCTTACCTCGTGAATGACCCAACATTCACCTAATAACCAACATTCACCCAATATACATCCAACATTCACCCAACACACACCCAATATAAAGGGAACTGTAGGAGCTTACCTGGTGAGTGATCCAAAATTCACCCGAAATACAGGTGACTGTAGGAGCCTACCATGATAATATCCATCTGACATACACCCAACATTTACCCAATGTACAGTGGAGTGTAGGACCTTACCTGGTGAGTGACCTGACATACACCCAACATTCACACAATGTACAGGGAGATGTAGGAGCTTACTTGGTTAGTGACATGGGAGTCGCTCAATACTGGCCTGATATGCCCCCCCCCCCCCCCTCAATGCTGGCCTGTTAACCACCCGGTAATCACTCGACTGACATACATCCAATACACAGGGGACTGTAGGAGCTTACCTGGTGATTGGAATGATGACACCAGAGATACAGGGGACTGTAGGAGCTTACCTGGTGAGTGACAGTGGTCAACAAAAATATACCTAATCTACTTCCAGTATATACCCAATAAACGGGAGGCCGTGGGCGCTTTCCTGAGTCACAGCTCTCACCCAACATCCACCCAGTGTACTCCTAATATACAGTCACAGCCCCCCCCCCCAGTATCCGGTGGGCTCTGCCTCCCCCCCCCCCCCCCCTGCTAGTATCGGGCGGGCTCCACATCCCCCCTAGTGTGGGGCGGGTTCTGTGCACCCCCTAGTATGGGACGGGCTCTGTGCACCGCCTAGTATGGGGTGGGCTCTGTGCACCCCCTAGTATGGGGCGGGCTCTGTGCACCCCCTAGTAGATGGCGGGCTCTGTGCACCCTTTAGTATGGGGTGGGCTCTGTGCACCCCCTAGTAGATGGCGGGCTCTGTGCACCCCCTAGTAGATGGGCTCTGTGCACCCTTTAGTATGGGGCGGGCTCTGTGCTTCCCCTAGTATGGGGCGGGTTCTGTGCTTCCCCTAGTATGGGGCGGGTTCTGTGCTTCCCCTAGTATGGGGTGGGCTCTGTGCACCGCCTAGTATGGGGTGGGCTCTGTGCACCCCCTAGTATGGGGCGGGCTCTGTGCACCCCCTAGTAGATGGCGGGCTCTGTGCACCCTTTAGTATGGGGTGGGCTCTGTGCACCCCCTAGTAGATGGCGGGCTCTGTGCACCCCCTAGTAGATGGGCTCTGTGCACCCTTTAGTATGGGGCGGGCTCTGTGCACCCCCTAGTATGGGGCGGGTTCTGTGCTTCCCCTAGTATGGGGCGGGTTCTGTGCTTCCCCTAGTATGGGGTGGGCTCTGTGCTTCCCCTAGTATGGGGCGGGCTCTGTGCTTCCCCTAGTATGGGGTGGGCTCTGTGCTTCCCCTAGTATGGGGTGGGCTCTGTGCACCCCCTAGTATGGGGCGGGCTCTGTGCACCCCCTAGTATGGGGCGGGCTCTGTGCACCCCCTAGTATGGGGCGGGCTCTGTGCACCCCCTAGTATGGGGCGGGCTCTGTGCACCCCCTAGTATGGGGCGGGCTCTGTGCACCCCCTAGTAGATGGCGGGCTCTGTGCACCCCCTAGTAGAGGGCGGGCTCTGTGCACCCCCTAGTAGAGGGCGGGCTCTGTGCACCTCTAGTATGGGGTGGGTTCTGTGCACCCCCTAGTGTGGGGCGGGCTCTGTGCACCCCCTAGTATGTGGCGGGCTCTGTGCACCCCCTAGTATGTGGCGGGCTCTGTGCACCCCCTAGTATGTGGCGGGCTCTGTGCACCCCCTAGTATGGGACGGGCTCCGTGCACCCCCTAGTATGGGACGGGCTCCGTGCACCCCCTAGTATGGGACGGGCTCTGTGCACCCCCTAGTATGGGACGGGCTCTGTGCACCCCCTAGTATGGGACGGGCTCTGTGCACCCCCTAGTATGGGACGGGCTCTGTGCACCCCCTAGTATGTGGTGGGTTCTGTGCACCCCCTAGTATGGGACGGGCTCTGTGCACCCCCTAGTATGGGACGGGCTCTGTGCACCCCCTAGTATGTGGTGGGTTCTGTGCACCCCCTAGTATGGGACGGGCTCTGTGCACCCCCTAGTATGTGGTGGGTTCTGTGCACCCCCTAGTATGTGGTGGGTTCTGTGCACCCCGTAGTATTCAGGCTGGTTAGGTTCCTGAGTACTGCATGGTACAGGGTGACTTTCCTCGGTCATTACTTCTCTCCGCATTTCTCTCAGCCTTGCCTGGCCCCGTGCACTGCAGTGGATGAGCTGAGTTACTGGCAGAATTGTGGAGAAATCTCTGCAGGATGCTATGCAGTGACAGAGAAGCCGGCATTCTACCGTCTCCCCTTACTGCCTGTCATTACCTGCAGAGTGCGGGACTCCATTCTATAGACACACACCATATATACATGTCATAGTAATATACACGTGTCAGTGCCATGTATGTGTGCCGATATCTGTCCCCTATTACCTGTCATTAGCTGCAAAGTGAAGGACAACTTTCCATAGACAAGCACCATATATCAGTGTGATAGTAGTCGTATTATTAGCACGCCAGTGTAATGTATGTTCCCTATTGCATGTCATTGGCTCCTTGTCAAACCTGCAATTTAAAGGACTCCATTGCACCATGTATCTGTGTGATAGTATTATAGACATGCGAGTGTCATCCATGTATGTCTGTCACTTATTACATGCCATGATCGGCTTATCAAACTTGCAGAATAAGAGACTATTTCATACAGGCTAACAGTGTATAAATCAATGTGATAGTAGTGGTATCAGCGTGTCTGAGGATTGTATATCCCTTATTGCCTGGAAGCTGCGCAGTGAAGGAGTTCTTTACATAGACTGACACCATATATCAGTGTGATGGTAATATTATTAGCATGGGGAAGTCATGAATGTATATGTGTGTTCTCCTATTGGCTGGCGTTAGCTGCTCATCGCTGCTGCAAAGTGAAGGACTTCTGTACATAGACCAGCACCGTATATCCGTGTGATAGTAGTGATATAATCATGATGGCAATGTCTTGTATATCTACATATCCTATCTTTATCTGCTTGTCAAACCTGCAAAGTGAAGAACTACTTCATATAGACAAAATGGCATCTCAGTGTGATAGTAGTGGTACAGTATAAGCTTGCTTGTCCATACAGTGCCTTGAAAAAAGTATTCATAGACCAACACAAAGTGGCACATAATTGTGAAGTGGAAGGAAAATGATAAATGGTTTTCACATCATTTTTACAAATAAATATGTGAAAAGTGTGGCGTGCATTTGTTTTCAGCCCCCTTTACTCTGATACCCCTCACTAAAATCTAGTGGAATCAATTGCCTTCAGAAGTCACCTAATTAGTAAATAGAGCCCACCTGTGTGTAATGTAATCTCAGTATAAATACAGCTGTTCTGTGAAGCCCTCAGAGGTTTGTTAGAGAACATTAGTGAACAAACAGCATCATGAACGCCAAGGAACACATCAGTAAGGTCAGGAATAAAGTTGTGGAGAAGGTAAAAGCGGAGTTCCACCCTGGATTTTTTTTTTTTTTTTTTTTTAATACCCCCGGGACAGTCAGGGCTAGTGCATTCCACAATGGCTAGCCTCTGATCTGTCCCGGGTTGCACTTACCTGCAAGACGAAATACTTACCTTGCAAACGTCTTGTCCAGCGCTGCCATCTCAGATGTGGGCAGCTTGAAGCCAGCGCGTCCTCTTCGGCGTCTTCTTCCGCCTTCTTTGGTCCCACGATGCTCTGCGCCGGCCCCGACGTCACTTCCGGGTCGCGCGCGTCACCCCTCCACAGCTTCTGGGCATGCCCAGAAGCTGTTTAGAAGGGGATGACGCGCGCGACCCGGAACTGACGTCGGGGCCGGTGCAGGCGCAATGATTCCTGGGAGCTATGACATCCAGCTCCCAGGAATCATTGCAGAGCCAGGAAGTGACGACGGGCCGCGGCCGAGGAAGGAGGAAGAAGGAAGTAAGGTAAGTATATTTTCTTCGCTACCAGGTAAGTAAAAAAAAAAAAAAAATATGCGATTATCCATTTCTTTTTCAGGTGACCCGGAGCGAGAAGATGGAGGTAAGTATAAAAATAGGGTGGAACTCCACTTTAACCACTGCCCGCCCTATAGGCAATTGACGGCGGGAAGGTGGTTACATTATCCTGACCGGACGTCATATGGGGGCGGCAGGATAATGCGCTCTGCGCGCCCCCGGGGGGGTGTGCAGAGCAGCGATCGGTGCTGCGGTGTGTCACTCTGACACACTGAATCTCCGATCTCGGTAAAGAGCCTACTGACGGGGGGGTTTGTGCTTGTAATCAGAGCATTGATTACCAGTGCAGACCCTTGGAGGGGGGGTGCCACTAGAACCACCAGGGATGCCCACCCATGATCCAGGGATGTCCACCAGGGATGGCAATCAGGGCTTAGGGAGCCTGCCAGTGGTGCCCTCCCCATCAGTGCGGCACCCCATGCCATCTATCAGTGCTTCCCACCAGTGCCCATCATTGCCATCTATCAGTGCTGTCCAACAGTGCCCATTATTGCCCACCTGTGCCGCCTATCAGTGCCCATCAGGGCTGCATATCAGTGCCGGCTATCAGTGCTGCATATCAGTGCCACCCCATCAGTGCCTCCTCCATCAGTGCCTGTCAGTGCAGCCTCATCAGTGCTCATCAGTGCAGGAAAAAACGTATCTATTTGCAAAATTTTAGAACCTAAACCTTTTTTTTTTTTTTTTTCAAACTTTGGTCTATTTTTATTTGTGTAGCAAAAAAAGAAAAATCCTTGCGGTGATCAAAAACCACCAAAAGAATTCTCTATTTGTGGGAAATAAATTACATAAATTTGGTTTAGGTACAGTGTTGCATGACCGTGCAAATGCTAAAAGCTATAAATTGGCCTGGGCAGGAAGGGGGGAAAAGTGCCCGGTATTGAAGTGGTTAAAGCAGGGTTAGGTTATAAAAAAAAAAAAAAAATATCCCAAGCTTTGAACATCTCATGGAGCACTGTTCAATCCATCATCTGAAAATGCGATTGGCACAACTGCAAACCTACCAAGACATGGCCGTCCACTAAACTGACAGGCCGGGCAAGGAGAGCATTAATCAGAGAAGCAGCCAAGAGGCCCATGGGAACTCTGGAGGAGCTGCAGAGATCCACAGCTCAGGTGGGAGAATCTGTCCACAGGACAACTATTAGTCATGCACTCCACTAATCTGGCCTTTATGGAAGAGTGGCATGAAGAAAGCCATTGGTGAAAGAAAGCCATAAGAAGTCCCGTTTGCAGTTTGTGAGAAGCCATGTGGGGGACACAGTAAACGTATGGAAGAATGTTCTCTGCTCAGATAAGACCAAAATGTAACTTTTTGGCCTAAAAGCAAAATGCTATGTGTGGCGGAAAATGAACACTGCACATCACTCTGAACACACCATCCCCACTGTGAAACATGGTGGTGGCAGCATCATTTTTGTGGGGATGCTTTTCTTCAGCAGGGACAGGGAAGCTGTTCAGAGTTAATGGGAAGATGCATGGAGCCAATTACACGGCAATATTAGAAGAAACCCTGTTAGACTCTGCAAAAGACTTGAGACTGGGGCGGAGGTTCACCTTCCAGCAGGACAACAACCCTAAACCTACAGTCAGAGCTACAATGGAATGGTTTAGATCAAAGCATATTCATGTGTTAGAATGGCCCAGTCAAGTCCAGACCTAAATCCAACTGAGAATCTGTGGTAAGACTTGAAAATTGCTGTTCAACAGACGCTCTCCTTCCAATCTGACAGAGCTGGAGATATTTTGCAAAGCAGAATGGGCAAAAATGTCCCTCTCTAGATGTGCAAAGCTGGTAGAGACATCCCCAAAAAGACTTGCAGCTGTAATTGCAGAGAAAGGTGGTTCTACAAAGTATTCATTTGGGGGCTGAATACAAATGCACTCCACACTTTTCACATATTTATTTGTAAAGCATTTTGAAAATCCTTTATCATTTTCCTTCCACTTCACAATTACAGTGCCTTGGGAAAGTATTCGGCCCCCTTGAACTTTTCGACCTTTTGCCACATTTCAGGCTTCAAACCTAAAGATATAAAACTGTAATTTTTTTTTGTGAAGAATCAACAAGTGGGACACAATCATGAAGTGGAACGAAATTTATTGGATATTTCAAACTTTTAACAAAAAACTGAAAAATTGGGCGTGCAAAATTATTCAGCCCCCTTAAGTTAATACTTTGTAGCGCCACCTTTTTCTGCGATTACAGCTGTAAGTCGCTTGGGGTATGTCTCTATCAGTTTTGCACATCGAGAGACTGACATTTTTGCCCATTCCTCCTTGCAAAACAGCTCGAGCTCAGTGAGGTTGTATGGAGAGCGTTTGTGAACAGCAGTTTTCAGTTCTTTCCACAGATTCTCGATTGGATTCAGGTCTGGACTTTGACTTGGCCATTCTAACACCTGGATATGTTTATTTGTGAACCATTCCATTGTAGATTTTGCTTTATGTTTTGGATCATTGTCTTTTTGGAAGACAAATCTCCGTCCCAGTCTCAGGTCTTTTGCAGACTCCATCAGGTTTTCTTCCAGAATGGTCCTGTATTTGGCTCCATCCATCTTCCCATCAATTTTAACCATCTTCCCTGTCCCTGCTGAAGAAAAGCAGGCCCAAACCATGATGCTGCCACCACCATGTTTGACAGTGGGGATGGTGTGTTCAGGGTGATGAGTTGTGTTGCTTTTACGCCAAACATAACCTTTGGAATTGTTGCCAAAAAGTTTGATTTTGGTTTCATCTGACCAGAGCACCTTCTTCCACATGTTTGGTGTCTCCCAGGTGGCTTGTGGCAAACTTTAAACAACACTTTTTATAGATATCTTTAAGAAATGGCTTTCTTCTTGCCACTCTTCCATAAAGGCCAGATTTGTGCAGTATACGACTGATTGTTGTCCTATGGACAGAGTCTCCCACCTCAGCTGTAGATCTCTGCAGTTCATCCAGAGTGATCATGGGCCTCTTGGCTGCATCTCTGATCAGTCTTCTCCTTGTATGAGCTGAAAGTTTAGAGGGACGGCCAGGTCTTCGTAGATTTGCAGTGGTCTGATACTCCTTCCATTTCAATATTATCGCTTGCACAGTGCTCCTTGGGATGTTTAAAGCTTGGGAAATCTTTTTGTATCCAAATCCGGCTTTAAACTTCTCTACAACAGTATCTCGGACCTGCCTGGTGCGTTCCTTGTTCTTCATTATGCTCTCTGCGCTTTAAACGGACCTCTGAGACTATCACAGTGCAGGTGCATTTATACGGAGACTTGATTACACACAGGTGGATTCTGTCATTAGTCTTTTAGGTCAACATTGGATCATTCAGAGATCCTCACTGAACTTCTGGAGAGAGTTTGCTGCACTGAAAGTAAAGGGGCTGAATAATTTTGCACGCCCAATTTTTCAGTTTTTTTATTTGTTAACAAAGTTTGAAATATCCATTAAATTTTGTTCCACTTCATGATTGTGTCCCACTTGTTAGTTCTTCACAAAAAATTACAGTTTTATATCTTTGTTTGAAGCCTGAAATGTGGCAAAAGGTTGCAAAGTTCAAGGGGGCCGAATACTTTCGCAAGGCACTGTATGTGTCACTTTGTGTTGGTCTATTACATAAAACCCCAATAAAATATATTTAGGTTTTTGGTTGTAACGTGACAAAGTGTGGAACATTTCAAGTGGTATGAATACTTTGTCTACACCCCCATGTTTCTTGTTAAACCTTCAATCTGAAGGATCACTATGCATCAGTTAACACCATATATCACTGTGATAGTAGTGTTATAATCATTAAAGTGTATTGTATATCTGCATCCTATTTATCTCTTTGTCAAAACTACAAAGTGAAGAACTACTTCATATAGACAAGAAGAATAGATCATTGTGATAGTAGTGGCATCAGCATATCTCTGCGGATTGTATATTCCTCATTGCCTGGCAGTGTGATGGTAATATTATCAGCATGGGGAAGTCATGTATGTGTGTCCTCCTATTGGCTGTCATTAGCTGCTCGTCACCCCTACAAAGTGAAGAACATCTGTACATAGACCAGCACAATATGTCAGTGTGATAGTAGGGATACAATCATGGAGTTGTATTGTACGTCTACATATCCTATCTTTATCTGCTTGTCAAACCTACATAGTGAAGAACTACTTCCTATAGGCAAGAACAATGTAACAATGGATCAGTGTGATAGTAGTGGTATAAGCTTGCATGCCCCCCCCCCCCATGTTGCTTGTCAAACCTACAAACTGAAGGACTACTTTACATTGCTTAGGCCCCATGCACACAGGGCATCAGAAAAAACGAGTTGCAAAACTATTTCTGACGCCAGAAAAAAGCGGCGTCAAAAACGTGCCTTTTAGCAGCATTTCGCATTGGCGTCAATGCACGTTTAGGCACGTCGGCGCTTAGCAGCGTTTTTAAATAAACACAACCCTCTTCTTTTTGTGACCAATCACATTTTAAAAAACGGCTGACACTCCTAACAGCAGCTGCACAAAACGCCCTGTGTGCATGGGGCCTTGATACCACATATCAGTGTGATAGTAGTGTTTATAATCATGGGGGTGTATTATATGTGTGTATGTTTACATATCCTATCTTATTTTCTTGTCAAACCTTTAAAGTGAAGAACTATTTCATATAGACAAGAACAGCATATCCGTGTGATAGTAGTGATATAAGCCCACTACGATGTTCTGCCAAAGACATGGCGACTAGAAGTTGCGTCCTGGGTTCGTAGGCTTTTGTCAGCCCATTCACTGTTGGCACCAGGCGTGAGCAGTTTGTGATTTTTGCATTTCCGGTTAGGACGCACATGTCCACCTGTCCGCGGTCTCACTGGCTCCCTTACATGCCGATCAACGGGTCCTGGCCACTAAATCATGGCTGGGACCCGCCAATCAATCGAGTGAGTGACCACTCACAGCACAGACCTTCCTACTGACAACGGGGATGTGCCAGTCAAAACTGGCACATCCCTTAGTAACACGGTGCAGTTACATTACACTCCCTAGGCACACAGTTAACCATTTGATTGTCCCAGATGTTAACCCCTTCCTACCCCGTGTCATTAGTACAGTGACCATGCATTTTATTAGAACTGATCACCATCCAGTTCAACTGGTGAGGTCAGTGTGAGAATCCCCGCCGTACTATCACAGTCCCACTATAAGTCGCTGATCGCCGCCATTAGTAGTAGTGGTGCACTGATTGGAAATTTTGGTGCCGAAACCAAAACCGAAAATGCAGGATGACTTGGCCAGAAACTCAAATCTATGATAACAGTATGGCTTTGCCGTAGACGAGTCCGGGTGCTGAACTGGCCTGCCTGCAGTCCAGACCTTTCACCTACTGAAAATATTTGATTCATCATGGAATAAAAAATACAACAAAGACAACCCAGGACTGTTGAGCAGTTAGAATCCTATATAAGGCAAGAATGGGAAAGAATGGGACAACATTCTTCTCCATCATCCTCCCCAACCTCCCTTACATCACAATGCACCTATTTTACCGTGTGCTGGTGAGAAGTTGGGGCGGAGCTAGGAAGCAGAAAGTGCAGGGTCTGGAGGAGGCCTGGAGTCTGCTGAATGCTTAGACCAGGAGAGGCAGAGACAAGGGGGTGCAGGATCTATAAGAGGAGTTCTGTCCTCTCTGCTGCCAACTGCGGAGAGGGGAGGAGCAAAGACGAGCCGATGGAGAAGCACAGGAGCCGGCAGAGGCGTTCTGTCCTCTCTGCTGCCAACTGCTGAGACAAGGTGGCTGCGGATACAAGGGGGGTGCCACAGCTGCAGGAGAGGTGCGAGGGCCACATGAAATGGACTGGCTGACTGGGTTTGGCCTGTTAGTTTAGTGTTTGACACATTTAATATAGACTAACGCCATATATCAGCATGATCGTAGTGTTATTAGCATGTGTGTATGTCCTGTCATTATCCACTTGTCAAACCTGCAAAGTGAAGGACTATTCCTTTTATACAAGCACCACATATCAGTGTGATAGTAGTGGTATAAGCATGTGTACATTATGTACACTCATCGGCCACTTTTATTAGGTACACCTGTTCAATTGTTTGGTGGTGCAAATTGCTAATCAGCCAATCAAATGGCAGCACCTCACTGCATTTAGGCATCTACATGTGGTGAAGATGATTTGCTGAAGTTCAAACCGAGCATCAGAATGGAGCAGAAAGGGAATTTTAAGTGACCTTTGAAGGTAGCATGGTTGTTGGTGCCAGAGAGGCCCATCTGAGTATTTCAAAAACTGCTGATCTACTAGGATTTTTACACACAATCATCTCCAGTGAATATCCATTGAGTGGCAGTTGTGTGGAGGAAAATGCCTTGTTGAGGTCAGAGGAGAATGGGCAGACTTGTTTGAGATAATAGAAAAGCAACAGTAACTCAAATAACCACTCGTTACAACCAAGGTATGCAGAATACAATCTCTGAATGCACAACACATCGAACCTTGAAGCAGATGGGCTACCGCAGCATAAGACCACACCGGGTACCACTCCTGTCAGCTAAGAACAGGAAACTGAGGCTACAATTCGCCAAAATTGGACAATAGAAGATTGGAAAAACGTCGCCTGGTCTGATGAGTCTCGATTTCAACAGCGACATTCAGATGGTAGGGTCAGAATTTGGCGTAAAACATGAAAGCATGGATCTATCTTGCCTTGTATCAATGGTTCGGGCTGGTGGTGTAATGGTGTGAGGGATATTGTCTTGGCACACCTTGGGCCCCATAGTACCAATTGAGAATCGTTTAAACACCACGGCCTACCTGAGTATTGTTGCTGACCATGTCCATCCCTTTATGGCTACAGTGTTCCCATCTTCTGATGACTCCTTCCAGCAGGATAATGCACCATGTCACAAAGCTCAGATTATCTCACCACTGGTTTCTCGAACATGACAATGAGGTCACTGTACTCCAATGGCCTCCACAGTCACCACATATCAATCCAATAGAGCACCTTTGGGATATGGTGGAACTGGATATCATGGATGTGCAGCCGGCAAATCTGCAGCAACTGGGTGATGCTATCATGTCACTATGGACCAAAATCTCTGAGGAATGTTTCCAACGTCTTGTTGGATCTAAGGCACGAAGAATGAAGGCAAAAGGGGGTCCAACCCGGTACTAGCAAGGTGTACCTAATAAAGTGGCCGGTGAGTGTATATGTCCCCTATTGCCTGTCATTAACTGCTTGTCTGACCCGCAAAGTGAAGGAGTTCCAATCATTAGCTCTGAAAAGTGAAGGACTACTTCTTAGACAAGCACAGCATATCAGTGTGATAGTAGTGGTATAAGCATGTGTACGCTGTATTGTGTGTGTGTGTGTGTGTGTGTGTGTGTGTATATATATATATATATATAATCTCTCAGTGCTTAAAGTGGGCCAGTACGCACCGGTACTTAGTACCGCCACTTCCAAATATGGCTCTTGAGCATACCGCCACCTCTCCATGCGCCTTAGCGTACCGGTACGCTCATTTCCCACTCCAGAGCCAGACCAGTCCCCACCAGTGAGTCCCCCTGCCGCAGGCCAGCGGCGGCAGAGCTGCCATGCTGCTGGCCTGTACTGCGGTGCACTGGTTGCTATCGCCACCCGGCGTCTAGCAACCAGTGATGTCATCTGAGGAGGAGGAGAGCGAGGCCCCAGCATACACTGTGGAGCCTCCTTCCTCCTCTGCTGTGCGCCGAGTGGAGTGTTGGCTCCACCCACCTCCTCCCTCCAGCTACTCCAGGCCAGCACAGCACAGTGAGTCCTGCGATTCAGCCTAAAAACATGAGTAGGCGCAGTTCTGGGGGCCCTGATATGGGATGGGGGGGCTCTGTGGGGACCCTAATGTGAGGAGGGGGGCGCTCTGTGGGGACCATGATATGGGATGGGGGGCTCTGTGGGGACCCTAATGTGAGGAGGGGGGCGCTCTGTAGGGACCATGATATGGGATGGGGGGCTCTGTGGGGACCCTAATGTGAGGAGGGGGGCGCTCTGTGGGGACCCTGATGTGGGGTGGGGGGGCACTCTGTGGGGGCCCTGATATAAAAAAAAATTTATAGGGTATAATAGAGTACTGGCACCTCTTTTGGGCCACTTAGACCCCGTTCACACTGGGGCGATCTGACTTGCCGGGGCGACCTCACAGGTCGCGGCGCGCAGCTCGCACCGCGACCTCGGAGCGGCCGGCACGGACTTCATAACATTGAAGTCAATGCAGGTCGCCCCAAAGAAGCTCCGGACCCTTTTTCTAAGTCTTGTGTCGCTCCTATTAGAACGGGTCCACAGCTTCTCTATGGCAGGCGACCTACGGCGACCGCCTGACAGGTCGCCCCAGTGTGAACGGGGTCTTAAAGCACTGAATATATATATATATATATATAATGTGTGTGTTTGTATGTTCCCTATTGCCTGTCATTAGCTGCTTTTTCACAGCTGCAAACTGAAGGGTTACTTCAGATAGACAAGCCCCATATATCAGTGTGATAGTAGTGTTATCAGAATGTGAGTGTAATGTATGAGTGTGTGGCTATCCCCTATTGCACGCCATTATCTGCTTGGCACAGCTGCAGAGGGAAGGACTACTTTATATAGGCTAACACCATATATCAATGTGATTGTAGTGATATCAGCAAGCATGTGTGTATAATGTGTATGTATGTCCTATCATTAGCTCTGGAAATTGAAAAACTACTTCATATAGGCAAGCACCATATATCAGTGTGATCGCAGGGTTATAAGCATCTACCTAATATATATATTTATACAACCCCCCAATCTCCTAAAGTTGAGACCCTGTGTAAAATCTACATTATTTTTATGTAGATATTTTCAAATCTCCTATAGCCCATATTTTATTCACAAATAGAAAAAATGAAAACATATGAAATGTTTAACTGCTTACCGACCGCAACATTTGGATGTACAGCGGCAAGGCAGCTCTCCTGGGCTGGATCACATACCTAGTATGGGATCCAGCACTTCTGGGGGGAGGGGCACAAGCCCATCAGCAGGTGCCAGCTATTGAATGTCCACCGGCACCCGCTGATCGGCAGGGAGAGACTTAAAACATTAGGATTTTATTTCCAAAGAAAATCCATCAGATCCCTTAGTAAAAACATATAGTGTACAGAAACACTGGTTAGGCACACATTTAACCCTTTGGATCGCCCTAGATGTTTAACCCTTTTATATTTGTAGCACTGATCACTGTATTAGTGTCACTGGCTCCCACAAAGTGTCAGATTGCCCGCCGCAATATCGCAGTCCCGCTATAAGTTTCTGATCGCCGCCATTACTAGTATAAAAAAAGTCAAAAAAATAAAAATTCTAGTATATATCCCAAAGTTTTGTAGACTCGATAACTTTTGCGCAAACCAATCAATATACACTTATTGGGATTTTGTTTACCAAAATTTGTAGCAAAATACATATTGACCTAAATTTAGATTTTTACAATTTTTTTTAATTGGATATGCGTTATAGCAGAAAGTAAAAACCTAATATATATTTTTTTGGAAATTGATTGAATTGGACGAAATATTTCTGTTTTATAGCGCAAAAAACGTAGAGGTGATCAAATACATTTTATCATGGGTACAGTGTTGCATGACCCCGCAACTGTCAGTTAAAACAATGCAGCACAAAAAATGCCCCAGTCATGAAGGGGATAAATCTTCCAGAAGTCAAGTGGTTAAACTGAGAAAATTTACCATTTTAAGAAAAATAATCATAAAATCTATGGCAGCACCAAAAAGAAAGTTGAGACAGGACCATGTTCACCACAGTGTAGCATCCTCTCTCCTTTAACCACTTGCCTACAGGGCACTTAAACCCCCCCCCCCCCCCTGCCCAGGCCAATTTTCAGCTCTCAGCGCTGTCGCACTTTGAATGACAATTGCGTGGTCATGCAACACTTTACCCAAATGAAATTTTTATCATTTTTTTTTTTGCAAACAAATAGAGCTTTCTTTCAGGTTTTTTTTATCACTACTGGGGTTTTTATTTTTTGCTGAACAAACAAAAAAAGGCACTAATGGCAGCACTGATGGGCACTAAGAGGTGGCACTGATGGGCAGTGATAGGCACTGGTAGGTGACACTTATGATGGGGCACTGATTGGCACTGGTAGGTGGTGCTGATGGATACTGGGCACTGGCAGGTGGCACTAGTGGGCACTGGTAGGTGGCACTTGTGTGTGACACTGGTGGGCACAATTTGCCCTCTCCTCTTCGGGACCGATGTCCCTCTGACAGCAGCCGGCGATCGTTTTTTTTTTTTTTTTTTTCTCACACTGACTGTATGAGGAGAAAAAAACAGCTGATCGCCGGCTGCTGTTTACTTCACATGATTAGCTGTCATTGGCTGACAGGTGATCACGTGGTAAGGGGGCGGGCCCCTTACGCCGATCTGTGATCAGGCAAGTCTCATGGCTGCTCCGCAGGGAGTGCGCCGGCCGCTCGTGCATGGGAGGACGTCAATGTATGTCATTCGGCTATAGTGCAGACGTCAAGTAGTTAAGCAACACTGTAAACCCCTGGGAATTGAGGAGACTAGTTGCTGGAGTTTTGAAATGTTGTCCCATTCTTACCTGATCTAGGATTTTAACTGCTCAACAGTCCTGGGTCTTTTTGTTGTATTTTTCAATACAGGATGCACCAAATATTTTCAGTTGATGAAAGGTCTAGACTGCGGGCAGGCCAGTTAAAGCGGAGTTCCACCCTAAATTTTTTTTTTTTTTGCTTGTCCGCTTGCTTTAAAGTACCTGAAAAAGAATTGGATAATTACTTTTTTTTTTTTTTTTCTTTTCACTTACCTTGTTTTTAATGCAAATATACTTACCTTCCTTCCTCTGCGGACACAGCCGCGGACATCACTTCCTCCTTCACATTGCGCCCTGGGAGAAGAGCGTCATCAATCCCAGGATGCAATGGGGACGGCCGGCCGCCATTCAAAATGCCGATCGCAGTCTACAGCGCATGCACGAGATTGTGATCGGCATTCTGGGCAGCCAGCTCCAGGAAGGAGGACACAGCGGGGGACACAGCGTCTTCAGACGCCCACAACGGAGATGGCCACGCTCTGCAATCAATTTTAAAGGTAAGTATTAATCTTTGTTTACTGTAATGACCTGTAATGTGGGGTTAGGGTAATTAGGGATAGATTAGGGGGGATTTTTATCTAAAAAAGTTGTATGTGGCCGGAACTCCGCTTTAAGCACCCGAACTCTTCTACTATGAAGCCATGCTGTTATCGATGCAGTATGCAGTTTAGCATTGTCCTCCTGAAATATGCAAGACCTTCCCTGAAAAAGATGTACTCTGGATGAGAGCATATGCTGCTCTAAAACCTGGATAGATCTTTCAGCATTGATGGTTTCTTTCCAAACGTGCAAACTTTCCATTCCGTACACTAAGGCCCCCCATACCATCAGAGATGCAGGATTTTGAACTAAGCCCTGATAAGCAAGAAGGTCCCTCTCTTTAGTCCAAAGGCCATGGTTGCCAAAAAGAGTCAAATTTCAATTCATGTGATCACAGGACAGTTTTCCACTTTGCAACAGACCATTTTAAATGATCTTTGGTCCAGAGAAGAGGGGGTCCTTCTGGATCATGCTCAGATATGGCTTCTTTGCATGATGGAGTTTTACCTTGCATGTTTGGATGGCAAACTGTGTTCAGACATTGATTTTTGGAAGTATTCCTGAGCCCATGCAATGATTTCCATCACAGAATCATGCCTGATTTTAATGCAGTGCAGTCTGAGGGCCTGAAGATCACAGGGATTCAGTATTGTGTTTAGGGCATGTCCCTTATGCGCAGAGTTTTCTTCAGATTATCAGAATCTTTTCATGATATATGCAATCTCTTTTCAGTTTTACCTTTTGAGGAACATTATTCAGCTGGAGGCCCACCAGTTTGAGACCCTGATCTAAACCATTGCATTGCAGCTCTGGCTGTATGTTTAGCGTCGTCGTCCTTCTGGAAGGTGAACCGCTCCGCCGCAGTCTCTCTAACAGGTTTTCTTTTAAGATTGCCCTGTATTTGGCTCCGTCCATCTTTCCATCATCTCTGACCAGCTTCCCTGTCCCCGCTGAAGAAAAGCATCCCCACAACATAATGCTGCCACCACCATGTTTCACGGTGGGGATGGTGTGTTCAGGGTGATGTGCAGTGTTAGTTTTCTGCCACACATAGAGTTGCTTTTTAGGCTAAAAAGTACAGTTTTGGTCTCCTCTTAACAGAGCACCTTTTTCCACACGTATGCAGTGTCCCCCACATGGCCTCTTGAAAACTGCAAACAGGACTTCTTATGGCTTTCTTTCAACAATAGTTTTTCTGTAGATAGATTCTCCCCACCTGGGCTGTTGCCCAGCCTGTCCATTTAGGTGGACGGCCATGTCTTGGTAGGTTTGCAGTTGTACCATACTCTTCTATTTTTGGATGATGGATTGAACAGTGCTCTGTAAGATGTTCAAAGCTTGGGATATTGGGATAACCATGTTTTAAACTTCTCTACAACTTCGTTCCTGACATGTCTGGTGTGTTCCTTGGCCTTCAAGATGCTGTTTGTTCACTAATGTTCTCTAACAAACCTCTGAGGGCTTCACAGAACAGCTGTATTTATACTGAAATCAAATTACACACAGGTGAACTCTGTTTACTAATTAGATGACTTCTGAAGGCAATTGGTTCCACTAGATTTTAGTTAGGGGTACGCCACACTTTTCAGATATTTATTTGTAAAAAAAAGTTTGAAAACCATTTTATCATTTTCCTTCCGCTTCACAATTATTTGCCACTTTTGTGTCGGTCTATCACATAAAATCCCAATAAAATACATTTAGGTTTTTGGTTTTAACATGGCAAAATGTGGAAAAGTTTAAACGGTATGAATACTCTTTCAAGGCACTGTACAAACTATGATGTTTATATATACTGGGATTTACGCAGCTGTAGACTCCTATACTGGTAAAGGTTGTGATCAGTGACTTATAGTGGGACTCTGATGGGATGGTGGGCAATCTGGCGCTAACAGACCCTGGCTGGGAGGGTCACTAACTGATGATCTTGCTAGTGACACTAATACAGTGATCAATGATAATACTGCACTAATGACACTGGCTGGGAAGGGTTTAACACCTAGGGGAAATCAAGGGGTTAAAGGGGTTGTAAAAATAACAAACCTGTTATACTCCTCTGCTCTGTGCAATTGTTTTGCGCAGAGCAGCCCCAAGCCTCTTCTTCCAGGGCTCTCGTGCGCTCCAGGCTCTTCCTCTTCATCGGGTTCCCCTATGGAAATCCATTTTCCATGGGGGCACTCATGCAGGCTCGCTCCCGAGTTATGCTGCTGTGTCCATTTACATAAACAGTGGGACTTGGCTCCGCCACCCCCACCCCCCGGATCTGTTTTACTGGATTTGATTGCTCCCGCTCCTATCAATCTGTCCAATGAGGAGAGAGATAGCGGCTGAAGCCACGGTGCTCATGCGCACAAATCGGGTTTAGGTAAGAAGAAAAAAAAAAGAGGGGGGGGGGGGGAATCTGCAGCACAGGTTTTTCACTCTAATGCATAGACTGCATTAGGGTGAAAACTTTGAGGCTTTTACTGCCACTGTAACTGTGCGCCTAACCAGTGTAATAAAAAAAAAAATATATATATATATATTGTGTGTGTGTGTGTGTGTGTGTATATGTATGTATGTGTGTGTGTGTGTGTGTGTGTGTGTGTGTGTATATATATATATATATATATATACACAATATATGGTGCTTTTACCTACTGATCTGGCTGCTTTTTCGCCAGCCAGGTTGCTGTTCTCTGTACACACACTTCTGTGTGCTTGTAAACACAGAACTCTTTGCTGTGATTGGACACAGCCGATCAGCAGATTTTTTGCCCAAATCATTGGCGGAAATCTGCTGCCAACTGTCCAATCACAGCAGGGGGTGCATGCATGCGTGCCGCCAAACCAGAAAGTACAGGTTTGTTACAGTGCTGGCTGTGCCACCTGCACGCAGTAGATTTACTGTGAGCAGGTTGGCAAAAGGTTAACCCAATTTGGTTCAAAATGTTCTCTCTTCCTTGTCAATACCACTTACTTTGCCAGCTTTTTGTTGCCCTGTCCAAACTTTTTTCGATATGTGTTGCTGCCATCAATTTCTAAATGACCTTTTCTATTCTTTTTTCTTAAAATGGTACATTTTTTTCTCAGTTTAAACATATATTTTATCTATTTTTTATTGTGAATAAGTTATGGGTTTGAGATTTTCAAATCCTTGCATTCCGTTTTATGTAGATTTTACAGTGTCCCAACTTTTTTGGAATTGAGTTGAGCTTTGGCTTCAAATGTCACAACAAACTATATTGTTACAGAAAATCCTACAACAGAACGTTGTTGTGGGTTCCACCACCATTGCAATGTTGCAATTAAAGTCCATACAAATAAATATAATGTATGTATCTTGGCGAGTTCCACCACCCCTCCAATAATACAATCAAATCAAGTTCTGAAGTGAAACTATTTTTTATAATCACGCAAGTTCCAACACCACTCAAATGATGCAAATAACTCCAATCTATCCACGTGAAGTTTATTGGTGAGTTATGTGAGCTCCATCACCAGTAAAACATGCAGCCTCTTACTGGTTGAATAGACCCCAAATTATAGGTGGTCCAAACAGCGCTCTGCGTCAGGGGTCCCCAAATATGGAAACCACAAGGCACACCAGCAAGGATCATGGCAGTAGGATGTTTCAGAAGCACTTGGAAATCACAGGGCACACCAGCAGGTACTTGGTACAAACACGGCTTCTCCTCCTCCATGCATGTTAATCCAGCATAAAAAATAAATAGCGTTCTATAGCACAACCTGTTGCTTTTATTGGGCTAATATACTGGGCATCTACTAACATCAGATAGCTTCATACATGCAATGATTCCAGCACTGCCACCACCTCTGGCAAGCGTGATGACGTCAGCACAGGTTCCTCCGACGCATTTCATCAAATAGGATGCTTTCAGGGCATCCCCCTATTGCTTGTCGCAGCTCAAAGCAAAGGACGTCTTTATATAAATAAGCACCCTATATCAGTGTGATAGTTGGGTTCTAATCATGCATCTGTCATTATAAATGCATCTGTCCTGCATTTATAGCTATCATATATTTTATATACAGTATGTATATGGTATTTTTATCTCCCTATTGCCTGTCATTAGCTGCTTGTCACAGCTCAAAGTGAATAACTTATTTACATAGAAAAGCACCTTTATACCAGTGTGATGGTGTTTTTATAAGCATTCATCTATTTGTTAAAAAAAATAGATAGATACACAGGTGCATCTCAAAAAATTAGAATATCATCAAAGTTTACTTTATCCAGTAATTCAATTCAAAAAGTAAAACTCATATATTTTTCAAATTCAATGTTTATTGAGGAGATAAAGGCATACAAGTCATCTATGGCAGTGAAGTGAGATACAGCCAAGTAACAAGAGAACAGCGTAACATGAGGCGTAAAGCATATAAACATAGCCGTATATGAGAAATGATAACATACAATGCATTAAGGTATGTCTCAGGACGGTAGGTTCCCAGACCAACCCACACTCCCTCCGGCATCTGTCACATGGCCGGCACACCGGAGTGCGGGGAGCATCCGACGGGGTCACCAATCCGAGAAACCACAAGAGGTCGTAGTGTCATGCATACCTTACAAGAACGGGGGAATTTTCAAAAAGAGAAAAAAACTCCTATATTTTATATAGATGCGTTACACGCAAATTGATACATTTCATGCATTTCTTTCTTTTATTTTGATGATTATGGCTTACAGCCAGTGAATAACTGAAATTCAGTGTTTCAGAAAAATTTTAATATTGCAATTTTAATATTGCAAGACCAATAAAGGATTTTTAATACTGAAATGTTGGCTTACTGAAAAGTATGTCCATGTACAGTATAGTATGCACTCAATACTTGGTCAGGGCTCCTTTTGCATAAATTGCTACATCAATGTGGCGCGGCATTGAGGCGATCAGCTTGTGGCACTGCTGAGGTGTTATGGAAGCCCAGGTTGCTTTGATAGCGGCCTTCAGCTCATCTGCATTGTTGGGTCTGGTGTCTCTCATCTTCCTCTTGACAATACCCCACAGATTCTCTATGGGGTTTATATCAGGCGAGTTTGCTGGCCAATCAAACACCATGATACCATGATCATGTGACCAGGTATTGGTAGATTTGGCAGTGTGGGCGGTGCCAAGTCTTGCTGGAAAATGAAATCAGCATCTCCATAAAGCTGGTAAGCAGAGGAAATCCTGAAGTGCTCTAGAATTTCCTGATAGAAGGCTGTGCTGAGTTTGGACTTCATAAAACACAGTGGACCCACACCAGCAGATGACATGGATCCACAAATCATCAAACTGTGGAAATTGTTGCATTTAGTTTTGAAATCAAGGTCTCAGAGTCTGGAAGAAGAGTGGAGAGTCACAGAATCCAAGTTGCATGAAGTCCTGTGTGAAGTTTCCACAATCTGTGCTTATTTGGGGAGCCATGTCATCTGCTGGTGTTGATCCACTGTGTATAACGCATCTATATAAAGTTTCACTTTTTTGAATTGAATTACTTAAATTACCTTTTTGATGATATTCTAATTTTATGAGATGTGTGTGTATGCATGATAGAGAAATTCTATATATTGTTTTACACACACACACACACAGTGCTCAGCATAAATGAGTACACCCCTTTTGAAAACATTTGTTTAAATCATTTTATAAAGGTAAGGTTAGTAAAATAACTTCAGTTTTACTCAAATTAGTTGATACAAATTGAATACACCCCACAACCAAAACTACTACCTCGTTTATTGTGTGTGACCTCCATGATTTGTATGGACAGCACCAAGTCTTCTAGGCATTGAAGGAACAAGTCGGCGACATATTGCAACCTCCTATCTTTTTCCATTCTTCAAGAACAACCTCTTTTAGAACCTGGATGCTGGATGGAGAGTGATCCTCAACTTGTATCTTCAGAATTCCCCATAGGTGTTCGATTTGGTTCAGATCCGAAGACATACTTGGCCACTGAATCCCTTTCACCTGGTGGTTCTTCAGATATGCAACAGTGGCCTTAGATGTGTGTTTTGGATGATTGTCATGTTTGGAAAAGTGTTCAAAGACCAAGGGCACGGAGTGATGATAGCATCTTCTCTTTCAATATAGAGCAGTACATCCTTACATTCGTGATACCATCAATGAAATGTAGCTCCCCAACACCAGCAGCACTCATGTAGCCCCACAGAAGAACACTGCCACCACCATGTTTCACTGTAGGCACCATGCATTTTTGCTTTGTACTCCTCACCTTTGCAACGCTATACCATTTTTGAAGCCATCAGTTCCAAAAACATTTAACTTGGTCTCATCACTCCAGAGTACAGAGTCCTAGTAATCTTCTTATTTTTCCACATGGGCCCTGGCAAATTCTAGGTGGGCTTTTTTGTGCATGAGCTGTATGAGAGGCTTCCTTCGTAAATGACACCCATGCATGCCATTCTTCTGCGGTGTACGCCGTATTGTGTCACGGGAAACAATCACCCCAGTTTGGCTTTCTACTTCTTTAGCTAACTGCAGTGAACTTGCATGCCGATTTTCTTCAACCCTTCTCATCGGAATACGCCCCTAACTTCCGTGGATGGCCTGGACATCTCTGTGAGATGGTTGCAGTTCCATCTTTGTTAAATGTTTGTTTGTATCACTTTTCCTACAGTATACTGACCAATAAGTAAAGCTTTGCTGATTTTCTTGTAGCCTTTATCTTTTATTATGTAAAGAAATTATTTTCTTTCTCGGGCCTTGTGATATTTCTCTTCCATGTGGTGCCATTGCTGACCGCATGGAATGGGAAGGGGTTTTCTTTTCTAAGTCCTTTTTAGGGAATGCACCGAAATGAAAATTTTGGGCCGAAACCGAAAATGCAGGATGCCCTTGGCCGAAAACCGAAACCAAAAATGACTTTTTCCCCCAAATAATTTTAAAATAGATAGAAGAGGGGCATACACCAAAAACAGGCAGCGACGTACACCTGTCGCTGCCACCCTGTCACAGTATATATACTGTGACGGGTTGGCAAGTGGTTAATTTTAATTACCAATGGTATTAGTATTATGCAGCATGAGGGGGTTAATGTAGTGTCACTGCTGGTCACTGATGCATTAGTGACCGACCAGTGGCAGTTAATTAACCCCTTTGTGCTGCATTAGTGCAACCAGTATCAGTGTTAATTAACACTGGTTGCACTGATACTGGTTGCACTAATGCAGCAAAAAGGGGTTAATTAACTGCCACTGGTTGGTCACTAATGCATCAGCGACCAGCAGTGACAATACATTAACCCCCTCATGCTGCATAATTAATACTACTACCATTGGCAAGCTGCCTCAGCCCCCCCCCCTCCCCTCCCCCCTGCCTCAGCGTCCCTCTCGTCAGTGCCGAAAATTTCGGTGGCCGAAATTTTGGTGCATCCCTAGTCCTTTTATTATCAGCTGTCTGCTGGACACCTGTTTAATGAATAAGAAGACTCCCCTGTAGTTAAATTCTTGTTAGCATTTTGTGGTCTAAAGGCTCGTATACTCTATAAGAAAATTGGGCAAGAATTTTCGTTCAAATTAACTTTCATACGATTTTCGTATAGTGTGTACACAACTTTCTACAGCCGATTCCGACCTTGTAAACGAAAAGTTCCGAAGGGCAAGCTCCCAAATCTTTCTCTCGTACGAGAACAGAACGAACGATTTTCACTTAATGTGTATCATTTTTGTACGAGAAATCAGAAATGAAAGACTGCGCATGATCATAAGCAATAAACAACAAAAAAAGAGCCTTTATTGTACGGAAATTTTCGGACCAATTTTCTTTCATCGGTTCTGATTTTTGCTGTGCAACAACGAGGAAAATCGGACAATTGTTTGCCCAATTCTCTTATAGTGTGTACCCCACTTAAAATTTTAGCTTTGTTCCTAAGATTTTCATTGGGGTGTAATCATTTTTAAAATGAATAAAAAAAAAAAAAAAATACAAATTAACAATCTTGAAATCAATAGCCCGACTTTGTGGGAGTATTTTGTAGTTTAGTTTCCCATAGAAAATAATTGATTCTGAAAGGAAAGTAAAGGCTTTCTGACAAATCTGTTGGGGTGTACTCAGTTATGCTGAGCAGTGTGTGTGTGTGTGTGTGTGTGTGTGTGTGTGTGTGTGTATATATATATATATATATATATATATATATATATATATATGTGTGTGTGTGTGTGTGTGTGTGTGTGTATGTGTGTGTATATATATATATATATATATATGTGAAGGACTTCTGTACATAGATAAGCACCATATAGTAATAAAGTAGTAGTGTTTATAAGCATGCATCTATCAAGTTTATATCTATTATTGAATTGCCTTTCTACTGCATTTGTGATTCTTGTTCATTTTGTAATAAAGTGCTTACAGCTTGTCGTCTTTCTACATTATGGTGCATGGTGCGTTCAGCATTGCTCTGCATTGAAGAGTTCTGTTTACCCCCCCAGCAAGTCTTTTTATACTTTTATGTTATGAGCACACCCTCCATCTGATGATCTGCTGCAATGGACAGGAGCTGTCAGCACTCCACACAGTAAAGTTGCCCGGCGCTCGCTCTGCACGCTTTACTTTTCCTTAGCTGATGATTGAACTGCAGTAGCAGCTGCCTTGCTTGTCCCAAGGTGTAAAGATTGTCAGCTCTGCAGAGACAGAGGGACTCACCCCTACCATGCAGAGATGTGACGTTGGTGTCTCCGACGAGGTGACATCCCGCCCCCCCCCCCCCCCCCCAGAAAGCATTGGCTTGCCCCCCCACCCCTCCCCCCTGTTCCGAGGATTTCTAGCACACTGCAGTTGGAGGTAGAACTAGGGATGGGGATGGAAATTGCTAGCTGCAGAGATCTCAGGTTATCTGCACCAGATGGGAGCAATGAGGCTCTGCAATTGTTTGCACCTAACTTCCACACGAGCTGCAATCATAAATTATTAATCTAATAATTTCTCAAGCGGTGCCAGATCCAGTTCAGTGGTCTGCTTTGAATATAAGTAGTCCCTGATGTGAGGATAAACTCATTTTCTATGTGCGGGGAACAGTTTAGACGGTACAGTCTTTCCTTTTGATATTGCCAACTAATATCCATGCATGCTTTGGTGGTATACGATAGGTGTACGCACATGTACAAGGTCACAACAACGAGCTTGAGATTCAATGGGAATCTGACACTGAAAAAGCAAATGGGAGAAGCCTCAGATGGAAGCTGTCACTGTGAGTAAAGGCCCGTACACACGTAGCGATTGTCGGCCGTAAATATTTGGCCGCCGAACGATCGGCCGATTGTCGGCTTGTTAGTATGATTCTTCCGACAACCGACTGCGACTTTTCGGCCGAACAGAATCGGATGTGCAGGCTATAAAATTTTTGTTGGCTGTCACCAGAACGGCCGATTGTTCGCCAGTCAGTACAGAATTCGGCCGATTAACAGCAGATGAGCAAGACTGGGCATGCTCAGAGAAGAAAAAACACACGGAAAGTTAACCATCACATGACCTCACTTCTGCAGTCGGCTTTTGTTGGCCGACAAAATTCTTGTTCAGTCTTTAGCACTTTTCAACCGACAGGACAGCACCGGACAAAAGACGTCCGATCGTTCGGCCGACATTCGGTACGTGTGTACGGGGCTTTACATACCATAAATACCATAAATTTAGTTTGGGGGGGGGGGGTGCAGCTGAATAGGCTCCACTTTGTTAAAGTAAAAGGAAAGGAGAACACAACAGGGGTCTGGTGCGTCCCTGTTCTCCGATTTAGGGACGGGTTGGGCCTGAATTTTTGCCTGGATTTGAATCTGAAATGGAGCCAAAGACGCACAGGACCCTGTGCAATCCGCTTCACACCCACCCTGGAGATGTGTAAAGTGGCTCCATTGGCACACTCTCCAGTAATGCGAATTGGATGCCGGGAAACACACATCCAATTGGCATAAGTGTGAACCCAGCCTAGGGGCTTGTTCACACTAGGCGCTGTGCAGTAACTCATGCAAAATCATGCTTTTTTTCTCACACTGCACAAAAAACACGCAGGCTTTTGCAAAAGCACACCCATGCCATTCTTACAGCTCATGCAGACGGGCTGAGTTGCTGTTTGCTGCGTCTGCATCCATCTTGCGGGCTGGAGCGGGTACACAGATCCGAATATAGACACTGTGCAGTCAGGTCCGTGCACCCCCTCCTGCCCGCAAGTCAAATATTAACATACGACTGTTCTTGCAGCCGCTGAGTCTGCTTCCACTTCTGTGGACTACCTGAGCGCAGCTCTGAGGTTAATGCACATACAGCAAAAAGCGCCTCTGCACGGTTGACGTATCGGTGCCCATCTCAGCGAGTCTCTAATAGCCCAGCAAAACACATGGAACCGCAATACCACGCTACTTGGTGTGTTGCGAATGTAAAAATTTTTGGACACACCCTTTTTGCATGTTTCATGCGCTTAGGGAAGCCCTTGAACATGATGCGTGCAAAAAAGGCATGCACGCTTGGATGCACTTCATAGTGTGAACAAGCTTTTAGATCATGGGTGCTCAACCTTTGGCCTTTCAGCTGTTGCAGAACTACAAGTTCTCTCATGCCTCTGCCTTTGGGAGTCATGCTTGTAAATGTCAGCCTTGCAATGCCTCATGGGAACATCCTAAGGCATGGGTGCTCAATCTGTGGCCCTCCAGCTGTTGCAGAACTACAAGTCCCATGAGGCATTGCAAGGCTGACAGCTACAAGCATGACTCCCAAAGGCAGAAGTATGATGGGACTTGTAGTTCCACAACAACTGGAGGGCCACAGGTTGACCACCCATGCCTTTTTTTTTTTTTTTAAGCATATCCCCCCCCCCCCCCCCCCCATAGTCATATGACCACAAATCTCTGATGTGTCTCTCTCATGGTGGCACTGCTCCTGGTGGGAGGGAACTCTATCTACCCTCCGGTGCTAACGGGTGATGTCCCTGGACTACATTTGACCCCATTTTTGGCCATTTTCATTAGAGAGAAGCTGAAGCTTTGTGATTATGTGGGATAAGGGCCTCACTTACACAGACGGCCATAAAAAATAGGTGGTTGAGCTGCATTTTAATTGCCCATTAGGGATGAGCTTGAAGTCCAGAGCTACCTAACCTATCCAAGCAAAAAGTTGTCAAATCGGACAGCCAATCATAGCTGGTGGAGGCATGCCCTGCCCTGCAGCCATCCAAAATCCAAAAATGCCCATCCAAAACCTATTTTTTTTTTTTTGTTTTGGATGGAGTAAGGAAGCAATAGAACCCCTGTCTGGTTTATACTGCTTTCTGGGGCTCCAACAGAGAGATTTCCCCTTGCTTACTAATAAAGTGACAAACATTTCAGCTGATTGGGAAATGAGAAGCAAAACCACAACAAGGGCAGAAACAGTAGTAACAAGCTGACAGGAGTTCTAGCGTTCTCCTGCACTATTTCCAAAAAGCATTTGTATTTTTCTAGTTTTATTTTTGTCAGATTTGTCCTCGGGAGCTGACACAGAAAGCTTCACAGTGCGCGGGTGCCAATTCCTTACACAACACAAGCGTCGGTTCCAAAATGGTGCCAGTACGGTACACGCAGACCACTCCAGCCATGCCATTTTGGACAGACACTAGCATGACATGGCTGGAGCAGTCTGTGCGGGGAAATAAAATAAAAATAAAACGGTCCGGTAACACTTCTAGTGATAACGAGTAACGACTCCATCCCTATATCATTTACATACAGATAGGGAAGGTTGCCTTGTGACTTTAAATGAGGCGAACACAGGTGGCCACTCAATGGAGTAAATGTAATCTCAATTTAATGATTAGTGTAAAACATTACATCATGTAACATGGTACATAAAACGTTGACCAAGCAAGACAAAGGTATAGTCACAAATCTAGTACATGCTTGAAATTAGTAACTGTATTGTTGCCTGGTTGTAAACAGGCATCTTAATAACTTTTTTTTTTTTTTGAAAATCTTTTTATTTGGTTTTTGCAAAGATAATGAGTTACATACATAACAGTTGCATTATAACATAACTTATGAATAATTGGATAACTGAGAATTACAATTAAATGACTGAACAAAAGTTTAAAGTATAAAGGTATAAAGATATGAAGATATGACCCACAGCAGCAGTAATTGGTATAAATGTCAAGGACAGCGTAGCACCCAAACATACAACGAAATCAATCTCACGCCACGACCCGTGGGGGAGGGCGCGGGGTGGGGCAGTGCGGCGCTATAGCCACTCCGGGGGGGACGCCCCAAAGGGATCCTGCTGCGTCCCCTCTCTTAGCCCCATTCCCACTTCTCCCCCACCCACGTCCCCCAGCACAACCTCCACAGTATCAACTACATACATGACAAGAGAAATTTAGATTATCGGGTACCACGCTGTCCAACAAAGTCAGTCCAGGCGGACCATCTCGCCCGAAACTGTTGCATTTTAAAGGCAGATATAGCTAGAGTTTTTTCGTGTGCATATGATTCTCCTACTATTTGTACCACCTCTCTCCTGGTAGGGATATCCGCACATTTCCACCTACGTGCTATGGACAATCTTGCAGCAAAAAGGATATTCTGAACCACTGTCCTCAATTGGGGAGGGTATCTGTCAATATTTATGCCTAGTAGTGCCTGTTCTACCGCAACCTTGTTTAGCATTCCCGTCACCTCCGCAATCAGTTTAGAAACAGAAGCCCAGAAACTCCGCAAGGAGACACAGGACCACAAAACGTGGAGTAGAGTTCCAACTTGCCCACACTGTCTCCAGCATAAGTTTGAGACGCCTGGGTAGTACTTGGCAATAGAATATGGCGTTTTATACCATCGCTGATGTATTTTTAAAAGACCTTCCCTAAAATTGGAACATCTAGTGTGGGTAGCTGTATGGGTATAAGAACGTAACCACTGAACTTCTGTAAAGTCCTGACCTAGATCCCCCTCCCACTTTATGTGATAGGCGTTTTTCACAAATGTCTTCTTATCGTGTAGGGAGGCCTAAAATTTACCTATTCCTTTCGTGTGTTGATTGATTCCGAAGCACAGCATGTGAATCGGTTCAGGAAAAGGGATGTCGACTGAGGATACTTTGGAAATCAAGTGGGACACTCTAGAGTACGTGAAAAATTCCTTAGCAAACAACGGATAGCGGGTACACCATCCAGAGAAGGAAAAACCTGCCGGGTTGTGTGTGATATCTTTAAGCGTGTGGAGGCCATATGTGGACCAGTGCCCCAAATGTAGGCCTGGGGATATGAAAGAGAGCGCCGTCAAAGGAATTGGGACATCTACTCTTCTAGATCGCTTGGCACTGTGAGCATAAAAGTAGCGCCATGCCTGTATTGTGGGCATAATAGTAGGGTGCGCCATTGGGTAAATGCCATTAGCCAATGGAATACTGAGAATGAGGTCCGCTAGGGTACCTTGAGTAACCACTGCTTGCTCAATGGCCTCCAGCTAGGTGTCTGTGCGTGTTTCAACCAGTGTATGGATTGGGTGAGTATAGCAGCCATATGGTAATCCCGCACATCTGGGACACCCATACCCCCCATGAGAGGGTGTTTGATCAGGTGCATGTGGGAACAACGTGGTTTTTTACCGGCCCAGAGGAATTTAGATATTAGAGACTGCACTGATCTGTAAAACGTTAAGTGAATCTTGATGGGGAGTGCTCTAAACAGGTACAGGAGCTTTGGGAATGTCAGCATTTTAAACGCAGCATTCCTGCCTGACCAAGTAAGGTAGAATTTGCCTAATCTAGCTAACTCCTGTGTGAGGACGTCAAGGAACGGTGTAAAGTTTGATCTGTAAAGGTCCCCCGTCTTGCTGGTAAGCTTGATACCTAAGTAGTCGATATGGCCATTACCCCATTGAAAAGGGACACTGCCTTGAATCTCCTTCGTCATGTGTTCGGGAATTGCTACGCCTAACATGTTCAACTTAGTGTCATTCACCTTGTAATATGAAACCGAGCTAAATTCTTTGAGCACCTCCTGGACTGCCAACAAAGAGGTCCGGGGAGATGTCACAGACAAGATGACGTCGTCCGCAAACAGCGAAATCTTGTTGTTGATTTTCTTAATATCTAATCCCCCAATACCCGGGTGGCTTCTAATTTTTTCTGCAAAGGGTTCCATCAATAAGACAAACATCAATGGGGATAATGGGCACCCTTGGCGAGTGCCATTTGTTATATTAAATTTGGAGGAAAACATTCCTTCTGTGTACACATAGGCCGAAGGTGCCTTATATAATGCTAGTATTGCGTCTAGAATCTCACCCCCCCATGCCGAATTGTTGCAGAACTTTATGAAGATAACCCCAGTGTATCCTGTCAAAGGCCTTTTCGGCATCAAGGGACAGGAACACAGTGGGAGTACGAGTGGACTCGGCATGGTGGATGAGATTCAGCATTCTCCTTGTAGCATCGGTGGCCTGACGGCCCATTACAAACCCTACCTGATCTTGTTTGACAAGGCCAGGCAGGAACGTCGAGATTCTGTTTGCCAGAATCTTTGCGTAGACCTTCAGGTCCACGTTTAACAAAGAAATGGGCCTGAAGTTCTTCGCACAATCCGGGGGTTTCCCCGGTTTAGGTAATGTAACCACAGTAGCCTCCAACATCTCAGGGGGGAAGGAGGCAGAGGAGGCAGCCTTGTGGAATACCCTCCGGAGTTTCGGGGTTAGAATATGCGTGTATTGCTTATAGTACTCCGAAGAGAACCCATCAGGGCCAGGAGCTTTATTAATGGGTAGAGATTGAATGACTCTTTCGATTTCAAGATCCGTTATAGGTAGGTTCAGTTCCTGTAAGTCTGTGGCTTGTAATTTGGGTAGGGAAATCGAGGCGAGAAATTTGTCAATGTCTTCTGGTGATGGTTGTGGGGTGGTCACGTCATCATGTAAGTTATACAGCTCACCATAATAGTGGCTGAAGGCGTCGGCAATATCTTTAGGGTTGGTCAATGTCTGTTTCGAGGAATGGTGCGTCAAATTAGATATACGCTGTCGGGCCTGCTTGTCTTTCAGTTGAGTCGCTAACAGTTTGCCAGCCTTGTTGCCATGGGCAAAGGAGTTGGCCTTCAGTCTGCGTACATGGGCCTGGTGCTGTCCTATCAGTAGTGATCGGAGCTCATGTTGTGCATCGGATAATTGGTCGCTAATGTCTGGAAGGGGGGTGCATTTGTTTAATGTTTCCAAATTTTGGATCTTTTTCAAAAGATCGTCCAGTTGCTGCCTCCTCTGCCTCCTCAGTGCAGCACTCTTAGACATAAGGAAACCACGCATAAAAGCCTTATGAGCATTCCATACAATCAGTGGGCATACATCCCCCGTTTCATTTGTTCGGAAGAATTCCTCCAAGGCCTCACGGACCTCAGACGAAGACCCCGAATCGCAAAAGACACTTGTGTCGTTTTTCCACCTATTAGCCCTCGTGGAGAACACCCGCGGGCCAACCGTCATCGACACGGGGGCGTGGCCCGACCATGTGATCTGACCAATGGAAGAGTCCACAATTTTTTGTAGCAGGAATTTGTCCGTAAAGAACATATCTATCCTCGAGTAGGAGGCATGAACCTTTGAGAAAAAGGAGTAATCTCGCTCCGTAGAGTGATGACACCGCCATACATCCTGGAGGCCCGTGGATTGTAAAAAATTAGTGAGGTCTGATCTCCGGGGGTATGTGCGGGCCCCGCTGGAGATGTCTTGGCGTGTGTTAGCTACTAGGTTCATGTCCCCCCCCAGGATCACATGACCCCTAATGCTCGGTTGGAGGTGTTTCCATAGTTTAGTGATATATGAAAATTGTCTCACATTTGGGGCGTAGATATTGAGGATGGTATATTCAACATTATTAATTTCACAGTGTAAGAGTATATAGCGACCGTCCGGGTCCGAGAGATGAGCATGGTATTTGTAGGGCACAGAGTCCTTAACGATAATGGCCACACCTCCCTTCTTTTTGGGGCCATTTGCGTAGTAGATGTGTGGAAATTGATTGTTAGTGAGTCTGGGAGGATCCGTGGCGCAGAAATGAGTCTCCTGTATTAGCATAATATCACATTTTTGAGACTTCACTTCACGCCAGAGCATATGCCTTTTAAATGGGCTGTTCAACCCATGGACATTGAGGGAGGTCAGTTTAAATGCCATGATGTGGTAGGAGTAGTGAAACTTCGGTCAAAAGACAACAATGTGGGAAAGAAATAAAAAACAGTGTCTCAGTGCAGAGCGGGTGACAATGTCCAAGAGATCCTACCCCAATCCGGTGCGTCGGTAAAAGCGATGATGCTGGCAGTCCAGGAGGTCCTGTAGTGAGGCTGTAGAATTCAGGTTGACTTGGTGGAACCTTGTAGGGCTGGAGAGATGCTACCGTGGGTCATAAACGGTAGAAGATGAAAAAAAGAAAAGAAACAGCAGGGATAAATTTTTATCAACAGTTCAGTGTAAATCACTATGTATGCAGAGCCCTGCAAACAAACGTTAAATAACCTTATATGGGCACAGGTATGTGAACCGTGCCAACTTTCTTTTAAAAATGAGGCGATATCCAACTGGAAATCTGAGCAGTGTTGATACTGCTAATCCGGGGAACTTAAGAGAACACAAAACACGAGAGTAGCCAAACAGAACAGTCGGAGACGGTAGGGCCGAGTGTTGGATCATATGGAGGGTCAACTCCAAGGGATCAGTGAAGTTCCAGGAGGTCATTTAGATCAATTCGAAGCAGGTAGCTCAGGATCCCAAGTGGCCGTTTGAGCCCCAGGAGGTTCTGTCGTTTCCAGAATGTCCCACTGTCGAAGGAGCTCAATGCCCCGTTCCAGGGTGGAGATTTTAAATTCCTTATCCCCTCTAGTAACAATGAGGGTTGCAGGGTAGTTCCAGCGATACTGGATATGATGATTTCTAAGGGGTTTAGTGATAGTCACTAGATTCCTCCTCCGGTTCATAGTGTGAGCTGAAAGGTCTGCATAGAAGGACAGGCCCAGCATACTAGGTGGGAGATCCACCGCTTTACGCACTTTTGCCATAAGTTGCTCCTTCACTGTGTAAAAATGGATCCTAGCTATGGCATCTCTAGGATATTTGTCTGGGATATGTTTGGGCTTCGGTAGCCTGTGGATCCTGTCGATGGCCAGATCACCCAGAGCCGTGTTAGGAAGGATTTCCTGCATAATAGATGTAAGGAATGCTGCTAGGTCTGGTGGTTTAACCGACTCAGGAATGCCCCTGATTTTGACATTGTTCCTTCGGGAACGATCCTCAAGATCAGCCACCTTTGATTTGAGCCAAACCAGATCATCATCATGTTCATTATGGGCGTCCACCATATTATTAAAAGTGTCCGCAAATTCCCCCATCTTGTTTTCTATGGTGGAGACCCTGTCAGATACTGCTGTGACTGCTGAGCTGCATTGTGACACCAGTTGCAGCATGTCAGAATGGATAGCTGACCTCAAAGACAGCATTACATCTTTAAACATCGATGCCAGCACGGGGTGATCCCCAGCAGGGATGGTTGCTAGTGTGTCCTGGAACTCCAGGGTGTCATCCACAGATATACTGTGGTGAGGGGGAGACAGTTCATGGAAGGTTTTTTGCTTAGACTTCACAGGACTGCTGGATTGTGATCCTGAGGTTGAATGCTGAGCAAGGAGCAAAGGGTCCGCCAGGGAGCTCGGGGAGGATCCCCTCCGTGCCGAGCTAGAAGGCTTCTGTGACTGAGTGCTGGGAGCTCGTGGCGGGCCGGCGCCATCTTGGCTGAGCGGCCTGGTGTGAGGTGAAAAGAAGTCTATCATCTTACCAGGTCTGCAGCGGTCTTTGCGCTTTTGTGGCATGTTCGGGTGATGCCTGGGACTGTCCGGTGCGTAGCTGGCTGGTTTTGGGTTGACCCTCTGTGTTCTACTTGCTCCGGTGTGTCTGTTTAGCGAGGAGCTTCTGGCTCACGCTTCCATCTGCCTCGCTAGCCGGCTCCGCCCCCCGCATCTTAATAACTTTGACGAGCAAACTGCTCGCTTCTTCAGAAATGGATGCACACATGCATGTAAGTTGGCCTGGACAGCGAACAGACACTGACATCCAGTGGTGACATGAACGCCTGATCCGGGAGCTGATGGAAAGGGACCCAGAAACACCCAGCCGGGAGAGAATGAGGGACAGGAAATTGGTATGGGTGTGTAGAGTGAAGTGCCAGATGTCCATGATCACTGACGTGTGTAGACCCAGGGATAAGAGGAAACTCCCTTCCTGCACAAACAGGTGAGTGAAATTAGGATGTCAGTGTCTCTTCGCTGTCCAGGCCAGGCCAACTTGCATGCATGTGTGCATCCATTTCTGAAGAAGCGAGCAGTTTGCTCAGGAAACGTGTCAAAGGTATTAAGATGCCTGATTACAACCAGGCAACAATACAGTTACTAACTTCAAGCATGTATTATATTTGTGTATATACCTTTGTCTGGCTTGGTCAACGTTTAATGTACCATGTTACATGATGTAATGTTTTACACTAATCATTAAATTGAGATTACATTTACTCCATTGAGTGGCCACCTGTGTTGCCCTCATTTAAAGTCCCAGGGCAACCTTCCCTATCTGTATGTAGTCTGTGCGTGAATGGCTGTGCACACACAGAGCACTCGATTTGTGCCACTTTTGAACTGATGCTATGCTATGAATTGGAGGTTGGAGGTGGTACACTGCAAAAAATGACCTGCCTCCCAGAATGATGATGGGCCATGGGCTGGGGTGGACAGACACAATCTGTAAGTAACTTGCATGATCCCTGAACTTTTAATCCTGGCCTCTAAACTCTGTGTACTGCTTAATTGACCTCTGTGTGCTGCTTAATTATGACCCCTAAACTCTGTGTGCTGCTTAACCCTGACCTGTGTGCTGCTTAACCCTGACCTCTGTGTGCTGCTTAATCCTGACCCCTGAACTCTGTGCACTACTTAATCCTGAATCTTGAACTCTCTGCTTTGCTTAATCCTTACCCCTGAACTCTGTGCACTACCTAATCCAGACCCCTGAACTCTGTGCACTACTTAATCCTGACCCTAAACTCTATACGCTACATATTCCTGGCCTCTGAGTTCTCTGCTTTGCTTAATCCTGAACCTGAGCTCTGTGCGCTGCTTAATCCATACCCCTGAACTCTGTGCACTACTTAATCTTGACGCCTCAACTCTATACGCTACATATTCCTGACCTCTGAGTTCGCTGCTTTGCTTAATCTGACCCCCTGACCTCTGTGTGCTGCTTAACCCTGACCATTGACCCCTATGTGCTGCTTAACCCTGACCCCTGAACTCTGTGCACAATTTAATCTTGAACTCTCTGCTTTGCTTAATCCTAACCCCTGACCTCTGTACGCTACTTAATCCTGACCCCTGACCTCTGTATGCTACTTAATCCTGAGCTCTGAGCGCTTCTTATCCTGACCTCTGGACTTTGTGCCTACTTAATCCTGACCCCAGAACTTTGTGCTTCACATTCTCTTAATCCATAGCCTAGGTTTATTTTTTTTAATTCATATCCTTTAATGCTCCATCCACTGTCAACACAATGGTGCCACACCCACAGTTTGCTGCAATGCACATAGAAGGCTGCATTATTCCTCTTGTAATGGTACCCATGGTATTTTGTGTCTATACCTCCAAAGTCTGCTTCTTGATCCAAAAGTCTGCAACAGATTCTCTCAGGGCATGTTAAAAAATGGGGGTATGAGTGACGTTGTGGGTCTAGCTACAAATGACGATGTGCTTTGTTGGGCATAGTCAGTAGGGGGACCCTGGATTCCATTTTGAAAATCTGGTAACCATACTTTAGTTATCCTTTAAGTTCTGTGCCCAGTGCTTTTTCTCACAGACAACCGCAAGTTGCTTTGAGCCTTTGGGGGACCTATGCTGACCTTTTCAAACAGCTGTGTTTAGGAATCTCTGAGGTCATGCAAACTTTAAATAGTTTTTTAGGGCTCGTTCAGCACCATAATGCATGCCTTCATGCAGATGTACACACATTAGGATGTGATTTTACAGTGCATCGTTCTGCGGTGCATTTTTTTTTGGCAGTTCTGGCTTCTGTTGTTGTACATTGCAATAAAACAAATTACTTTGAAATCATACTTCATCGCAGCAAACTAACACTATTGAAAATTATGGCGTTTTGCCGGAGCTTGCATTCTTACTATAGTCAGTAATCAAGCCCAATGCTGGTGGTGCGTATAACCCCCCTCTGTGCATTGGGACTCATTTTATAAAAATCATTATAAAAATACAATTGGTGGCTCCAGCACCCGGGACAGGGTTTCCTAGCTCCAGAGAGAAGATCTGCTTCCATCCCCTACTGCTGAAGCATGATGTAAATTAGCGTACTGCTCCGCGTGCTCTGGCTAACCCATCTTCTGTGCCACTATCCCCGTGATCTGGCTGCCCATAGTCGGCAGGGTGCACTGTGAATGCATGGTCAATAGCTTGCTTTCTAGTATCTGGGTGGGGAGGGTGATGCACATGCAGAGTGTATTTTTTATGTTGGGGTGAGGCAGAGAGTGGGCATGTGGGAGCGTGGTGTGACAGCAGTAGATGTCAGAGCAGACAGAAAGCCGTGGCCCTGTAGAAGGGTGGCCAAGGTCTGCTGGTTGCCCATCACTGATCGGGAGCATTCATGTGATGTGGTGCTTGACTCACTTCATCCCATCGCTTACACTTCCTGTTTGACGGTGCAGCATCCTGTCACTGTCTGGAGTCGGGCTTGGAGGTCAGTATCTATAGCAGTGGAGCATCACCCTAAATGATGACACAGGCTCAGGTGCGAGGTCTAAGTACTAACTGGTATTCACCAGAGCTGGCGTTGAAAGAAAAAGGAATGCACCATATATGAACTGATTACTCACATATAAACGTTGAAATCACTTAGATTTTTGGTTGGTTTGTCTGGTAAATGAAAGGAGGAACATACATCACTATAATCATGTACTTTGAATTTGGAGGAATTACCTGTATTGTCAATATATAAAATAAAAACACACACAGTATCTCACAAAAGTGAATACACCCCTCCACATTTTTAGAAATATTTTATTATATCTTTTCATGTGACAACACTAAAAAAATGACACTTTGCTACAATGTAAAGTAGTGAGTGTACAGCTTGTATGAGAGCCCATTCACACTAGGGCGACTTATGAGGCGACTTGTGTCGCCCCAGGTAGCTTGACATAACAAAAGCCATGTTAATCAATCAGTGCCGTCTTAATTGGCACTACTGAAGTTGCTCCGACTTCAGAAAAGGGTCCTGTACTACATTGAGACGACCTGTGATCCGACTTGTCCCATATACTTCAATGGGAGTCGCCTCCTTATCCTAATTGAAGCGACTTGTGATCCGACTTTCCATAAAAATGGTATTGAACAAGAAAAAAAGAGCATTTTTCTTATAATTTTTATTAGAACATTAATACGGGTCTAAAAAGTGTACCTGTGAAGTTTCACCTCTGTAGCATGTCCAGAACCCCCAAAAAATTTGCATTTTTCTTATAATTATTAATACAGCAGTGTGGCGGCTTTTTTACACCTTGCCTTTTTTATTGCAGGCATTTATCGGGCAGGCATGACTTTTTTTGGATTTAGTGTCGGGGGGGGGGGGGTCTAAAAAGTGTACCTGTGAAGTTTCAGCTCTGTAGCATTTCCAGAACACCCAAAAAATTAGCATGTTCTTATAATTTTTATTAGAACATTAATACGGCTTCTCTCCACCTGGCCTTTTTTCTTGCAGGCATTTTTTGAGGCAGGCATGACTTTTTTCGGATTTAGTGTCTGGGGGGTCCAAAAAGTGTCCCTGTGAAGTTTCAGCTCTGTAGCATGTCCAGAACCCCCCAAAAATTAGCATTTTTCTTATAATTATTAATACAGCAGTGTGGCGGCTTTTTTACACCTTGCCTTTTTTATTGCAGGCATTTATCGGGCATTTCTTTGAGGCAGGCATGACTTTTTTTGGATTTAGTGTGGGGGGGGGGGTCTAAAAAGTGTACCTGTGAAGTTTCAGCTCTGTAGCATTTCCAGAACCCCCAAAAAATTAGCATGTTCTTATAAATTTTATTAGAACATTAATACGGCTTCTCTCCACCTGGCCTTTTTTCTTGCAGGCATTTTTTGAGGCAGGCATGACTTTTTTCGGATTTAGTGTCTGGGGGGTCCAAAAAGTGTCCCTGTGAAGTTTCAGCTCTGTAGCATGTCCAGAACCCACACTGAACCCACACTGCTGTATTAATAATTATAAGAAAAATGCTAATTTTTTTGGGGGTTCTGGACATGCTACAGAGCTGAAACTTCACAGGTACACTTTTTAGACCCCCCAGACACTAAATACAAAAAAAGTCATGCCTGCGTCAAAAAATCCTGATAAATGCCTGCAAGAAAAAAAGCCAGGTGGAGAGAAGCCGTATTAATGTTCTAATAAAAATTAGGAAAAATGCTAATTTTTTTGGGGTTCTGGACATGCTACAGAGCTGAAACTTTACAGGTACACTTTTTAGACCCACCCAGACACTAAAGACATGCCTGCCTCCAAAGAAATGCCCGTTAAATGCCAGCAAAAAAAAAAAGAAAAAAGGGAAATTGGGTCACAACACATCATATTCTGATTGGCCAAATACAAAGTCCTACAAAGTCGTCTCGCTGAAGTCGCGCTAGAAGTCGCCTCTTGTGAGGCGACTTTAGTGGTCGCGGCAGTGTGAACCGGCTCTAACAGTGTAAGTTTGCTGTCCCCTCAAAATAATCCAACACACAGCCCAAAGTGTAAATATTGTGTGGCCACCATTAACCCTCTTGGGCATGGAGTTCACCAGAGCTTCACATGTTGCCACTGGAGTCCTCCACTTCTCCATGATGACATCATGGAGCTGGTGGATGTTAGAGACCTTGCGCTCCTCCACATTCCGTTTTGAGGATACCCCACAGATGCTCAATAGGGTTTAGGTCTGGAGACATGCTTGGCCAGTCCATCACCTTTACCCTCATCAAGGCAGTGGTTGTCTTGGAGGTGTGTTTGGGGTCGTTATCATGTTGGAATACTGTCCTGCGGCCCAGTCTCCAAAGGGAGAGGCTCATGCTCTGCTTCAGTATGTCACAGTACATGTTGGCATTCATGGTTTGCTCAATGAACTGTAGCTCCCCAGTGCCGGCAGCATTCATGCAGCCCAAGACCATGACACTCCCACCACCATGCTTGACTGTAGGCAAGACACATTTGTCTTTGCCGCCACACACGATTGACACCATCTGAACCAAATAAGTTTATCTTGGTCTCATCAGACCACAGTACATGGTTCCATTAATCCATGTCCTTAGTCTACTTGTCTTCAGCTGTTTGCGAGCCTTCTTATGCATCATCTTTAGAAGAGGCTTTCTTCTGGGACGACAGCCATGCAGACCAATTTGATGCAGTGTGCGGCGTATAGTCTGAGCACTGATAGGCTGACCCCCCATCCCTTCAACCTCTGTAGAAATGCTGGCAGCACTCATACATCTATTTCCCAAAGACAACCTCTGGATATGACGCTGAGCATGTGCACTCAACTTCTTTGGTTGACCATGGCGAGGCCTGTTCTGAGTGGAACCTGTCCTGTTACACCGCTGTATGGGCTTGGCCACCGTGCTGCAGCTCAGTTTCAGGGTCTTGGCAATCTTCTTATAGCCTAGGGCCCTAGGCCATCTTTATTTAGAGCAACAATTCTTTTTTTCAGACCAGAGAGTTCTTTGCCATGAGGTGCCATGTTGAATTTCCAGCGACCAGTATGAGAGAGATAACACCAAATTTAACACCCCTGCTCCCCATTCTCACCTGAGACCTTGTAACACTAAGGAGTCACGTGACACCGGGGAGGGAAAATGGCTAATTGGGCCCAATTTGTACATTTTCACTTAGGGTGTTCTAACTTTTGTTGCCAGTGTATTAGACAATAATGGCTGTGTGTTGAGTTATTTTGAGGGGACAGCAAATTTACACTGTTATACAAGCTGTACACTCACTACTTTACATTGTAGCAAAGTGTCATTTCTTTAATGTTGTCACATGAAAAGATATAATAAAATATTTACAAAAATGTGGGGGGTGTACTCACTTTTGTGAGATGCTGGAAGTGTGGAATATGTCTTGGTAATCCCAGAGATTAGGGGGATGTAGTGTTGGAATTTTCTGTTTGGTGATCTTTAGAACACACGTCAATTCCTGATTCTATGCACAGTGGACTTCCTACATTGGTACATGTTCCTGTAAATACAGTGTGGAATGTGCGTATGCATTTTAGCAAGTGCTTCACAAACTGTTGGCTAAAATCAAGTCCTGTATAGTCCTAATGAACCCTATGCACATGTAACTTAGCTAGCAATTTTCACCACCACATACATATGTGTCTTGTTTTTGCTTGCCTCATCCTGGTGATGTTCACATGTCATGCAATGAAAAGTTCACCATACCCTCCCTTTTTAGATTGTAAGCTCTAACGAGCAGGGCCCTCTGATTCCTTTTGTTCCAAATTGTATTGTAATTGTAATGTCTGCCTTCATTTTGTTAAGCGCTGAGCAAACTGTTGGCGCTATATAAATCCTGTATAATAATAATAATAATATATAATTCACAGAAAATGCCACAGATGAGTCCTCTCTGGTGGCAATTTTACCAGTGTTCCCTGACCGCTGAGTGTGTCCACATATTCCTCACTTAAAGGTTCACTTTTCATTTGGCTAAATCCCAGCTCCTCTATGTAACAATATACTATTAATATACCTATGTTGCAAAACAATACACGATTTCTTTAATTGAGAGAAGGCCTTACCTGCGCTTGTCCTATATTTCCTGGGAACGCTTCATCTCTTGCTGGTATGTAGATATTTGACATAGAAGCCAGTAACGCTGGCCATACACTATATGAAAAATCATTCTAACTCATTTTCGAAAAACAAACACCTGGCCCTGATAGCAGACGATTGTGCCATCATATAATGACTGATAAATCTTTCAATGGATATAAATGAATCTGTTTTTTGTTAGTTTTTTCACATATACCTAGTGCAAACAGTTTGGACAAGAAACACATTTTGATTTCTTAATTTTATTTATTGGCTGTTTTATAGCAGAAAGTAAAAAAAAATATTATTAATTTATATATATATATAATTTTTTATTTTATTTTTCAAAATTGCTGGTCCTTAGTTTTTGCGCAAAAAAAAAACCACAGGGGTGATCAAATACCACCAAATGCTCTATTTGTGGGAAAAAGGGCATTCATTGTATTTGGGTACAGCGTCACACAGCTGCGCAATTGTCAATTAAAATAACGCATTGCCATATTGCAAAATCCAACCCCTCTTATCCTAACCCTTTTTTTTTGCATTAATCTTTTGTGAGTCCAGCCCATAATGAAAACTTTTAACATGTATTAATGTGCTAGCTACATAGTAAGTCCTATTTTATAATGCAGATGGATTCACTGACCCACCTGTTAATAAGTAAAGCCTCGTACACACGCAAGGAATTTCCGCCGACCGGTCATTCGTCTTTTGTCCAGAGTGGTGTCTGTTGGTTGGAATGTGCTCTAGACTGCACACGAATTTTGTTGTCCGACAGAATTCTACTTCAGAAGTGATGTCATGTGTTGGATTGCTTTCTTTGTGTTCTGAGCATGCCCAGTCTTGCTCATTAGATTTTTTCCCTGTCGAAATCTGAACTGACTGCACGAAAATCGGCCGTGTTTTGACGGTGGACAAACATTTTATGGCCTGCACACCAGAATTTTTTCGGCCGAAAAGTCGGAGTCGGCTGTCGAGAGCACCATACTAACAAGCCGAAAATCGGCAGATCGGTCGTCGGACGAAAATTCCCGGCCGAATTTCGACTCGTGTGTACAGGCCTTAAAGATGTGTGTGTGTTTGTGTTTTTTTTTTTTTTTTTTTTTTAAATTGTGAGGACTTATAGTACATTGCCCAAAGCGAGTACACGCAGTCACTTACTCCTTTGCATTTTTTTTTTTTCTTTTTTCAGGAGTAAGATTCTTCTGTTTATATCTCGGAAGCACTTGCTGCATCTTATCCAGTGTAGAAATAATGACATTGGGGAATAGGGTGTGCTGCTATGTGTGTATCATGAGCTGCCACTTCACTCAAGCATATGACAGTTTTAGATGAAATGGAAGGAATATTAAAAACCTGGGAGATTATTTCCCTTCATTACACACATATGAAGTCTCTGTTACTGTCAGGCGGTGACTGGCGTAAGGCGCTCAGATGAAAGGAGAATTTTACCTTGCATCTACTCATTAACTTGTGCGTATCCTGTAGATTGTTGTAGAATAAGTCAAGACTTCTCCCATAGAATAAGCAGAAAGGGATAAAGTGTAAATAAAAACTGTTTTTTGTTTGTTTCGTTTAACCACCTCGGTACCGACATGTTTCACCCCCTTCCTTACCAGGCCTTTTTTCAGCCCTGTGATACTTTGACAACTTCTCGGTCTGTCATGCAACAATGTACCCAAATTAATTTTATATCCCCTTTTTTTTTTTTTTTTTTTTTTTTTTTTTAAGATAGCGCTTTCTTTTGGTAGTACTTTAAAGTTTAAGTTCAGCATTACAAAGCACACAATGCTGGGGTTTAGCAGCATATTGGATTAAACCCACCTACCAGCAAATGCTCCCTTTCTTTTTTTACCCCTTCGTGCCTCATGGTAAAATAAATCTTGATGCTTAAGCACAGTTTTGAAACTTTGACATACTTATCATCGCAACTACTTTGTCCATCTAGGGGGATTATATCACATTTTTTTCCAGGACAAATTGGGCTTTCCTTTGGTGGTAAATGGTAATGGATATCTCCTGAATTCTTTTTTTTTAAGAGCCGGTTCACATTAGCGCGACTTGTCAGCCTGACAAGTCGCGCTCCCTCGCGGTCCATTGACCGCTACAGGACCCGTCCTAATAGGAGCGACGCAAGTCGCTCCGACTTAGAAAAAGGGTCCTGTACTATTTTGGGGCGACCTCGGAGCGACTTGCATAGACTTCCATTATGTGAAGACCCTGCAAGTCGCTCCGAAGTTGTGGTGCAATGGTAATGCATAAGTCGCCCCCGAAGTAGTAAGGAGTCGTGTCGCCTCAGTGTGAACCGACTCTTAATTAGCAAAGGATAAATAGCACAAAATAGTAAAAACAAAATTACATTTTTATTTTTTTTTTTTTTTTTTTTTTTTAATTTAGCTGTATTTTTCTTGCTGTTTCTATAGCCTTCCACCAATGAACAACCCAAATGAAATGTTCCTGCTCCTGATGATCACACGATACATGCGTATGTTGTATGTACTTGTAGCACAGCCCAGAAACAATAGTGCGCATTTTGCTTTTTTTTTTTATATCCTGCCTAAAACACAGTGACATAAAAACTAAGGCCCCTGTCACACGAACAATTCGATCCGATCCGCCTGTCAGTTTTTTAGGCAGGTCTGATCGGATCCTCCATGCATCCCTATGGGGCAGCGGTGACATGTCCGCTGCTACCCGCATCCGATCCTGTCCGTGAAATCCGGACAGATAGAAACCCTATTTTCCATCCGTCATGGAGATGGGATGGGATCGGATGAGAGCGCACAGGCAGTCCGCTCTCATCCGATTCCCCCATAGAGAGCAGCGGGGCTCTGACACCTCCCCCTCAGCACACAGTGCGGAGACGGAGCTGTCATCCGCCGTCTCAGCGGGGATTGGCAGATCGATCCCCGCTGAGCAGAGAACGGTCCGCACTGGACAGCGGACCGTGTGAAAGGAGCCTAACAGACACTGATACAAATTTTATTTAATTTTATTAAAATATTCTGCACCCAAAAATACTAACTTTGGCCATACCCTTGACCTTTGACCCTGACCCAAACACTAACCCTGGCACTGGCCTAGATCAAACGTTGATCTAGGTATTTTTATTTTTTTATTATTTATTTTTTACCTAACTTTTTTTTTTTTTTCCCTCGAAAATGAGAGCGAGAGAGAGGGATACATGCATCTTTCTCCTCCATTCATAGAGAGAGAGAATGTGGGGGCGGGCTTCACAGTGACTGATCATTGTTATAGCCAATCAGAGAAGATGAGGTGACCCGGTATCAGGAGTTCCGTGTCCCGATCATTAATCAAGGGCCTGGGGCTCTGTAAGACCCCAGTCTCTTTGCTGGGAGAGTGCCATGAGAAGCGTTCCCAGCACAAATGGAAATATGTGGTCCCACGAAAAAAAGCCCAGTCGAGTGAGGCTGCATGAAGACTGGAATGGCATGTTGGGTGTCTGCGTCACGGCTTAATCACGTGCATGTGATCACTGCATGAGAGATTACATGCAATTGGCTGCGGGAGTTGGCAGCCTCCCTTTGCTTTCAATGGTGCGATATCTCGCAGCTAGCCGCAGGACGCCATGCTGGGGTTCTCATCCAATCCGAGCCAGGGTGTATCTGCAGATGTGAATGCCCCCTTATAAGAAGATTCTTCAAATGCTCTGCGGTAGGGATGGCTCTGCCCTGAGTGATTGTAGGTTATGGCAGCTGCTGAGCTCGTCCTAGGCGGCGGGAGAGAATACAATGCGCATGTTTGGCCCAAAAGAACAGGACTGTGGAACTAGGGGGCGCTGGTCTCAATAGCTGCCCTGTCTTTGCAATTACTTGGTACAGGACCCTCACTGGCTGCAAAAGTGGTCTCAGACTTTGTTGTTTAAACAGAAAGGAAGGCCTGGCTGGTAGGTAGGTGTAGCACACTATGCTGCTATACGTGTATGGGAAAGCATAGTGTGCTTTTTTTTTTTTTTTGTAAAGCAATGACCTTTTTTTGATGGTACTCGTTTCAGCTCCCCCATAGGCAATATATTGACGTTGCACAGTAGGGGGCCAGCTGTGGGTCAATGGGAAGATGGAGGTGTGGAAGACCTGAGAAGAATTGGCTGGGGGGGGGGCGACAGAGCTGGACTCTTCAGGCTAGTAAGTATCTCTTTATTAACGGTCAGCAGCTACGCCGCCCAGATGCAGTTTCTCTTTGATTTCATATTATAACCACTAAACTGATAGCAGCATGAATGCCAAGCACTATTTGGCATTAAAATGCAGCAGTGCTCAAAAGCATTCATTAAAGATGCAGGCCGTGCTTCAACAGGGGGCGTGTGCCAGAGGCATGCTGTGATTGGGAGGGGGTGTGCGCCAGAGGCATGCTGTGATTGGGAGGGGGGTGTGTGTCAGAGGTATGCTGTGATTGGGAGGGGGTGTGTATCAGAGGCAGGCTGTGATTGGGAGGGGGGTGTGCCAGAGGCAGGCTGTGATTGGGAGGGGGTGGGTGCCAGAGGCAGGCTGTGATTGGGAGGGGGTGGGTGCCAGAGGCAGGCTGTGATTGGGAGGGGGAGTGTGCCAGAGGCAGGCTGTGATTGGGAGGGGGTGTGTGCCAGAGGTAGGCTATGATTGGGAGGGGGGTGTGTGTGCCAGAGGCAGGCTGTGATTGGGAGGGGGTGTGTGCCAGAGGCATGCTGTGGTTGGGTGGGGGTGTGTGCCAGAGGCATGCTGTGGTTGGGTGGGGGTGTGTGCCAGAGGCATGCTGTGGTTGGGAGAGGGTGTGTGCCAGAGGCATGCTGTAGTTGGGAGGGGGGTGTGTGCCAGAGGCATGCTGTGGTTGGGAGAGGGTGTGTGCCAGAGGCATGCTGTGGTTGGGAGAGGGTGTGTGCCAGAGGCATGCTGTGGTTGGGAGAGGGTGTGTGCCAGAGGCATGCTGTGGTTAGGTGGGGGTGTGTGCCAGAGGCATGCTGTGGTGGGGAGAGGGTGTGTGCCAGAGGCAGGCTGTGGTTGGGTGGGGGTGTGTGCCAGAGGCATGCTGTGGTTGGGAGAGGGTGTGTGCCAGAGGCATGCTGTGGTTGGGTGGGGGTGTGTGCCAGAGGCATGCTGTGGTTGGGAGAGGGTGTGTGCCAGAGGCATGCTGTGGTTGGGAGGGGGTGTGTGCCAGAGGCATGCTGTGGTTGGGTGAGGGTGTGTGCCAGAGGCATGCTGTGGTTGGGAGGGTGTGTGTGCCAGAGGCAGGATGTGGTGGCTGAACAAACTACCCAATACAGATGTGCTGTGTGTCTGCAGAGTGTCCTGTACCTCTGAATGGCAAGCACAGATCAGCTTTAGAACAATAAAGAAAGGTAACGCATGTAGGAAAAAAAAAATGTTTAGGGTAACGCACTCTTTAACAGAGCAGAATGATGGCTGCAAAGTGGTTATGTTATTCTGACTGGGCGCCCTATGATGTCCAGCAGGATAAGCCATCTGTGAGGGCTCGCAGAGCAGCGATCGTTGGTGCGGTTCGTCACTGACATACCGCATCTCTGATCCCAGTAAAGAGCCTATGACGTAGGCTCTTACCATGTGATCAGCTGTGTCCGATCACCTATAACAAACAATATAACAAGGCAAGTGGGGAACATAAGAACCCTAAACTTCAGAAGGGCAAACTTTCCAAAATTATACTCCTTGATGGAAAGGGTAAACTGGGACCAAACCCTGGGATCACTGACCACAGAGGAAAAATGGGAATGCTTTAGGAACATATTAGGCAAATGCATCTTGCAGTGCATTCTTATGGGAAATACATTTAGAAGAGACAAAGCCAAACCTGGCTGGCTAAACCGTAGCGTTAAAAAACTTATTAGGGGAAAAAAATTGGCCTTCAGGAAATATAAATCAGAGGGCACAGTATCAGCTTTCAAGCAATACAAGGAGGCAAATAAGAAAAGTAAACACGAAATCAAGATGGCTAAAATCAACTTTGAGAGACAAATAGCGGAGGATAGTAAAAAAAACCCAAAGAAATTCTTTAAATATATCAACAGCAAAAAAACTAGGGCAGAGCATATTGCACACATAATTAGCGATGATGGGGGGATGGTTACAGAGGACACTGAAAAAGCAACCGTGCTGAATGCTTTTTTCTCGTCAGTCTTTACACAGGAAACGGAGGGGTACACTGACCATGACTGTATGGTTAGTAGTAATACACAGGACTTGCCACTATGGCTAACAGAGGGTGAAATCAGGGAAAGGCTGGATAAACTTAACACAAACAAATCACCAGGCCCGGATGGCGTACATCCGAGAGTACTCAAGGAACTCAGTAAGGTTATATCCAGACCACTGTTCCTGATCTTTGCGGACAGTATTAGGACAGGAGATGTACCAGGGGATTGGAAGAAAGCTAACGTGATTCCGATATTCAAAAAGGGCCAGAGGCATATCCCGGGAAATTATAGGCCTGTCAGTTTGACATCAATAGTATGTAAACTTCTGGAGGGGATGATAAGGGACTATATCGTAGAGTTTGCTAAAGACAACAACATCATCAGCAGTAATCAGCACGGGTTTACAAATGGGCGTTCTTGTCAAACCAATCTCTTAGCATTCTACGAGGAGGTAAGCTGTGAGCTAGATAGGGGGAGACCAGTGGATGTGGTGTACTTGGATTTCGCTAAGGCGTTTGATACAGTTCCCCACAAGCGCTTAATTTATAAAATAAGGTCTGCAGGCATCGACCGCAGAGTTTGCTCTTGGATACGGAATTGGCTTAAAGGGCGTGTCCAAAGGGTGGTAATAAACAGCGCATACTCAGACTGGTCTGAGGTGGTAAGCGGGGTGCCCCAGGGCTCAGTCCTGGGACCAACCTTGTTCAATTTATTCATAAACAGCATTGAGGACGGGATCAGTAGTGCGTTATCAGTTTTTGCAGATGACACAAAATTGGCCAGGGCAATAACTGCACAGCATGAAGCAGATATCCTACAGAATGACCTGGACAAAATTACAGAGTGGGCAACGACATGGCAAATGAGGTTTAACGTGGAGAAGTGTAAGGTTTTGCACTTGGGGACTAAAAACATAAAAGCACAATACACTTTAGGAGGGGAACCCCTGGGGGAATCAAAAATGGAGAAGGATCTGGGAGTCTTGGTTGATGATAGATTAGGCAACAGCATGCAATGTCAAGCGGCAGCTGCCAAAGCCAGCAGAATATTAGCATGCATAAAGAAAGGGATGTATTCCAGAGATAAGACTATAATCCTTCCACTTTATAAAACTCTGGTCCGACCGCATCTGGAGTATTCTGTCCAGTTCTGGTCGCCAGTCCTCAGGAGGGATGTGTTGGAGCTGGAGAGAGTCCAGAGAAGGGCAACTAAACTAATTAGGGGATTGGAGGACCTTGACTATGAAGAGCGTCTACAATCGCTCGATTTATTCTCCCTGGAGAAGAGACGTCTGAGGGGGGACATGATAGCAATTTATAAATATCTTAATGGGGATCCCAGCTTAGAAAAAAAGCTGTTCATTCGAAGGGATTGCATGAGGACTCGAGGGCATACAATGCGATTAGAGGAGAAGCATTTTAACCTCAGGCAACGTGGGGGGTTCTTTACTGTTAGGGCTACAAGATTGTGGAATTCTCTACCACAAGAGGTGGTTTCTGCGGGAAGTATGGTGGCTTTCAAAAGACTCTTAGACTTACATCTCAAGGATCAGAACATTCAGGGCTATGTGAGATGATTACAGCCACACACACCTATACAGGTTGAACTGGATGGACTATTGTCTTTATTCAACCTCACCTACTATGTAACTATGTAACCTGCTGGTCACATTGTAACCAGGAAGTTTATCAGCTTTTCCTCTATTCGCACTGACAAGGCGCGAGTAGAGGAGAGCCGATTGGCGGCTCTCCTGATGGGAGGTTTGCATTAATTATCAGTGCAGACACATCAGGGATGCCAACCCATCCCACTAGTGATGCCAGCCGGTGGCCACCAGGGAGGCCAATCAGTGCCTATTATGCCTGTCAGTGCCTCCTCATCAGTGCTGCCTATTAGTGCCGCCTATAAGTGCCCCTCAATGCTGCATATCAGTGCCTATCGGTGCCGCCTATAAGTGCCCCTCAATGCTGCATATCAGTGCCCATCGGTGCCGCCTATAAGTGCCCCTCAATGCTGCATATCAGTGCCCATCGGTGCCGCCTATAAGTGCCCATCGGTGCCGCCTATAAGTGCCCATCGGTGCCGCCTATAAGTGCCCCTCAATGCTGCATATCAGTGCCCGTCAGTGTTGCATATTAGTGCCTCATCATCAGTGCCCATCAGTGTAGCCTCATCAGTGCTAGTCAGTGCAGGAGAAAACTTCCTTATTTACAAAATTTTATAACAAATGAACATTTTCGGTATTTTTTTATTTGTTTAGCAAAAAAAAAAAAAAACCCAGGGGTAATCAAATATCACCAAAAGAAAGCTCTATTTGTGGGAAAAAAATGTCATATGGGTACTGTGTAGCATGACCGTGCAATTGTCATTCAAAATTGGACATCACTGAAAGCTGAAAATTGGCCTGGGCAGGAAGGGGGTGAAAGTGCTCTGTATTGAAGGGGTTAAAGTAAATGGAACTTTGCCGACCTGCATTATTTACACACAGGAAAACAACTCCTGTACTTTAGATATAGTTATGAGGGCCCGTTGTCACCCTAGGGCAGAGAATGCATTAATTACTCTTAGCATCACTTGGTGAAAAGAAAGTAGTGAAAGCCTGAAAAAAAAAAAAAACTAATGAAGCCACCACATCTAAGGACTTAAAAGCTGCAACATATTAAATTCTTGTTCTTGGATTTAGACTTTAATGGAAAGGGTTAATTTCTTGCTCGTGCTGACAGAGAGGAGGTACAATTTACATGGGGCCCCGAATATTAGAAAAAAACTTTTTATGGCATTGTACAAATATAAGTCTATGTGGGAGGAGTGACACCTTCTAATTTATAAATATTGCACGAAAACATTAAATATTTATTACGCCTTTTTTCTTATATATTTACTAGTAGGGTATTGGATTTCTGTAGGCCTGACATACCGTCCATGTATCTGACATGCCTTATGTTAGCTTCACTCTATATTGTGCTATCACTTCAAAGAAGTTTTCAGGCAAATTTGTTTTTACTTTTTTTTTTCAATGTGGGTTTTTTTAAGTGTTTTAGACTCAGTTCACACTGGGGTAACCTGTCAGGCGACCCATAGATTAGCACAGAACCGGTTCTAATAGGAGCGACACAAGTTGCTCCGACTTAGAAAAAGGGTCCTAAGCTTCTTTGGGGCGACCTGCATTGACTTCAATGATATGAAGTCCGTGCAGGTCTCTCCGAGGTCGCGGTGCGCACTGTGCACCGCGACCTCGCAGGTCGCCCCGGCAAGTCGGGTCGCTGCAATGTGAACCGGCTCTTACACGTGTGTGTGTGTGTGTGTGTGTGTGTGTGTGTGTGTGTGAAAATTCTATATATAGAATTAGGCTTCTTGCACTCGATACTCCTGTTTCAGCATCTACTTTTTCATCTTTTTTTTTTTTTTATGTATTTGCGCGTATTTTCGTGTATATGCTTTATGCAAATGCGCAGAAATGTATTCTCATGTTCTTGTTTTTTGCATTATGTAAATGCCCATTTGTGCGCATGAGGCGTAAATTACTGACCAAAAATGCAGATTTTTTTTTTTTTACTGGAGAATGCACGATGCTCGTTTACGCGCATGCTCGTTTTAGCTCAGTAAAAAAAAAAAAAGCTGTACTGATCTTTTTTTAGCTGCAGTGTGCAAGAGGCCTTACCATGACTGTTTTGCTGTGTTCTTGACTATGGGGGGGAGGGGCCAATTGATTGGGACTCCATCCAGCTGGCGGACGTGCCGGCTGGGTGCTTGGGTCTCCCGGTGGTAGGGCGTCGGCGGTAGGACGTCCTCTCTTGCTCGCCGGGGTAACGGTCGAGCGGCTCCCGAGCCACATCGGTCCTTACCACCGGAAAGCCAATAGCCGGCTCTAAAAAAACGGTACCGGGGTGATGCCTCTAGCTAGAGGCATCACCCCCGGTACAACCACGCAAATTCAGCCGAGGTTTACGTGGCTAGTCGTTAAGGTAAGAAAAGGTTTAGGCTTTAGAATCACTTTACTGATTAACCACTTAATGCATTCCTTGCATTCAGGTAAAGAATGTTTAGGTATCAGTATCTTTCACTTTCACTTATTTGAGCACTCATTCAATCCAGCGCCGTGCACAACTGCCGATCTTCTCTCCTCTCACTTCTGGGTCTCGCTGGCTTTGCTGGGGAACCGGGAGCCATTTGCTCCTACTGCTGTCAATCAAAACCAGTGATGAGGGAGTGGGGGGCGGGGCTGAGTCCCACTTTCTGTGTCCATTGACACAGACAGAAGGCTCCGGAGCAAGCATGCACGAGTGCCCCCATGGGAAACAGCTTACCGGATGGGTCTTGAATGCCTGTGGGGGACATGAGAACAGGAGGTTCGTGGCCACTCTGCAATTTTATTGCACAGAGCAGGTAAGTATAGGCATGTTTTGTTTTCATTGATTTTTCCAATTTTTTTTTTTTTTTTTTAATAACTTTACAATCGCTTTAAAGTGTATGTTACCCCAACACTTCATATTCCTAATATGTGGCTGCTGTACCATGTACTTGTATGAGAAAGTATCCTGTTCTCTTTGTATTGCTTCCTTTGTGTGAAATCCCTGGTGTTCCTGCCAGTCTCCCTGCTTTCCTATTAAAAAGTGACCATACTAAACAGGAGAGCACAGCACGGTCAGTTTTCTAGCCGTGCTGGGAACTCAGTGTGCTCTCCTCCAATGATCAGACTTATCCTGACACCACCCCCTGCACAGTCATTACTGTCAAGCTCTGTGTACTGCTGTTTCTCCTCCCCCAGCTCTTAAAGCGGAGTTCCACCCTGGATTTTTTTTTTTTTTTTTTTAATACCCCCGGGACAGTCAGGGCTAGTGCATTCCACAATGGCTAGCCTCTGATCTGTCCCGGGTTGCACTTACCTGTTAGGACAAATACTTACCTTGCAAACGTCTTGTCCAGCGCTGCCATCTCAGATGTGGGCAGCTTGAAGCCAGCGCGTCCTCTTCGGCGTCTTCTTCCGCCTTCTTTGGTCCCACGATGCTCTGCGCCGGCCCCGACGTCACTTCCGGGTCGCGCGCGTCATCCCTCCACAGCTTCTGGACATGCCCAGAAGCTGTTTAGAAGGGGATGACGCGCGCGACCCGGAACTGACGTCGGGGGCCGGTGCAGGCGCAATGATTCCTGGGAGCTATGACGTCCAGCTCCCAGGAATCATTGCAGAGCCAGGAAGTGACGACGGGCTGCGGCCGAGGAAGGAGGAAGAAGGAAGTAAGGTAAGTATATTTTCTTCGCTACGAGGTAAGTAAAAAAAAAAAAAATATGTGATTATCCATTTCTTTTTCAGGTGACCCGGAGCGAGAAGATGGAGGTAAGTATAAAAATAGGGTGGAACTCCACTTTAAGGCTTGTAAACACAATAAAAAAATCTGAAGTAAAATTTCGTCTGACGAGCGATCTGCCGATTTTTAGATCGTTGGTATGGTGCTTTAAACAGCCGATTAACACATTTCCGTATGACAAAAGCTGAATGTCCAGGCTATAAAATTATATTCCTACATGAACACAACGCCCGATTTCCATTTAATTAGTAGAGTTTTCATCCGGGAAAAAAAAAAAGGGTAACATCAAGACTAGGCATGCTCAGAAACAAAGGGATACTTACAAATCAATTCAACACATGACATCACTTCTGAAGTTGAATTCTGTCGTAGGAGAATTTTCGTATGAAAGTAACCTCTTCACTTTCCATATGAGATAAAAAATGGGTGAAAATGAATCCGATAATCTTAATCGTGTGTACGAGGCTCTATGCAGCTGAGAACAGAGGGAATGTGATCACTTATAAAAAAGGGAAAAAAGGTATTTATAATGTATTTTTTATAACTATACACAAATGTTTTGCCTTTCATTTCTATTTTAAACTGAATAGGTTGTTTTACAAGGTGATTGTTTTACAATGACTTTAAGCTTTAACCACTTGCCGACTGCCGCACAGAGATTTCCGTTGGCGGCCAGCCCCTCGCAGGCAGAGCGACTTAGGGCTACGTCTCTAGCCTGTAAGGGTTTTGGGAGCGAGCGCGCACCGCCGGATGTGCGCTCCCGCTCGGTCACGGACCCCCCCGCGCGTGTGCCCGGCAGACCCGATCGTCCTTGACAGCGGGAGAAAGGCAGGCGACTAGTGTAAACAAAGCCGCCTGTCAGTTCTCCCTGTGTAAGAATGGTGATCAAACGGTTCTACTATGTAGGACCGTTGATCACTGTTCTTACACATCAAGCCACAGCCAATCACAGTTAGAATCACGCCCCTAAGGACACACTTAACCGCTCCCTCTCAAAAAAAAGTTAACTCCTTCACTGCCAGTGTCATTTTTACAGTAACAGTGCATATGTATAGCACTGATTACTGTAGAAATGTCACTGGTAACCCCAAAAGTGTCAAAAATGTCAGTCAAGGGTCCGATCTGTCCGCCGGAATGTCGCAGTCCCACAAAAAAAAATCGCAGATCGCCGCCATTACGCGTTAACAAAAAAAAAAAAACAACAAAAATGACAAAAATCTTTCCCTTTGTTAGTAAACGCAATAACTTTTGCGCAAACCAATCAAAATACGCTTTTTGCGATTTCTTTTTTTTTTACCAAACATATGGTAAAAAAAAAAAATTGGCCTAAAATGTTAAAAAATTTAGATTTTTTACTTTTTTTTGGGAATTTCAGATAAAAAAAAAAATGTGAAAAATATTGTTATTTTTGCAAAATTGACGCTCTTTTTATGTTTATAGCGCATGATCAAAAAATCACACAGGTGATCAAATACCACCAAAAGAAAGCTCTGTTTTCGGAAAAAAAAAAGGACGACAAATTCGTTTTGGTACAGCGTCGCACGACCGCGCAATTGTCCGTTAAAGTCACGCAGTGCCGAATCGCAAAATAGGCCCTGGTCAGGAAGGGGGTAAAATCTTCCGGGGCTTAAGTGGTTAAAAATGAAAGATTGAAGCTGATTGGTTGATATGCACAGCTGCTCCAGATTTTGGCTGCTCCAGTCTTAGGCCCCTTTCACACGGGCTTTCTGATCAGTTATTCAGGGGGACCCATTCGGATGCTCCATGCACCCCTATGGAGCAATGGATGTCAGCGGTGACATCTCCGCTGACACTCGCTGCTATCCAATCCTGTCCGTGAAATCCAGATGGGCGGAAACCCTATTTTCCATCCGTCTGGAGGATCGGATCGGATGAAAACGGACAGGCGGTCCGTTATTATCCAATCTCCCTTAGAGGAGAGCGGGGCTCTGATAGCTCCGTCTCTGCACGGTGAGCGGAGACGGGGCTGTCATCCACCTGCTCAGTGGGGATCAGCGGATCGATCCCCACTGAGCAAAACGGGAGTCCGCCGGGCGGAAAGCCCGTGTGAAAAGGGCCTTAGAGTACTTTCACACTGCTCTCTTGATGCATTATTGATGCGTTTCTGCTGTGTTTTCTGGTTGCCATGCGCCTTTGAAACAGATCTGTGACTACAAAAAAAGTACCGAAAACGCATTTTTGATGCGTTTCCCTTTCATTTCAATGGGGAGCTGCTTTTTTGGGGTGGTTTTGAAAAGCAGACCAAAGATGCAGCATGCAGGACTTTTCAAAACACACCGCACCCCGCAGTATCAGTGGTGTCAAGAGTACCATAGGATTTAAAGGGAAATTTTAGTTCTTGAGTTTTTCTTGCAATATTAGCAAGGTTAAAAAAGCATGAGTGTGAAAGGGCCCTTAGTAAATTCCTCTCTATGATTCACAATCTGGGTACACCTGCTTCCCAAAGGCCTCTCAGGATCTGTGCCTCTTGTTGCTGCTTTTGTAATTTCCAGGGTTGTAAATATTGGGGTGTGCCCACACCTTATGGATAAATGCCTCCATATTCAACATAGCAAGGCCTTGCACTTCCAAGTGGAGTTTTTTTTTTTTTTCTCTTTATCTGGGGAGGAGGAGGAGGAGGAGGAGGAGGGGAGCGGTTCTTTATGTGCAAAAACACATCACCCAATTACTCCATTTCCATTATACTATACTTTTATTATAAAACATAGAAATATTCTTTCTGCAAGCTCATGTCTATGGCCGCGGACTGGCTGACAGCTCTAGTCCTTATTGAAATAACTCCCCCCCCCCCCCCCTCTTAAAATAAGTGGTACTGACAATGTCACCCCCAACCCCCTTTATTATAATAACTAGCAGAGCCAACCTTGCAAGTCTAGGAATCGCACAGCATTTCCCGAGAGATTTGCAGCCCTGAGTCTGTGGAAAGTCTTAGCAGCAGTGAATTTGATGGAGATAAAACTTCTCTAATCCTAGCTAAGGCTGTCGGCTTTCTCTTTTTCTTTTACACTTAAATACCTGAGATTATCTTTCCAGGAAATCACTGCTACTTTCTGTACTGCGCCCTTTCATTTTAGAACTGATCATTATAACAAAAATTCTTTGGGCAATTTCTGATGTTTATACCGTAGGTATGTTGCTATTATAGTAAATGCAGTATAAAAATTGTATTCTACATATTCTAATACTATTAATTAATTTATTCTCTTATACAGTATCTCACAAAAGTGAGTACACCCCTCACATTTTTGTAAATATTTTATTATATCTTTTCATGTGACAACACTGAAGAAATGACACTTTGCTACAATGTAAAGTAGTGAGTGTACAGCTTGTATAACAGTGTAAATTTGCTGTCCCCTCAAAATAACAACACACAGCCATTAATGTCTAAACCACTGGCAACAAAAGTGAGTACACCCCTAAGTTAAAATGCCCAAATTGGGACAATTTAGCCATTTTCCCTCCCCGGTGTCATGTGACTCGTTAGTGTTAAACGGTCTCAGTTGTGAATGGGGAGCAGATTTGTTAAATTTGATGTTATTCCTCTTACTCTCTCGTACTGATCACTGGAAGTGCAACATGGCACCTAATGGCAAAGAACTCTGAGGATCTGAAAAAAGAATTGTTGCTCTACATAAAGATGGCTCTACATAAAGAGATGGCCTAGGCTATAAGAAGATTGCCAAGACCCTGAAACTGAGCTGCAGCACGGTGGCCAAGAGCGATTTAACAGGACAGGTTCCACTCAGAACAGGCCTTGCCATGGTCGACCAAAGAGGTTGCATGCACGTGCTCAGAGGTTGTCTTTGGGAAATAGACCTATGAGTGCTGCCAGCATTGCTGCAGAGGTTGAAGGGCTGGGGGGTCAGCCTGTCAGTGTTCAGACCATACGCTGCACACTGCATCAAATTGGTCTGCATGGCTGTTGTCCCAGAAGGAAGCCTCTTCTAAAGATGATGCACAAGAAAGCCTGCAAACAGTTTGCTGAAGACAAGCAGACTAAGGACATGGATTACTGGAACCGTGTCCTGTGGTCTGATGAGATCAAAATAAACGTATTTGGTTTAGATGGTGTCAAACATGTGTGGCGGCAACCAGGTGAGGAGTAGAAAAACAAGTGTGTCTTGCCTACAGTCAAGCATGGTGGTGGGAGTGTCATGGTCTGGGGCTGCATGAGTACTGCCGGCACTGGGAAGCTACAGTTCATTGAGGGAACCATGAATGCCAACATGTACTGTGACATACTGAAGCAGAGCATGACCCCCTCTCTTCGAAGGGCAGTATTCCAACATTATAATGACCCCCCAAACACACCTCCTAAGACCACTGCCTTGCTAAAGAAGCTGAAGGTAAAGGTGATGGACTGGCCAAGCATTTCTCCAAACCTAACCCTATTGAGAATCTGTGGGGCATCCTCAAATGGAAGGTGGAGGAGCGCAAGGTCTCTAACATCCACCAGCTCCGTGATGTCTTAATGGAGGAGTGGAAGAGGAATCCAGTGGCAACCTGTGAAGTTCTGGGGAACTCCATGCCCAAGAGGGTTAAGGCAGTGCTGGAAAATAATGGTGGCCACACAAAATAATGACTTTTTCATGTAGGGATGTACTCACTTTTGTTGCCAACTGTTTAGAGATTAATGGCTGTGTTGAGTTACTTTACATTGTAGCAAAGTGTCATTTCTTCAGTGTGGACACATGAAAAAAAAAAAAAAAAAAAAAAATATATATATATATATATATATATATATATATATATACTGTATTTTCTGGCGTATAAGACTACTTTTGAACCTCAAAAAAATCCCCCAAAAATGGGGGGTCGTCTTATACGCCGAGTATAATATCTCCAAGGTAACCGAAGTATAAGTATTACCGGTAGATGAAAATTAGGGGGGGTCGTCTTATACGCCCAGTCGTCTTATACGCCGGAAAATACGGGTATGTATATGTGTGTATGTGTGTGTGTATATATGTATGTATATATATATATATATATATATATATATATATATATATATATATATGTATGTGTATGTATATGTGTATATATATATATATATATATATATATTTATTACACAGTATATATCTATCATGGTTTCCAACCGTTTGACCTTCCTGGGCTACATTGGAAAAAGAGGAATTGTCTGGGGCCACACATAAAATACACTAACAATAAGGAGAGCTGATTAGCAGAAAAGGTCGGGCATATCACAAGGTAACAGTTGCTGACCGATAATGGACCTATCTGAGTAATACTGTATTTGTTATTATAAAAGTAAAAGACGGCAATATAAAACTAGTGCAATACACTGTTTTTTGATAAACTAGTACATCATTATCTGGTTGGATGGACAGCAATTCTCAATGAATTCTCAAGCTTCTCATCGGATATTTTGGTTCTAATTTTGCCCTGTATGTTCTTCATCGTTGAAAATAGTTGCTCGCAAATATAGGCGGTGCTGGAAACTGATGACATGAAAAGGGCATGATTGTGAAGAGTGAAATATTATTTTTTTGGGCAGTGTGGCAGGGTGACCCTGTCAATTATAAATTAGAGGTTTACGCCAGATTTTGAGAGAAGCAGGCACACGATTGGCTTAGGCGTGTGCTGGCTTCATATCGGAGCCAGATTTATGATGGTCATACACTATACGAAAAATCCGCTGAAATTTGGTCATTTGGACAGTTCGTTTTTCGACCAGTTATTAGGCACAAATCGGTAATCAGATGTGACGTTTTTGAGCAAAAAACAAAGGACAAGTTTGGACATTTTCTGCTGAATGAACGATAAATTGAAAGGTTAATGTGTTTCTAGTCCTAACTGTTTGCACTAGGCATATGTGAAAAAACTAACAAAAAATGGATTCAGTTATGTCCATTGAACGACTTATCGGTCATTACATGATGGCACAATCATCTTCAAGTGTTCATTTTGTAAAAATGAGTTTGAATGATTTTTCGCATAGTGTATGGCCAGCATTAGAGCTCAGGGCCCTACCCTCCTGAGGGAGGTCGGTGTGTCTGAGGGAAGCCGTGGGAGATGCTGCCGTGTATCAAGGTCAGGTTTGGACAGAGGAAGGGGGAGCTCTAAGTTGTCAGTCACCTCTGAGGCGGAAGCTTCTTTAAGTGTCTCGGTCTCTTGAGCCTTAGCAAATGAGCCCCTTCATGTCGCTGGTAAGGAAAAAGCCCCTAAAGTTCCTTGGTTAAATGTGGGATATTTTAAAATAACTGAGAGGTTATGGAAAATGTTGGAATATAGTGAACTGCAGAAGGGCGGCCTGGTTCTGTGTAGTACCAATCGGTGGAGACGGTGGTACAGGCGACGTTCATGCAATGTTGGAAAACTAGTTAATTCTCAGAGTGAAGGCGCCTGGTTTTGTTATTATTAAATGGCCCTATGTTGGTAGAAGTACCTGCTGCCCTTTTTATTTAAATGGTAAAGCCTCGTACACACGCAACGATTATCGGCCGACTGATCGTCCGACTTTTGTCCAAGTTGTGTTGTGTTGGTTGGAATGTGCCTAGACTGCACACAAATTTTCTCAGCCAACAAAAATCTACTTCAGAAGTGATGTCATGTGCTGGTTTACTTTCTTTGTGTTTTTTCTTCTCTGAGCATGCCCAGTCTTGCTCATCAGATTTTTGTCTGCCAAAATCTGTACTGACTGACGGAAAATCGGCCGTTGTGTTGACGGCCAACAAAAAATTTTATAGCGTGCACACCAAATTTTTTTCGGCCGAAAAGTCGGAGTCGTTTGTCGGCAGCATCATACTAACAAGCCGAAAAACGGCGATCGGACGTTGGCCGAAAATTCACGGCCAATTATCGACGCGTGTGTACGAGGCATTAGAATACCAAAAAAATGAATATAATAACAATGAAAAATGGGCGCTGGTAATGGTGTGGACGTATGGAATTGTTGTGAAAAAAAGTCAGTGTGACTGTCTAAAATTTGGATAAAATCCTGATATATATTCTGATATCGTTATCCAATAAAGTGCAACCAGTGAATAAATATAGATATAAACTCCAAATAATAATACCTTGTTGTGTATAAAATGCAAATTAACTTTTGATATTACCCAAATTATTTTTCACTAGTTATGTGCAATAAACGTGACTTTTTGTGATAACTAATTCATACAAATGAGTGACACTTGTGATTATTAGTTGAAAAAAGCTAAATGGTGGTAATATCAATATAAATAATGTAAAACCTATATTGGACAATAAAATCTGTGATTCGCAAAAATTATTATTGTGCGGTAGGTGAAACAGTCCGTGAATAGTAAATGAAATCCTCAAATATGTCTGCCGCAATAACGCAGTCCCGCTATAAGTCACTAATTGCCCCTGTTACTAGTGAAAAAATAAATGAAAATACCCCAAAGTTTAAATTTTGTAGACGCTATAACTTTTATGCAAACCAATCAATATAGGCTTATTTGGATTTTTTTTTTTTTTATACCAAAAGTATGTTTTACTTAACCGGTTGCCGACTGCGCACAGTATATTTACTGCGGCAGTCGGCCCCGGCCAGGCAGAGTGACGTAGGTCTACGTCGCTCGCCTGTCACTCCTTCTAGAGCCAATAGCGGGCGGGCGCGCGCCCGCTGAGGCGCGCGCCCGCCTCGGCTCGTTCATGGAGGAGTGCGGGAGTGTGACTGGCGGACCCGATGTCCGCCGGTCACACTACGATCGCCGGTACAGCGGGAGAAAGACAGAGCGGCTTATGTAAACAAGCCGCCTGTCAGTTCTCCCTGTGTAAAAGTGAAGATCAGACAGTTCTACTATGTAGAACTGTTGATCTTTGTTTTTACACTAGTAGACCTGTCCCTGCACAGTTAGAATCACGCCCCTAGGACACACTTAACCCCCTCCCTGTCCAATACTGTTAACCCCTTCCCTGCCAGTGTCATTTTTGCAGTAACAGTGCATATATGTAGCACTGATTACTGCAGTAATGTCACTGGTACCCCCAAAAGTGTCAAAAATGTCAGTAAAGCCCCGTACACACGTACCGATGGTCGGCTTACAAATGTTCCTCTTTTCTCCCCGGGATGTCGGTGTCTGCTGAAAAGTGCAAAGACAGCACAAGGACAGCACAAGAATTTTGTCCGCCGACTGCAGAAGTGATGTCATGTAATGGTTAACTTTCCCTGTGTTTTCTATTTTCTGAGCATGCCCAGTCTTGCAAATCTGCGGTCTGTCGGCCGAATTGTGTACTGACAGGCGAACAATCGTCCGTTCTGGTGTCGGCATACAAATATTTTCATGTTTGCACGAAAGACTTTTGTCCGCGGATTGTGCGCAGACATCTGTCGGAGGCACCATACTAACACGCGTACAATCGGCAGATCCTTCGTCCACCGACGTTTGTATGCCGACGATCGGTACGTGTGTACGGGCCTTAAAGGGTCCGATCTGTCCGCCGCAATGTCGCAGTACCGCAAAAAAAATCGCAGATCGCCGCCATTACTCGTTAAAAAAAAACACCAAAAATGACAAAAATCTTTCCCTTTGTTAGTAAACGCGATAACTTTTGCGCAAACCAATCAAAATACGCTTTTTGCGATTTTTTTTTTTTTACCAAACATAGGTAGCGTAAAACAAATTGGCCGAAAATTTAAAAAAATTTTGATTTTTACATTTTTTTTGGGGGAATTTCATATAAAGAAAAGTGAAAAATATTGTTGTTTTTGCAAAAATTACGCTCTTTTTTTGTTTATAGCGCGTGATCAAAAAATCGCACAGGTGATCAAATACCACCAAAAGAAAGCTCTGTTTGTGGGAAAAAAAGGATGTGAAATTCGTTTAGGTACAGCGTCGCACGACCGCGCAATTGTCCGTTAAAGTCACGCAGTAAAAAAGCGCAAAAAAACCCCTGGTCTTTTAGCAGGAAAATCCTCCGGTGGTAAAGTGGTTAAATTGATGGTGAAATTAGATTTTTGTACATTTTTTTTTTTTTTTTTTGATTGGAGATGTTTTATAGCGGAAAGTAAAAAATATATTTATTTTTTTAAATTCAGTCTTTTTTTTGTTTGTAGTGCAAAAAATAAAAACCACAGAAGCGATCAAATACCAACAAAAGAAAGCTCTATTTGTGGGGAAAAAAATGGACATAAATTGTTTTTGGGTACGGCGTAGCACGACCGCGCAGTTGTCAGTTAAAGTAACACAATGCCATATTGCAAAAAATGACCTGGTCATGAAGGGGGGGGGGAGGATTTTTCAGCTGGAATAGTGGGCATTGGTGGCCTCTAGATTTATCATGTGACCACTTTTCTTTAAATTTATTATGATTTTCTTTTTCTTTTTTACAATGCTAAGGAAATTGTGTTCTTTTATTTTTCAAAACCTCATCTACGGGCATGTTGGTGATTACAGAGAAGATAAGAACGTCTACCTCGCCTTGATATAGTATAATCACCGCTCCTCCCTGCCCTGTACATATTATTTGTATACCGCCACTGGTTAAATATCCTCTGTTGTTCCAAGGCAAGGTTGTTTCATGACTGATAGAGCTCCTTCGCTTGAAATATTCCGGGCCAAAATTGCTGTACTGTTTAGGAATGTATTTATAAGACAGCTTTTCATCCTGTGAAACTGCAGGTACATTTGTTCTATGCGAGTGGGGGCAAAAAAGAATGCTATTAGGCTATTTTCTCTCTAGGTCGAATGTTACTCTTGCAATAAAAATGGATTGAAATTTAAAATTGCAGTAAAATACTGTTTTATGGCCACTAGATATAGCAGATGGCAGGGGCGTAACTACAGGGGTTGCAATTGCAACCGGGCCCCATACTCCAGGGGCCTGTGCGGCTCCCCTGTACACCTGGATAGGAGGGGTGGTGGGGGCAGCATGTGGAGAAATCACTGTCCTCCTTTTTCCTCCTGTAGCTGCAGGAGGAAAATGGAGGAGATTGGTTCCTCTGTATGCTGCCCCCACCACTCCTCCTATCCAGTTCACATGTGTTCTGCTGTCTCTGGGCCCCTGTGTGCTCCCCTGGTCCCCCCCCCCCCCCCACTGTGCTGCCTCCCCTCTCCTGTCGGCTGCTGCAGGGGATGTGTCATGATAGAGAACCAGGAAGAGGTCGGTAAATATGTAATTTACCAGCTCCTTCCTTTTCTGAATGGACAGAGTCATAGTCAGTGACATTGTAAAAAAATAAAATAAAATGATAAAAAAATAATACAATTAAAATACCAAAAAATAAAAACTACTGACACCAGTGGGTGAACTTCCAGGATCGCAAAGGTCAAAGGTCACACTTGCGACCGGGCCCTGGCATTCCACCACAGTGGGGAGGCCCCAAGATGGCAGAATTTGTGAAAGGGTCCCTCTGCGGGACCGCAATAAAGGGCCCCGCAACGAGAGTAAAGGGCCCCAGGATCAGGGGGCCCTTCATGGTTTCTTGCACCAGGGCTCTGAAAGTTCTAGTTACGCCTTTGGCAGATGGTCATAGGAAATACAGTTGTGCTCATAAGTTTACATACCCTGGCAGTATTTATGATTTCTTGGCCATTTTTCAGAGAATATGAATAACACAAAAACTTTTCTTTCACTCATGGTTAGTGTTTGGCTGAAGCCATTTATTTATCAGTCAACTGTGATTACTCTTTTTTAAATCATAATGACAACAGAAACTACCCAAATGACCCTGATCAAAAGTTTACACCCCCCCCCCCTTAACCGTACCAGGCAACATGTCCTCAACATGAAGGGGGGGAGGGGGTGGCTGATTGGCTCCTAGTGCTTTTCCCTTGCCTAAGTGCTGCTGTGGGGGTCCCACAAGGCTAATATCAAGACCGATTTAGGACTTGGGCTGTTTTTTTTTTTTTTATCACTTCTACCTCTTTAATGACCAGGCCATTAGTTCAACTGACAATTGCGCGGTCGTGCAATGCTGTACCCAAATAAAATTGATGTCCTTTTTTTTCCCACACACAGAACTTTCTTTTGGTGGTATTTGATCACCTCTGCAGTTTTATTTTTTACGCTATAAACAAAAAAAGTGACAATTCTGGAAAAAAATAAAAAAAATAAATAAATATATATATATATATATATATATATATATAATTACTCTTTTTCTGCTATAAAACAACATACCCAATAAAAAATTAAAAGATCTAAATATTTCATCAATTTAGGCCAATTTGTATTCTGCTACATATTTTTTGTAAAAAAAAAATTCCAAGTGTACATCGATTGGTTTGCGCAAAAGTTTTCCCGTCTTCAAACTAGGGGATAGATTTATGTCATTTATATTTGTTTTATTTTATTTTTTTAATAGTAATGGCGGCGATCTGCGATCTGACTGACACATTTGAGGGGACCGGTGACGCTAATACAGCAATCAGTGCTAAAAATATGCAGTGTTACTATACAAATTACACTGGCAGGGACATGAGGGACGATCAAAGAGTTAAGTGTGTCCCTAGGGGGTGCTTTCTAACGGTGTGGGGGATGGACTCATTGGATGAACACAGAGATCTGTGTTCCTAAATAGAAGGAACACAGGATCCCTGTGTTTATCTGTGATAGGACGTCGGTCTTTCTTGTTTACATAGGCAGACCACCGTTCTTTCCCTGTGGGGAGAGATCGTGGGTGGATCCACTGTGTATTACAGGTACGTTGTCTCGCGTAATAGTGCCGACTTGCCGCAGTAAAAGTGCGGCGGCTGGTCGGCAAGAGGTTAAAGTGATATTAAAGTCTTTGTTTTTTTTTAACTAAAAAAAAAAACATATTATACTTACCGCCTCTGTATACTGGTTTTGCACAGAGTAGCCCCGATCCTCCTCTTCTCGGGACCCTCTTCGGCTCTCCTGGCCCCTCCCTCCTGCTGAGTGCCCCCACGGCAAGCAGCTTGCTATGGAGGCACCCCAGCTGCTTCTTGGTGTGTCCATTCAGACAAGGAGCCATGGCTCGGCCACGTCCCCGCCCCCTCCCCCCTTCTCTCTTCATTGACTTTGACAACAGTGGGAGCCAAATTCGCCCCGTTGCTGTCTCAGCCAATGGGGAGGGAGAGTCTCACGATGTGCAACATTGCTGGATTGAGATGAGGCTCAGGTAAGTATTAGGGGGGCTGCTGCACACAGAAGGTTTTTTTATCTTTAATGCATTAAGATAAAAAAAAACGTCTCCCTTTAGAACCACTTTGAACAAATGTTTGAATATGTACTTGCACCTTGAGTTACCCTTTAACAGATCAATATAGTTCTGTCATTTGAGCCTTTAGACCTGATTTTATCTGTAGGGCTCATTCATATCAGAGGTTGGGGGGGGATTGTAAAACCCTGGGGTTAAGCAGAGATTCAGAGAGTGCCATCCCCAGTGTTCAGCATACAGAAGGTAAATTGCTCAAGCAGCATCCAGAAGAGAAGAGCGCCAACTACTGTGAATTTCTGCATCCCCAGCCACCCTTCAGATGTAAGATATGAAGAATTTGGTGTAACCGAGCTGGACTATTGTAAGTTAAAAACAAAAAAAAAAAAGATAATTCCTGGAGTTTAGCTTTAAAGTGGGAGTAAACTCCCTTGGTTGATTTTTGCCTATAACCACTTGACCTCTGGAAGATTTAGCCCCCTTCATGACCAGGCAATTTTTTGCTATTCCGCACTGCACTACTTTTAACTGACAATTGCGCGGCACTGTAATGAAATAAAATTGATGTAATTTTATCGCACAAATAGAGCTTTATTTTGGTGGTATGTGATCATCTGTTTTTTTTTTTTGCGCTATAAACAAAAAAAGACCAACAATTTTGAAAAAAAAAAAAAAAAAAAAGTTTGCTTTCTGCTATAAAACATCTCCAATAAAAAAAATGAAACAAAGCTAATATTGATTGGTTTCCACAAAAGTTATAGCATCTACAAACTATGGGATATTTTAATTTATTTTTTACTAGTAATGGCTGCGATCAGCGACTTATAGCGGGACTGCGATATTGCGGCGGTCAATTTCGACACGAACTGACACTTTTTGGGTACCATTGATACTAATACAGTGATCAGTGCTAAAAATATGAACTGTCACTGTACTAATGACACTGGCCTGGGAAGGGTTTAACATCAAGGGTGATCAAAGGGTTAAATGTGTGCCTTGCCTGTGCTTGTGTACTGTGGGGGAGGTGCTTTTACTAAGGGAAGGCATAGATCTGTGTCCCTGCTTTGCAGGAACACAGGATCAATTCTTTTCCTACTGACAGAACGGAAATCTGCCTTATTTACATAAGAACGCCGTTCTGCCTGTGTACTAAACAATCTGTGGGTGTCGGTGGACATTAAGTCCACGGTACCTGCCGCTGGGCTCCCACTGTGATCACATGCGCATGCCCTACCAAGAAGAGCGGGATCACATACATAAACATGATCCGGTGCACATCTGCCGCCCCGAAAGCAGTAAAACGGCTATAGGGCTGTCAGCAAGTGGATAATAAGGTTTACCTTTTAGGAGATCCTTACTTGTGAATGTGGCAGTGACAACACCGGCGCATGCACTCGAGGGAACGGCACACCTGTCCACTTAACCACTTAAGCCCCGGAAGATTTTACCCCCTTCCTGACCAGGGGTTTTTTTTTGCGATTTTTTTTTTTTTTTTTTTTTACTGCATGACTTTAATGAACAATTGCGCGGTCGTGCGACGCTGTACCTAAACGAATTTCACGTCATTTTTTTCCCACAAACAGAGCTTTCTTTTGGTGGTATTTGATCACCTGTGCAATTTTTTGATCATGCGCTAGAAACAAAAAAAGAGCGTACTTTTTGCAAAAATAACAATATTTTTCACTTTTTTTTTATATGAAATTCCCCCCCAAAAAATTGTAAAAATCAAAATTTTTTAACATTTTCGGCCAGTTTGTTTTATGCTACATATGTTTGGTAAAAAAAAATCGCAAAAAGCGTATTTTGATTGGTTTGCCCAAAAGTTATCGCGTTTACTAACAAAGGGAAAGATTTTTGTCATTTTTGGTGTTTTTTTTTTTTAACGAATAATGGCGGTGATCTGTGATTTTTTTTTTTTTGCGGTGCTGCGACATTGCGGCGGACAGATCGGACCCTTGACTGACATTTTTGACACTTTTGGGGGTACCAGTGACATTACTGCAGTAAACAGTGCTATAAATATGCACTGTTACTGTAAAAATGACACTGGCAGGGAAGGGGTTAACTGTATTGGAGAGGGAGGGGTTAAGTGTGTCCTAGGGGCGTGTTTCTAACTGTGATGGGACATGTCTACTATTGTAAAAACAGAGATCAACGGTCCTACATAGTAGAACCGTCTGATCTCCATTTTTACACAGGGGAGAATGACAGGCGGCTTGTTTACATAAGCCGCCCGCCTTTCTCCCGCTCTACCGACGATCGTAGTGTGACCGGCGGACATCGGGTCCGCCCGAACTCCTCTGTGAACGAGCCTCAGCGGGCGCGCGCTCGCCCGCTATTGGCTCAAAACCCGGTGACAGGCTAGTGACGTAGATCTACGTCACTCTGCCTGGCCGGGGCTGACTGCCGCAGTAAATATACTGTGCGCAGTCGGCAAGCGGTTAAAGGACCGGAGCCTGCCAACCTGGAAGGAAGATCGGGTGAAGATGAAGGTGACAGTGAAAGTTTCATTTTAGGGGAAGTTTTACATAATGTGCTAGTATGCAATGCATACTTGCGCATGATCATATTGCATTGCAGGAGGATTTTTTTATTTATTTTTTCTTCACCGAGTTTACTTGTGCTTTAAATCATTTTAATGTGACATTGTGAAAATGGCTTTGTATGCTGTGGAATGACTGCGGATATATATATGTGATTATCTCCCCCACTTCCCCCAGTGATCTGTTGCTTTGGCTTGTGACAGTCATACATCCTAATTTATCCGGTTTCCTCATTCTCACAGTGAACATTTCAGCACAGGTACACTTCAAAGAATCGCTAATTAAGTCTTCTAGAACAGTCTTTTTGTCACAATTCCATAACGCAGATGGCATCATTGGTGGCTTATACCCTTATTAATATGACTGGAAATTATTCAACAGACTAGACTCCGAAAATGATTCAGCAAGCCTGGCAGCTTGCTAGAGTATTATTGTATGCTAATTTATAATAATCTCAATGTATAACTTTGTAAGATACGGATTTTTCTCAGGCTTTTGGAATATCATTCACTGGGTATTCTGAACATGCCGAACCAAGACTGATGGCTGTACCTATGGTCCTCCTTTACTAGAACCCCCCCATGGTCCCTTCTCCCTTTCTGCATCTCGTTATTATTTATGTAATGCTAGTGATGAAAATTAGATGACATATTGGGGTTGATTTACTAAAACCGGAGAGTGAAAAATCTGGTGCAGCTCTGCATGGTAGCCAATCAGCCTTTAACTTCAGCTTCTTCAATTAACCATTAGAGCTCTACTTGAGCATTAAAGGAGTTGTAAAGTCTCATGGTTTTTCACCCTGATGCCTCGTACACACGTTCAGATAATCGGACGACTTATCGTTCGCATTTTGTTGCATGATACTAACATCGAATTCAATAATGCGTACAAACCGTATGATTTTTGTCGTACAATTCGGGAAAAGCTTCCTGCTTGCTTAGCTACGTATCAGATGGTGCAAAACAATGGCAGCCAGGCTTTTACCGTGCTAATGATCATGCGCGGTCTTTGTCGATCGTTTTTTAGCGGACGCATAGTGTACTGATGAAACTATTGTCGTTCGCGTGGCTATCGTACGACAGAAGTTTTCCTGTTTGTCCCTTCGGATTTTGTTGGATGAACTGTCGTGATCGGCTGTCGAAAGCTGTGTACTAGCGATCAGATTATCGCGCAATCAGGTCGAAAGCGAGTTTTATCGTACGATTATCGGAACGTGTGTACGGGGCATAAGGCCTTTTTCACACGGGCAATCCGATTCCATCCGCCAGTTTTCCAGGCGGACCTGATCGCATTTTCCATGCAACCCTATGGGGCAGCGGATGTCAGCCACTGCTTTCCAATCCGATCCTGTCTTTGAAATCTGGACAAATGGAAACCCTATTTTCCATCCGTCTGGAGGATCGGATCGGATGAGAATGGACAGGCAGTCCGTTTTCATCCAATCTCCCCATAGAGGAGAGCGGGCATCTGACTGCTCCTTCTCCGCACACAGAGTGGAGACGGAGCTGTCATCCTCCTGCTCAGCGGGGATCGGCGGATCAATCCCCCGCTGAGCAGAACGGACTCCGTCGGGCGGTGCGCCCCTGTGAAAGGGGCCTAATGCATTTTATGCATTAACCAGTTCTGGACCAGAAGGATTCACCCCCTTTATTGACCAGCCCATTTTTTGCGATTCGGCACTGCTTTACTTTTTTTTTTTTTTTTTAAGTTTTCCCAATAACAATTCAATAACAATCAAACAGAGATTTTACACACTATACAGAGGTAGATGCATATGGGGATAGATAACACAAGGAGCCATACAAGGCCAATAAGTAACCAACTTGTTGAAATGAGAGGATTGTGTCCCCCCTTAGGGAGGTATAACACTAGGGCTGCTCATCTTCACTTACCTCACGATTCGATTACGATTATTAGGGCAACGATTCAATACGATTCAATTCCGCGATGCATCACAATTACTGCCCAATGCCCATGCCCAGCCCACTGCCCAATGGTTTTCAAAACTTTATAAAAAAAAACAAACAAGCAGTCACAAATTAAAGAATCATTTTTATTTTCATTTGCTTTGAAAGGACACTTCCCTGGACCCTGGCATGGCCGGCAAGCCCTGCATAGTGCACTTCAAACATATAGGGGGTCTCCTCAGGGATGTGATATATACATGGTGGTGTATGGGGGTCTCCTCCGGGATGTGATATATACATGGCGGTGTATGGGGGTCTCCTCCGGGATGTGATGTATACATGGCGGTGTATGAGGGTCTCCTCAGGGATATCCAGGATGTGATATATACATGGTGGTGTATGGGGGTCTCCTCCGGGATGTGATATATACATGGCGGTGTATGGGGGTCTCCTCAGGGATATCCGGGATGTGATATATACATGGCGGTGTATGGGGGTCTCCTCCGGGATGTGATATATACATGGCGGTGTATGGGGGTCTCCTCAGGGATATCCAGGATGTGATATATACATGGCGGTGTATGGGGGTCTCCTCAGGGATATCCAGGATGTGATATATACATGGCGGTGTATGGGGGTCTCCTCAGGGATATCCAGGATGTGATATATACATGGCGGTGTATGGGGGTCTCCTCAGGGATGTGATATATACATGGCGGTGTATGGGGGTCTCCTCAGGGATGTGATATATATACATGGTGGTGTATGGGGGTCTCCTCAGGGATGTGATATATATACATGGTGGTGTATGGGGGTCTCCTCAGGGATGTGATATATATACATGGCGGTGTGTGGGGTTCTCCTCAGGGATGTGATATATACATGGCGGTGTATGAGGGTCTCCTCAGGGATGTGATATATATACATGGTGGTATATGAGGGTCTCCTCAGGGATGTGATATATATACATGGCGGTGTATGGGGGTCTCCTCAGGGATGTGATATATATACATGGTGGTGTATGGAGGTCTCCTCGGGGATGTGATATATACATGGCGGTGTATGGGGGTCTCCTCAGGGATGTGATATATACATGGTGGTGTATGGGGGTCTCCTCAGGGATGTGATATATATACATGGCGGTGTATGGGGGTCTCCTCAGGGATGTGATATATACATGGCGGTGTATGAGGGTCTCCTCAGGGATGTGATATATATACATGGTGGTATATGAGGGTCTCCTCAGGGATGTGATATATATACATGGTGGTGTATGGGGGTCTCCTCAGGGATGTGATATATATACATGGTGGTGTATGGGGGTCTCCTCAGGGATGTGATCTATACATGGCGGTGTATGGGGGTCTCCTCAGGGATGTGATATATATACATGGTGGTGTATGGGGGTCTCCTCGGGGATGTGATATATACATGGCGGTGTATGGAGGTCTCCTCAGGGATGTGATATATATACATGGCGGTATATGAGGGTCTCCTCAGGGATGTGATATATACATGGCGGTGTATGGGGGTCTCCTCAGGGATGTGATATATATACATGGCGGTGTATGGGGGTCTCCTCAGGGATGTGATATATACATGGCGGTGTATGGGGGTCTCCTCAGGGATGTGATATATATACATGGTGGTGTATGGGGGTCTCCTCAGGGATGTGATATATATATATATACATGGTGGTGTATGGGGGTCTCCTCAGGGATGTGATATATACATGGTGGTGTATGGGGGTCTCCTCAGGGATGTGATATATACATGGTGGTGTATGGGGGTCTCCTCAGGGATGTGATATATATATACATGGCGGTGTATGGGGGTCTCCTCAGGGATGTGATATATATACATGGTGGTGTATGAGGGTCTCCTCAGGGATGTGATATATACATGGCGGTGTATGGGGGTCTCCTCAGGGATGTGATATATACATGGTGGTGTTACAAATGAAAGTTCTATTTGTCTCAAAAAAAAAGATAAAAAATGTGTTTGGGTACAGCATTGCATGACTGTGTAATTGTCATTTAACCACTTCAGCTCTGGAAGGTTTTACCCCCTTAATGACCAGGCCATTTTTGGCGATTCGGCACTGCATTGCTTTAATTGACAATTGCGCGATTGTGCGGCGCTGTACCCAAATGCAATTAATGTCCTTTTTTTCCCTCAAATAGAGCTTTCTTTTTGATATGTGGTATTTGATCATCTCTGCAGTTTTTAGATTTTGCGATATAAACAAAAAAAGAGCGACAATTTTGAAAAAAATACAATATTTTTTACTTTCTGCTATAAAACATTCCCAATAAAAAAATGTAAAAAATCTAATTTTTTAATCAGTTTAGGCCAATTTGTATTGTGCTACATATTTTTGGTAAAAAGAAAATCCCAAAAAGCATATATAAATTTGTTTGCCCAAAAGCAATAACGTTTACGAACTACAGGATAGATTTATGGACTTTTTATTTATTTGTTTTTTTAATTCGTAATGGCGGCGATCAGGGATTTTTATGGGGACTGCTGCGGTGGACAGATCAGACCCCTGACATTTTTTGGGGACCAGTGACATTACTACAGTAATCAGTGCTAAATACTATATATATGTTACTGTATAAATGACACTGGCAGGGAAGGGGTTAACACTGGGGGTGATCAAGGGGTTAAATGTGTTCCCTCTTGTGCTTACTAACTGTGTGGGGGATGGGTTAAACAGAGGCAGAGAGATTGGTGATTCGGCTTAGCTGAATCACACGATCTTTCCCTGCCTCTATGACAGAAGAGCCGCCTGCTTTGTTTACATAGACAGGCGGCTCTTCTGTCTTTCTAGCCGAAGATCGCGGGAGGCGAAGGGCGATCGTGCTTGCTCCTCCCGCGGTCTGGCTCCCACAGTGTCTAATCACAGCGGGAGTGCAGCTCTGGCGGCGCACGCCGCTGGAATTGCGTGCACATGATCACGTAGATCTATGTGATTATGCGCAGCCGAGTCCTCCTGCCGCAGTAAATCTGCGTGGAGCGGTCGGCAAGTGGTTTAAGTGTGAAAGCTGATAATTGGCCTGGGCAGGAAGGGGGTGAAAGTGCCCGGTATTGAAGTGGTTAATGGTAAAATGTTTGCAAAGGTGCTGCTTCTTTGGTGCACTTTAAAAAACACACCAAAAAGGCACGATCTAGTGGACGTCTATGGGGAAACTGTGGGTTATCCACATGAAAACCTTGAGTACGCTTCGCTGCACCCGCACTGCGGCCAAACTGCAGCACAGAAGTGTGAAGCCGGCCTACATCAATCCTAGTGTATTCCTTTTACAGGCACTTCAAAAGGTCACTTTACACAGATGGAGCTCTTAGATGAGTTTGGTACTATTGAAGGTGGATTTTGTAAAAAAGCTGACACTCTGGGTAATTCATGAAACTCAGATAGATATTATAAAGACAGAATTGGCATTGCTGATCCTAAACAATGTAAGTTTGTGTTGGAGAAAGTCATGTAACAATCATTACAAGTCTTCTTAAAGAGGAACTCCAGACACCTATAAAAAAAAATAAGTCAGCAGCTACAAAAGTGTAGCTGCTGACTTTTAAAAAAAACAGTCACTCACCTGTCCCACGGTCCAGCGGTGAGGTCACCGCAGCCGTCTTCTTCTCCGTCCTCCCTCGGCGGCGCCGGAATCTTCACTATGGGGACCCGGCTGTGACCGCTTGCGGCTTCGTAGCCGGGCACCCACTGCACATGCGTGACTCGCGCAACGCTGGGAACGGAAGTGGGAGCAGGTACCTGTCAACATTGGGTACCTGCTCCCCTCCCCCCGCCCCTCAAAAGTGCCAATTGTCCAAGTGGAGTGGGGAAGGAGTCCTTAAAGTGGAACTTCCCCTTTTGGGTGGAGTTCTGCATTAAGGTTATCCTCACTTGGGAGACATGTTCGAGAACAGATGCCTCATTTCAGAGAGCTGCTGTGCCTCATTACAAAGACTTGTAACTGTCTGGAGCAGCATTACCAATTCTCCAAAGACCAAATAAATCCTGGGTTATTAAATCTGATTTTATTGTTGGTATAAACCCCATTCATGAAATCTGACCTGGGTACATACAGTATATCTGTAGTGTTTTCTTATCTCTCTCCAAAGCCCTTAGTCCCCTGTCTTTATGCTGCCCTGTTCTTCTGTTATCAGCATGATAACTTCTGACAATTTCTTCGAGATGGGATAAAAGCAGCTGAAAATTTGTGTCAGGGTTGGGTGTTACAAATAGATTAGCAGAGAGTTGGTCTATTCACAGCACAGCTCTGCACATTCCTTTCTTCGTCTGCCTATGTGGAGTGGGGGGGGGGGGTGCCTTTCCTCCAATCAGCTGTTACACAGTGTGCCAAGTTTACACTCCCACAGCTGAAACAAGAAGAAAAAAAAATCTAACACAATGTATACTTTCTATACAGTATATAAAGTTTATATATACAAATAAAACGTATATAGGGAGATTTGTTTCATCTCAGTGTATCATCTGAGGCTGTTCACTTCACTGGGTATAGGAGAGGGTTTACATCCACTTTAAAACCACAGACCCCAGTAAAGTTGGCCATGCAATGATTGAAATTCAGCCGGGTCCAGGGACATATTCTACAACATTTCGCAATTGGCTGCAACTGCTGTTCAGTGTATTTTGACAGAGGTGGGTGGTTACACCCTAAATATGCCTTTTAAAGGGTTACTAACAGTAGAATTGTTGTGTGTATGCAGTAAAGCATGCTTGTTATACTCACTGTGGAACCTAAAGGGTTAATCCTCCGCATTGTGTAAAAAGGCGTCAGATGCCCACACTGAATGGAGCACGCTGGCTGAGAAGAGCAGAGTGAGTTTTTTTACAAAGAAAACTAATTTGAAAACCTACATTTATTAATAAATCCGCTATGTAAGTGTCAGTTCACAGTATGGCGATCCGACTTCGGGGGCGACCTGTGAAGTCACGTGCACCGCGACTTCGGCACGACTTGCACGGACTTCACATAATGGAAGTCAATGCAAGTCGCTCCGATGTCGCCCCAAAGTAGTACAGGAACTATTTTCTAAGTCTGAGCGTCTTGAGTCGCTCCTATCAGAACGGTTCCCATAGCACTGAATGGACCGCAACTTGTCAGGCTGACCAGTCGCCTGACAAGTCGCGGTAGTGTGAACCGGGACTAAGGGATTTGTGGAAACCATGACAGGGGTGTTTTTTTTTTTTTACAAGCTGGAAAACCGCTTAAGGCCCCTTTCACACATGCGGACCGTTCATTTCATCAGTTCAGTCATGTCAAAATGGGTGAAGTATTCATCAGTTCTTCATCCGTTTTTCATCAGGGATCATCAGTTTTTCATTCATTTTTCATCAGTTTTTCATTCATTTTTTTATCAGGGATCATCCGTTTTTTCATTCATTTTTCATCAGTGTTTCATTCATTTTTCATCAGGGATCATCAGTTTTTCATTCATTTTTTTTATCAGGGATCATCAGTTGTTCGTTCATTTTTCACCAGGGATCATCCGTTTTTCATTCATTTTTTTTTATCAGGGATCATCCGTTTTTTCATTCATTTTTCATCAGTTTTTCATTCATTTTTCATCAGTGTTTCATTCATTTTTCATCCATTTTTCATCAGGGATCATCAGTTTTTCATTCATTTTTCATTCATTTTTTATCAGGGATCATCAGTTTTTCATTCATTTTTCACCAGGGATCATCTGTTTTTCATTCATTTTTCATCAGGGATCATCAGTTTTTCATTCATTTTTCATCAGTTTTTCATTCATTTTTTTATCAGGGATCATCCGTTTTTTCATTCATTTTTCATCAGTGTTTCATTCATTTTTCGTCCGTTTTTCATCAGGGATCATCAGTTTTTCATTCATTTTTTTTATCAGGGATCATCAGTTGTTCATTCATTTTTCACCAGGGATCATCCGTTTTTCATTCATTTTTCATCAGTTTTTTATCAGGGATCATCAGTTTTTCATTCATTTTTCATCAGTTTTTCATTCATTTTTGTTTATCAGGGATCATCCGTTTTTTCATTCATTTTTCATCAGTTTTTCATTCATTTTTCATCAGTTTTTCATCAGGGATCATCAGTTTTTCATTCATTTTTCATCAGTTTTTCATTCATTTTTTTTATCAGGGATCATCCGTTTTTTCATTCATTTTTCATCAGTTTTTCATTCATTTTTCATCAGTGTTTCATTCATTTTTCATCAGTTTTTCATCAGGGATCATCAGTTTTTCATTCATTTTTCATCAGTTTTTCATTCATTTTTTTTATCAGGGATCATCAGTTTTTCATTCATTTTTCATCAGTTTTTCATTCATTTTTTTTATCAGGGATCATCAGTTTTTCATTCATTTTTTCATTTCATTTTTCATCTGTTTTTCATCAGGGATCATCAGTTTTTTTTTTCTTTTTTACATCCACTACCAATGCAAAAACAGATGAAAACTGACCATTTGTCAGTTTACATCCGTTTTTTTTTTTTTTTCGATCCATTTTTTAAATAGAGCTTTGATCAGTTTAAAAAAACGGATGATGACGGGTGCGGATGTATACTGATGTAAATGGATGATCATCCATGTACATCTGTGTTTCCATAGAAATGCATTGATGTCCGTTTTTCATCTGTCAACGGATGGATGAAAAACAGACAAATGGACAGCATGTGTGAAAGGGGCCTTAACCTTATCTTAATTTGTAAAAAGACATGAGGCTTGAAACATAAATGACATAAAATGTGCAACGCACATCCACAGTATACCGTAGAAAATACAGTAATTTTCATCTTCTGTTTGGTAGGAGAATAATGCAAAATTGAACTGCAAAATGAACTGCAGTTGGAATCTACTGGGAAGAATCAAAGAATGATAAATAGACTGCATTGAACAATTTTTCTTAGGCCTTTTCCTGTTTTTTGGACGCAAGCCCTAAAGTGGGTAAACAAAATACAGTAATAAGTCCAAATGCATCCCTAAGCAAAAATACCCATAATCAATTTCAGTGACCAAACATTTCAGAATAACATTGAAGAACCCCATAGATAAGAGAGTTAGGCTCTGTAGATAGAAGAGTAGTTTGTAGGTCATTGCTTCCTGCAAGCTACTTTTTGTTCCTGGAAGAATAGCACACACCTGACAGTTGCTGTCATAAAATTGACTTTTTTTTTTTTTTTTTTCTTGTCATTTAAAATTTCTTTGACGGAAGTAACAGATAAAGGACAAACCGTTTTTTATACAAAACATTTTTACCAATGCATACTTTTTGAAAAGAAATTACATTTTTTTTTTTGCAAATATATATTTATTGAGAACAACCGGGTACAGGCATAACAACGTGCATATATGCATATATATGAGGAGTACAACATGGGCAAGTCTTAGTACATCAACAGTAGCCAAGGAAGAACAGCGCTGCAAGTCCATGATGTGTTATCAGCAACGGCAGAACAATAGCAATTCCCCCAGGAGGAACAGCAGACTAAGGCCCCTTTCACACATGCTGTCCGTTTGTCCATCCATCCGTTGAAGGATGAAAAACGGACATCAATGTATCTCTATGTAAAAACGGATGACAATGGATGATCATCAGTTAACATCCGTTTTCATCCCCTTCCGTCAATGTCCGTTTTTATGAACGGATGAATGCCCTATTTTTCATCTGGCCAAAAAACGGATGACAACAGATGAAAAACGGATGACAACAGATGAAAAACGGATAACAACAGATGAAAAACGGATGACAACAGATAAAAAAACGGATGACAACAGATGAAAAACGGATAACAACAGATAAAAAACGGATGACAACAGATGAAAAACGGATAACAACAGATTAAAAACGGATGAAAAACGGATGGAAAACTGATACATTTTGACGTGACTGAACTGAACGGACCGTATGTGTGAAAGTAAAGCATCCCTCCTCGTAGGGATCATATATGAAGCCCTCCTCGGCATGTAACTTTTCCATATGTCGTACAGTCCGTCCCATCCGGAGACCGCAAAGAGGGAGGAAAGAGAAAAGAAGGACAGAAGGAAGCGTAAGAAGGGCGAGAGAGAGATGAGGAGGGAAGTACGATGGGGGAATAAAGGGGGGACAAGAAAAGGGGGGGAGGAAGGGGAACAGGGCAAGAGGGGGAGAAGGAAAAGGGAGGGGGGCCCGCACCCCTCTCGCTACAGGTTCCGGGGCCAAGAAAAGGCAGGTCGTGCGAAAGACAAAAGCATGTCAGTGGAGTCACTCCTCCAACAGGCGAGCCCCCTCTCCAGATGCGACAAAAAGATCCCAGATCCTCCATTTGTCTGCATGCTTGTCCCCCTTATATTGGGAGGTCGCAATCAGATTCTCCAATTTGTTGACGTCCTCAACCCTCTGGAGCCAGTGAGCCACCCGTAGGGGGACTGTCTGCTTCCAGAAAAGTGGTATACACGCTCTGGCGGCATCCAGCAAAGGGCAGAGCAGCGACTTTTTATAGGTCCCGAAGGGAATGTCAGAAACTTGAAGCAGGAAGAAAGAAGGATCGCTCGGAATCACCCTATCTGTAAACAGTGCTAGGATTCTCCTGACTTTCCCCCAAAAATGTGACGGTACGGGACAGGACCAAAAAATGTGTAAGATCGTAAGAAATTACATTTTATAAAGTGAAATATTTCTGTATTTAATACAAGTAGTTTACTGTAGGTAAAATATTCAAAATAAAAAAAGTAGTTCATAAATTGTGTCAAGTGAGGCAGCATGTACAAAGGTTAGATTGCAAGGGGTAGGGGGGGTTAAAAAAAGGGGTTTTCACCAACAATACCCCTTTGTTTGTTTTTATTTTCAATTTATGAAATTAAGCAAATGTTAAACTTGACCGCATCTTTTAAATACACTGTAGAGAAACTGTGAGCCACTTGGTCCTTGTGGATCTACTATAGAGATACAATTATTGTAACTTTCATTTTGATTGTCCTGATTAGTCTTTTGTTACCCAAACACACCTACAGTACATTAGTCGTTATTACTTTACTTTCGCTCAGACCTCCAACCACATTGATATCTGTTATTTACCACCTTTCCTTCTACCCTTTCTTTACCTTTTCCCCACCTTGCATTACCACCTTTTTCCTGTTGTTCAATTATTTCCTTTCCCAAACCCCTTTTGTTATCTGTTTTACGATTTATAAATAACAGTTAATGTATTTTTCACATATAGTGCCTTGAAAAAGTATTCATACTCCTTGAAATTTTCCACATTTTGTCATGTTACAACTAAAAACATACATGTATTTTATTGGGATTTTTTGTGATAGACCAACACAAAGTGGCACATAATTGTGAAGGGGAAGGAAAATAATAAATGGTTTTCAAAATATTTTACAAATCTAGTATCTGAAAGGTGTGGCGTGCATTTGTGTTAAGCCCCCCTTTACTCTTGACACCCCTAACTATAAAATCTAGTGAAACCAATTGCCTTCAGAAGTCACCAAATTAGTAAAAAGTGTAAATACAGCTGTTCTGTAAAGCCCTCAGAGGTTTGTTGGAGAACCTTAGTGAACAAACAGCATCATAAAGGTCAAGGAACACACCAGACAGGTCAGGGATAAAGTTGTAGAGAAGTCTAAAGCAGGGTTAGGTTATAAAAAAAAATATCCCAAGCTTTGAATATCTTACGGAGCACTGTTCAATCCATCATCCCAAAATGGAAAGAGTATGGTACAAGTGAAAACCTACCAAGACATGGCCTTCCAGCTAAACCAACAGGCTGGGCAAGGAGAGCATTATTCAGAGAAGCAGCTAAGAGGCCCATGGGAACTCTGGAGGAGATGCAGAGATCCACAGCTCAGGTGGGAGAATCTGTCCACAGGACAACTATTAGTCGTGTACTCCACAAATCTGCCATAAGAAGTCTAGTTTGCAGTTTGCGTGAAGCCATGTGGGGGACACAGCAAACATGAAAGAAGTTGCTCTGGTCAGATGAGACCAAAATTGAACTTTTTGGCCTAAAAGCAAAATGGTATGTTTTGAGGAAAACCAACACTGCACATCCCCCTAAGCACATCATTACCACTGTAAACATGGTGGTGGCAGCATCATGTTGAGGGGATGCTTTTCTTCAGCAGGGAAGCTGGTCAGAGTTGATGGGAAGATGGATGGAGCCAAATACAGGGCAATCTTAAGGCCCGTACACACGTACCGATCGTCGGCATACAAACGTCGGTGGACGAAGGATCTGCCGATTGTACGCGTGTTAGTATGGTGCCTCCGACAGATGTCTGCGCACAATCCGCGGACAAAAGTCTTTCTTGCAAACATGAAAATATTTGTATGCCGACACCAGAACGGACGATTGTTCGCCTGTCAGTACACAATTCGGCCGACAGACCGCAGATTTGCAAGACTGGGCATGCTCAGAAAATAGAAAACACAGGGAAAGTTAACCATTACATGACATCACTTCTGCAGTCGGCGGACAAAATTCTTGTGCTGTCCTTGTGCTGTCTTTGCACTTTTCAGCAGACACCGACATCCCGGGGAGAAAAGAGGAACATTTGTATGCCGACCATCGGTACGTGTGTACGGGGCTTTAGAAGATAACCTGCTAGAGTCTGCAAAAAGCTTGAAACTGGGGCTAAGGTTCACTTTCCAGCAAGCCAACGACCCTAAACATACAGCCAGAGCAAAAATGGAATGGTTTAGATTTAAAGCATATTCATGTGTTCGAATGGCCCAGTCAAAGTCCAGACCTAAATCCAATTGAGATTCTGTGGCAAGACTTTAAAATTGCTGTTCAGATGCTCTCCATCCAATCTGACAGAGCTTGAGCTATTTTGCGAAGAAATGGGCAAAAATGTCAGATGTGCAAAGCTGGTAGAGACATCCCCAAAATTATTTGCAGCTTTAATTGCAGCGAAAGATGGTTCTACAAAGTATTGACTCAGGGGGGCTAAATATAAAAGGGCACCACACTTTTCACATATTTTTATTTGTAAAAAAAATTGAAAACCATTTATCATTTTCTTTCCACTTCACAATTATGTGTCACTTTGTGTTGGTCTATCACATAAAATCCCAATCAAATACATTCATGTTTTTGGTTGTAACATGACAAAATGTGGAAAATTTTCATATCCCTTGAAACTTTTTTTCCCTTGTGGAGTTCCACCCTAAATTTACACTTACCTCCATCTTCTCGCTCCGGGTCACCTGAAAACAAATGGATAATCGCAATTTTTTTTTTTTTTTTTTTACTTACCTTGTAGAGAAAATATACTTACCTTACTTCCTTCTTCCTCCCCTCGGCGGCCACGGTGATTCGTCACTTTCTGGCTTTTGCAATGATTCCTGGGAGCTGAACGTCATCGCTCCCAGGAATCAATGCGCCTGCATCGGCCCCGACGTCAGTTCCGGTGCGCGCGCGTCATTCCCTTCTAAACAGCTTCTGGGCATGCCCAGAAGCTGTGGAGGGATGACGCGCGCGCACCAGAAGTGACGGCGGGGCCGGTGCAGTGCATCGTGGGACCGAAGAAGAAGGAAGAGGACGCCGAAAAGGATCGCGCTAGCTTCAATCTGCCTATACCTGAGATGGCAGCGCTGGAGAATACTTTTTCAAGGTAAGTATTTCTCCTAAAAGGTAAGTGCAACCCGGGACAGATCAGAGGCTGCTAGCCATTGTGGAATGTACTAGCCCTGACTGTCCCGGGGGTATTTTTATTAAAAAAAGTATCCCCTGGGTGGAACTCCGCTTTAAGTTAATACTTTGTAGCGCCACCTTTTGCTGCGATTACAGCTGTAAGTCGCTTGGGGTATGTCTCTATCAGTTTTGCACAACGAGAGACTGAAATTTTTTCCCATTCCTCCTTGCAAAACAGCTCGAGCTCAGTGAGGTTGGATGGAGAGCATTTGTGAACAGCAGTTTTCAGTTCTTTCCACAGATTCTCGATTGGATTCAGGTCTGGACTTTGACTTGGCCATTCTAACACCTGGATATGTTTATTTGTGAACCATTCCATTGTAGATTTTGCTTTAGGTTTTGGATCATTGTCATGTTGGAAGACAAATCTCCGTCCCAGTCTCAGGTCTTTTGCAGACTCCATCAGGTTTTCTTCCAGAATGGTCCTGTATTTGGCTCCATCCATCTTCCCATCAATTTTAACCATCTTCCCTGTCCCTGCTGAAGAAAAGCAGGCCCAAACCATGCTGCTGCCACCACCATGTTTGACAGTGGGGATGGTGTGTTTAGGGTGATGAGCTGTGTTGCTTTTACGCCAAACATAACGTTTTGCATTGTTGCCAAAAAGTTTGATTTTGGTTTCATCTGACCAGAGCACCTTCTTCCACATGTTTGGTGTCTCCCAGGTGGCTTGTGGCAAACTTTAAACGACACTTTTTATGGATATCTTTAAGAAATGTCTTTCTTCTTGCCACTCTTCCATAAAGGCCAGATTTGTGCAGTATAGGACTGATTGTTGTCCTATGGACAGAGTCTCCCACCTCAGCTGTAGATCTCTGCAGTTCATCCAGAGTGATCATGGGCCTCTTGGCTGCATCTCTGATCAGTCTTCTCCTTGTATGAGCTGAAAGTTTAGAGGGACGGCCAGGTCTTCGTAGATTTGCAGTGATCTGATACTCCTTCCATTTCAATATTATCACTTGCACAGTGCTCCTTGGGATGTTTAAAGCTTGGGAAATCTTTTTGTATCCAAATCCGGCTTTAAACTTCTCTACAACAGTATCTCGGACCTGCCTGGTGTGTTCCTTGTTCTTCATGATGCTCTCTGCGCTATAAACGGACCTCTGAGACTATCACAGTGCAGGTGCATTTATACGGAGACTTGATTACACACAGGTGGATTCTATTTATCATCATTAGTCATTTAGGTCAACATTGGATCATTCAGAGATCCTCACTGAACTTCTGGAGAGATTTTGCTGCACTGAAAGTAAAGGGGCTGAATAATTTTGCACGCCCAATTTTTCAGTTTTTTATTTGTTAACAAATAAATTTCGTTCCACTTCATGATTGTGTCCCACTTGTTGTTGATTCTTCACAAAAAATTACAGTTTTATATCTTTATGTTTGAAGCCTGAAATGTGGCAAAATGTCGCAAAGTTCAAGAGGGCAGAATACTTTCGCAAGGCACTGTAAATGTTCAAACACTATTCCTCCTACCAACACAAACAATGGAACACTATACCTCCCACCAACACTGAGGATGGGGCACTATTCTTTCCACTGGCACCAATTACGGGGCACTATCCCACCCACTGACACCAATGCTGGGGCATAGTTTCTTCCATTGATATTAACGTGAAACACTATCCCTCTCGCTGACTCAATGATGGGGCACTTTTCCTCCCACTGACCCCCATGACGAGGCACTATTTTCCAGACTAATCACAATGATGGGGCACTATTCCTCCTCTTACTGACCATAGGTGCTTTTTTTCAACTCCCACTAACCCTAAGCCTGAGGCGTTTTAGACTTCCACTGTCCTTTGTCCAGCCCCCCTTAAGTCTGAAGGACAGTAAACTGGCCCTTTCTTTAGAATGTTTAAAGACCCTTGGTCAAGATGTTTCATATGTGGAAATAGGGAGGCTGTCCAAATGAAGGTGAGTCATAGGGAAATCTCTGTTATAGGATGAATATTTGTCTTCACTGAGGTCCACAAGGTATATAGTAGTCATCTGCATTCCCAGTCTACTGTATATGTAAAAGGGAGCCCGGCATTCTTTACACTCTCTACGCATTTCAGAGATATTGTCTATTTTATGATGTATGGTGGGTGTTCTGAACGTAAGCAGATAGGACTGGCAGGAACACCAGAGATTTCACACAAAGAACACAATACAAAGAGAACAGAATACATTTTCATACAAGTATATGATACAGCATGCATATATCAGGAATATGAAATGTTGGGCTTACATATTCTTTAATGTGCCTCACATTCATAATTAAAAATCCATCCACTACCTGTATTAATCAAGATGCAATATAAAGCTGCCTTTTTATATCCTACGATTTAATAATTCCGGTCACATCACACTTCACAGAATGTAAAGTATGAAAAATTATTAGATTAGCCTAAAGCTGGACATAAATTCGTAGATTTCGGAACAAACATTCATACAAAAATTCAATGATTTGATTCATGTTTTTAAAAGTACTTCCAAAAAATTTTGCTTTTAACATTTAATTTTTAAGTGAATTGACTTTCCTAAATGAAAACCCCATTAACTGCGAGAAATTTTGTTCATCCAAAAAAAAAAAAAAAAAAATCCATCCTGCTTCTTTGAATTTTCTCATCACCGTGGTTGAAAATGAATGTCAGTTTGACTTCATTAACCGTTATAAAATTGAACAAATGTTCTTAAAATGAAACATTTTAAACAAAATTCTACTAGTATTAGACCAGCCTAACATTAGCAAAGAAGAGTGTTACCCTTGGGTCACACCTATGCATTTATTTTTTTTGTGTTTTTTTTTTTTTTTGCAGAAACGCATAACAGTCCATTTAACATGGGTTCCTATGGATCTAGTTCACATCTGTGCGTTTTGAGGCGGTGTGTTTTGGAAAGGGTCAGGTGCTTTTTTCCCCACCGCAGATTGCATTTTACGTATAATAGACTTCAATGGACCCGCACCAAAAATGCAAGTGTTATGTTTTTATGTGTTTTTTTTTTTTGATTAATAGAAAAGTATGACAGTTCTGTTCATGGAGTGCGACTTTAAAGGTACTTGAGTGCCAGAGAGTGTAAAGTTGCATTACATTTGCATCAAAGTCCCATCAAAGTAGCGCAGAAACCTTTGTGTCCAAAGTCGCGTCCCAAGTTAGGGTTAAATGTTAGGGTTAGGGGGTAAGGATAAATAATAAAGTTGAGGGTTAGGGTTAAATGCTAGGGTTAGGTTTAGAGTTAGGGCTAACATTTACCTCTAGTCCTTAACCCTAACATTTAAACCTAACCATAGCATGCTACCTTGGACAAAAAAGGTTCCTCCACTACTTTGATGTGTAAAGTTGCATAAAAGTCAAACTCCATGAACAAAACTGTCATACTTTGCCAAACGTGTGTTCAAAATCGCAAAACACGCCAGAAAAACGCATCAACACACAACCTGCAAAGATGTGAACCTAGCATTAAACTGATGTTATATTATGGTCACCAACTGTATTTAGGGTATAGTATATACCTATATAGAGCAATACTACATACTGTAGCTGTGCATTTATGCTAAACACAGTTTCCTCTTTATTGGGTTTCTCATGGATAAATGGTGTTTTGTAGTACTGGCAATGCACGAGATCTAGGGTGTCATCACTTGATTTTACAGTGGGGTACTTTAATCCCTCAGTTAAACTTGCGGGCAAAAATATGAACATTACAGACCCAGTAATGTAAATTGAGTTGCTTCTACACTAAACTTATTCACCCACTTCAGCCTGACACCATTCACGGATTCATGGATGCAGGATACTAATAATTCATTTAGCTCTATATTCAACTGTACATGGAAAAGCCATTTGCCCTGTTTAGCGTAGGATTATAATAAAATACTTAAAACAATTTCTTACAGCACATAGACTGCACCTTCCGATGCTGGGACATCAGATCTTTTTTCCAAATCAACTTCCTTGATTGATACAATGGCTGCGCCTCCTCCAGCCACCCAAGCTCCATTACTGGCCACTGGGGCGATCCATTACAGTGGTGGACCAAACCATATGTGAAGCAATTCCCAGCACAGCAGTAGATCCCATGCCACCAATTCTGTGTCCTATTCTATTCCAAAAACAACTTTTTGTAATAGAACAAAACCCTTTGTGAGTTTATAAATGTAAAATCACCCACAGCTTATAGAAGGGACTTGTTACAAAGAAAGTGTCCATCTAAAGAGCTGTAGTCTTCTTCAAAATAGAGAAATCATCTAAAACCCCAGAGATAACACCAGGAATCTGATTGTTATGGTCACCACCCTACAGTGTTATTTTATTCTTTCTTATGGCTTGAATGGAAGGCAGCTTTCCTGACTTTGTAACTAGGTCAAATCCCAAGAAAAAAATCCTCTGCATTGGGACTGGAATAGATTTACCTAGACCCAGATCCATTAGCATTTGTAAGTTGGTGTGCCTATGAGCTGGTAACATGTTTATATCTGGATAATGTCTCCTGTGTCATTTAGAATATTCCTCTCAATCTCAGGTGATCTACAACTGTTTGTGTGTTTTTTCTGTAAATGTATATATCAGGGGTGCCCAACCTTTTAAAGAGCGAGGGCTGCTTAAGCGACTTGGTGACCGGTCGCAGGCCACAATGAGTGGAGCAGGCAAATGACATGTCTGTGTCCACTCTGCATATCCAGAGCAGACATGGACACAGCCCGCTCTACTCTATCGGATTGGAGGTAGGTGGGTGTAAACGGACAGTCCATTTTACATCTGCTGCTACATAATGGGGAGTTGATGGCCCAATTGGGTTGGACTGATCATGTGAAAGGGGCCTGAGGCTGCTTTCACATTGATGCGCTGCGGTTTACCTACACTGGGGATGTAGCACAGTGCACCTGTGGCTTTCCTGCAGGCTAGCTGCATTTTGCTATAGACTTATATCCTGCAGGTGTGGTGCACTTTCTGAAAGCTCACCAAATCGCAGGTAATAACAGAAGTTTATGCCTCAGTGCAAGTAACCCGCACGTGCACTGCGCTCCACCTGCAAATCAGTTTGAAAGGAGCCCAGCAACCACTACAGAACAGATGTGCCCATATATACACTGTGATTTTCGTAATAAACATACCTTGTCTTCCATTCAGGTATCGCCAGCTGTTGCTGTCCCAGGCAGAGTGCATTTGGTATCATTCTGCCTGTAGCAGGAGCCTGCACTATACAGGCTTATGCCGATCTGCTCTGCAGCCGCTTGCTTCCTCTACTGCCAGCTTCATTCACATGCCTGGGTTGGCGGATCGGCAATCTGCTATCTGGGCTTGCCCACTCGCTATCCTAGAACAGGAGGTCACGCCCACATCAGAGGGCTCCGCAGACCACATGTGGCCCCCCAATCCATGGGTTGGGTAGCTCTGGTATGAATGATCGAAGAGGCCAAAAATACTTTACCTTAAATTTTATACATGGACTGTATCGAAAGTAATGCAAAAGTGGGCATAACTTTTTATTAAGTTACATAACTTGTTAAAATGTAACATGTCGATAAAGAACTCTTCTTCTTCATTTTCATTGGGGGTAAATCATGGATTCCAAGCAAAAGCAACATGCAGTGATTGAGTTCTTGATGGAGGGATGCAGGCTGTCCAACATCTACCAAAGGCTACAGAATGTTTACAGAGATGACACCACTAACAAGATCGATATTTTTTTATGACTTTTGTCAATGGTGTAATTTCTGTAAACCTTATGTAGCCTTCTGTGGATCTCACAGCCTGCAACTCCCCCATCATCAAGAACTCAGTAAAGGCATGTTGCTTCTGCTTGAAATCCATTATTTACCTGCAATGAAAATAAAGAGGAAGAGCTATTCTACCAATATGTAAAATTGTAATGGCCCATGTAATTTATCCCCACTTTTGCATTGCTTTCGGTACAGCTCTCATATTACCAAATGATGGCCGCTCTGAAGGCTTGTGAAACAGTCATAAATCGGAAATTCTTTACTACTTCTTTCATAACTCACTTGGAGCCTTTTATAAAACTCTACATTTTAGGACTATAAAATGTTTAAATGGGTATTACGATCAGAAAAATCAGTTAGGACCATCAGTAAAACCTGGTCCATTAGTAAATAAGCAAACTATCTCATTGTCGATTGTAAATAGTCAGAGAAGCTTCACCGCGTAGATCTATGAGCGTATTACCCCACCACAGGCTTTTGGTAAATGGCAATCTCCTGAAGGAAAAGTTGTAAGAATTAATATAGAATAAGACTAAGTGAATTGGATGCACATATTGCTTTGAGCTCATTTACAATCTTCTGGATTTCGCTGACCGTTCCCTGATTGATTTTACTTGTCAACTGGAGACGCTCTTTAAAGAAAAAAAATTCATTAATGAAGTGGTCATCAATCAAATTGTCAAAATTGATAATAGGGAAACTCTGGCTGCTATAGTTTATTACATTTGGAGGTTGCTATTTCTCTCCATACTTAGTAGTAATAAACTCTCTAGTTGTAAATATTGTTTGCATGCATATCCATTTGCTTTGTCTCGAAGTGGCTATTATTCTTATATAAAGTGACTGTAAATGTTTTTTTACTTTTTCAAATACTCTGCTCTGTTCATTGAGTACACTTCTCCCTGCTATTTTCGGTCAGGAAACACTCACACCAACTATTTTTCATACACTGACAGCGAAACTACTTGTTCCATGAGTACTTGCAAACCTCCTTACAAGTGTGCAAGTGTGTGGCGTTACATTGATTTTCTCGTGCTTGGTGCTTCAATTGTAAAACATTATGATGGCTGGACTGTGAATCAATAGCAGGTGGGCAGATCAAATGTTCCCTTTGTCTCCAGCCTCTCTGTGCCAGCTTGTCATGTTAATGCACGGAGCGGAGCAATGTTGTGTATTCTTTAGGTAGGGTATGTACACTCCACAGAGACACCAATAGTGATAGGAAGAAATTTTAGGTAGGAAATATTAAAAAATGTCCCCCCCCCCCTAACTAGGGATGCACCAAAATGAAAATTCTGGGCCGAAACAGAAACCGAAAATCCAGGATGCCCTTGGCCGAAAACCGAAACCGAAAATTACTTTTTCCCCCCAAATGAATTTAAAATAGTTACAGCCTGTATATAGATGCTCCTGGCACTATATACCTGTCCCATAGCTGTATTATACAGGTATAGTGCCAGGGGGTAGCTAAGTATAAGAAAACAATGATGCACATTATAACACATAATATGTTGTCACTCACTGCTGCCCACAGATAGCAGGTTGACTCTGGTTCTGCTCCTGTCCTTCCTATCCACAGCAGCCATACAGTAGAAGATGGAGGGAGGAGGTGGGTTGAGCCAGAGAGTCTGTAATAGGCGCAGAGGAGGACGAGGAAGATCCTCCTCTGTTCTGCATGCTGGGTCCTCTCCTCTGCCTCGATTTCCTCCCAGGACCGTGACGTCACTGGTTGCTAGACGCCAGGGGGCTGGCGATTCTAGCAACCAGTCTAGCACAGGGTGGGTGAGGAGGCAGGTCCCGGGAGCCGGCCGTGGCCGGTCATGCACCATATGAATTAAAGTGAAAGCTGCTGCTGCGGAGGTCATTCATTTTCGTTATATATGACCCGTTTTCGGCCGAAATGGGAGGCCCATTTTTGGCCGAAAAGTTTGGTTGCCGAAATTTCGGTGCACCACTACCCCCTACATATCAATTACATTTTAGATAAAACATTTATAAGTTCATAACATGCCTTATTTTGGACCCAGTGACATCATCAGCCCTAGGGGATTAGAAAATAGTTTTCTAATTCCAGTGATAATTCTTCTTTAAAAATGTGTGTGCCAATTATTCTGGATCTTAGAACATTTATTCCTATGTTGTAAGTTAACTGCTTCCCGAGGAAAGAAGGCTACAGTGTGGCTCTCCAGTTCTGGTCTCTCCGGTGCACCACCTGGGGCAGGCATCGGGCACTTTGTGGCTGCTGTGTCCTTTGGACACAGCCGATCACAGATCATGGTAAAGGGCCAATCACAGCGACCCTTTACCATATGATCAGAGGTGTCCAATCATATTCGGGGCATCAGTGCAGCCCCATCAGAGCAGCCCCATCAGTGCAGCCCCATCAGTGCAGCCCCATCAGTGCAGCCCCATCAGAGCAGCCTCATCAGAGCAGCCCCATCAGAGAAGCCCCATCAGAGCAGCCCCATCAGAGCAGCCTCATCAGAGCAGCCCCATCAGAGCAGCCCCATCAGAGCAGCCCCATCAGAGCAGCCCCATCAGAGCAGCCTCATCAGAGCAGCCTCATCAGAGAAGCCCCATCAGAGCAGCCTCATCAGAGCAGCCTCATCAGAGAAGCCCCATCAGCGCAGCCTCATCAGAGAAGCCCCACCAGAGCAGCCTCATCAGCGCAGCCTCATCAGAGAAGCCCCATCAGAGCAGCCTCATCAGCGCACATCCGGAAAGAAGAAAAATTAGCTATTTGCAAAATTTTTATAACCGAAACTAAAAAAAAAATATTTTTTTTTTCACAATTTTTGTCTTTTTTTTTTCCATTGAGGAAAAAATAAAAAACCCAGTGGGGATTAAATATCACCAAAAGAACCCGTCTGTTTAAAAAAAAATTGATAAAAATTAAATTTCGATACAATGTTGCATGACCGCGCAATTATCATTCAAAGTGCGACAGCGATGAAAGCTGTACAGGAAGGGGGTGAAAGTGCCCGATATTGAGGTGGTTAAGGCAGGTCATAACTCTTATGCTAATTGCAAAATGTAGTTCTCTATTGTGAGTATAAACAGAACAATGAGTTTGCCTTCCTAGTTTATTGTAGAGGGTTACTGATTTGATCTGCGCCTTGGGCTCTGTAATGTCTTAGAAGAGTGTTGGTCGGCTGGCACAGTTATTTATTCTTGTGCTGTAATTCTGCTGCAATTGCTATTTACCTGCTCCTCACCATTTGGCAGGATCTTTGCTTCTTTTTTTTTATGCAGTGTGAAGACTCTGGTGCCCTTCATGCTGTGGCGGTGTAGTGTAATGATTCAGCACATCACGTCCTGCAGCTGTCCCTTAGTGAGCACTTGATAAAACACAAGCTTTTCTTCCTGCAGAGAGTGCGGTGTGCAGCTCTCCCCAGTGTGGCATAGTAATGAGAAATGGTAGAAGTGGGGGCATGACATCACTTTCCATGTATTACTGGCATATAAACAAGAAGTGAAAGGAGATTGATGCTTAGATTTCGAAGCTGGACTGAATTCAAATATCCCCTTTTATCTGCCTTAATGACCAGAGTTCCAATCTATCACATTTTACTTTTGCTAGATGTTTTATACGCCTTTCACGCTGCTAGCTAATTAAGTAACTTGAAGCAGTGCTGAAAATACTTCTTTGAAAACAAGATTTGACACTGGCTTACTTCCAGTTCTTAGAAACCCTGCCACACTATCAAATTATACTGTACAACCTCACCAGGTTATATATAGATATAAACGTGTGGGGTTAAGTATACAGTATGTGAACCCTCACCTTTGTTTAAAATAGAAATGAAAGGGAAAATGTGTTTGTCTGTATGTACAGTATCTCACAAAAGTGAGTACACCCCGAACATTTTTGTAAATTATTTATTATCTTTTGATGTGACAACACTGAAGAAATTACACTTTGTTACAATGTAAACTAGTGAGTGTACAGCTTGTATAAGCCTCCGTTCACATTAGGTCGCTCCGACTTAGGGGGTAACCTGTGAAGTCGCGTGCAGCACGACTTCGACTTAGGGGGTAACCTGTGAAGTCGCGTGCAGCACGACTTCGGCGCGACTTCCACAGACTTCACATAATGGAAGTCAATGCAAGTCGCTCCCAGGTCGCCCCGAAGTAGTACAGGACCCTTTTTCTAAGTCGGAGTGACTTGTGTCGCTCCTATTAGAACGGCTCCTGTACTACACAATGGGAGCGTGAGGACCGCGACTTGTCAAGCTGACAAGTCGCGGTCCAAGTCGTACCAGTGTGAATGCGGTCTAAGGCCCCTTTCACACTTGCAGACCGTTCAGAACCTCCTGTCAGTTTTTCAGGCGGATCTGAACGGATGCCTAATGCATCTCTATGGGGCATCGGATGTCAGCGGAGACATGTCCGCTGACATCCGAGCCTGTCCATCAAATCCGGACGGATGGAAACCCTATTTTCCATCCGTCTATCGGATCGGATGAGAACGGACAGGCGGTCTATTCTCATCCAATTCCCCCATAGAGGAGAGCGGGGATCTGACAACTCCGTCTCCACACACAGAGCGGAGACAGAGCTGTCATCCGCCTGCTCAGCGGGGGATCGGCGGATCGATCCCCCGCTGAGCAGCACTGCTCCGTAGACGGAACGGAGCCGTGTGAAAGGGGCCTAACAGTGTAAATTTGCTGCCCCCTAAAAATAATTCAACAAACAGCCATTAATGTCTAAACCGCTGGCAACAAAAGTGAGTACACCTCTAAGTGAAAATGTCCAAATTGGGCCCAAAGGGTTAATATTTTTTGTGGCCACCATTATTTTCCAGCACTGCCTTAACCCTCTTGGGCATTGAGTTCACCAGAGATTCACAGGTTGCCACTGCAGTCCTCTTCCACTCCTCCATGATGACATCACAGAGCTGGTGGATGTTAGAGACCTTGTGCTTCTCCACCTTCCATTTAAGGACTGCCCCTTTACCCTCAGCTTCTTTAGCAAGGCAGTGGTCGTCTTGGAGGTGTGTTTGGGGTCATTATCATGTTAGAATACTGCCCTGCGGCCCAGTCTCCGAAGGGAGGGGATAATGCTCTACTTCAGTATGTCACAGTACATGTTGGCATTCATGGTTCCATCAATGAACTGTACCTCTCCAGTGCCAGCAGCACTCATGCAGCCCCAGACCATGACACTCCCACCACCATGCTTGACTTTAGGCAAGACACACTTATCTGTACTCCTCACCTGATTGCCGCCACACAAACTTGACACCATCTGAACCAGGGTCAGAATTTGGCGTAAACAACATAAAAAGCATGGATTCATCCTGCCTTGTATCAATGGTTCAGGCTGGTGGTAGTGTAATGGTGTGGGGGATATTTTCTTGGCACACTCTGGGCCCCTTAGTAACAATTGAGCATCGTTTAAATGCCACGGCCTACCTGAGTATTGTTGCTGACCATGTCCATCCCTTTATGACTACAGTGTTCCCATCTTCTGATGGCTCCTTCCAGCAGGATAATGCACCATGTCACAAAGCTTAAATCCTTTCACCACTGGTTTCTTGAACATGTCAATGAGGTCATTGTACTCCAATGGCCTCCACAGTCACCAGATCCCAATCCAATAGAACACCTCTGGGGGGTGGTGGAACAGGAGATTTGCATCATGGATGTGCAGCCGACAAATCTGCAGCAACTGTGTGATGCTATCATGTCACTATGGACCAAAATCTCTGAGGAATGTTTCCAACATCTTGTTAAATCTATCCACAAAAAATAAAGGCTGTTCTGAAGGCAAAAGGGGGACCAACCCGGTACTAGCAAGGTATACCTAATTAGATAGCCAGTGAGTGTATATAATGATCACATAATCTCTGCTTTTAACTCCATAAGGGGTGTATAAAGGTGGAGATGGAGAAACAGCATTACACTAATCTTACCATTAAAGGGCTGTGCAGGGGGGCGTGTCAGTACAAATCTAATCATTGGAAGACAGGTGGGGTATTTTCCCAGCACAGCCAGAAAACTGCCCATGCTGAGATGGATGTGCTCTCATTCCTAGCTTGGTCAGTTTGAAAAAGGAAAGCAGGGGGGCTGGCAGAATCACCAGGTATTTTACACAAAAGGAGCAATGCAAAGAGAACAGGATATTTTTTAACACAAGTACATGGTAAAACATACAGACATCATAAATATGAAATGTTGGGGTAACATAATCTTTAAGCAGAGACAAGGTTCCTGTGCCCTGATGAAGGAAGGATCTATTTGGCCACTGGAATGCCTTCTATCAAACAATTTTATCATTAACCATCTAAATTCCGGGCCAATTCTGACACTTCTCACATACATGTAAAAATCTTCTTTTTTTTTTTTTTCTAGAAAATTACTTGGAATCCTCAAACATTATATAGTTTTTTAAGACAAAGGCCCTAGAGAATAAAACGGTGGGTGTTGCAATTTTTTTATGTCACATGGTATTGGAGCAGCGTTTTTTCAAATGTAATTTTTAAAGAACAAATGCACAATAATTTTTAGTAAACAAAAACACAGTATAATACCACTTTCTTGGGAAAATATAACAGATGATGTTACACTGAATAAATGGATACCAAACCAGTCACGCTTAAAATTTACACACGCTCATGGAATGGCGACAAACTATGGTACTTTTTAAAATATCCATAGGTGATGCTTTAAAAGCCTTTGCAGTTTACCAGCTTACATTAACACAGGAAGTCTGGTGCTATAACTATTGCTCTTGCTCTGATGTTCGCGTTGATACCTCACATGTGTGGTGCGATCACTGTTTACATATGCGTGCGGGACTGATGTGTGCGTTTACCACTGCGTTTGCACACGGGGTTATTGGGGCACTTTGTAAAAAAAAAAAAAATAATACAATTTTTTTTTTAATTTCTTTAAAGAAAAACATTATGATCACTTTTTTATTGCTGTGACTGGAACTAGCAATGACACATACTCTTTATGGAAGGATGGGGGGTCTATTAGACCCCCCATCTCTCCTTTGGGCTCCAATGCAGCCGATCAGATACAGATGCGGCCAGTAAACAAAGAGCTGGAACCGGAGGTGATGGAATAGTCATTGCTTCCAGGTGCTGACATCACACAGAGAGAGGAACAGCTTCAGTTCCCCTCACTGTGAGACTTGAACTGGATGCCGTCAGCCACATTGTTACCGGGCTTCCCGATCACTTGGGAGAACCCAGTAAGGTGGCCGGTGAGAGGGGGGTGGGGATCCATTCTGCCAACTGTAAAAGTATTCCAGTGGCTGCCCAGCCACTCAGAGTACTTTTTCATAAAAGAGAATCGCAGGCACTAAAAATTGATACTGGGATTATGGTTGTAGCCTCAACCATGATCCCAGTCTAACCGCTTCCCTACCGCAATGTATATATACTGGTCAGGAGGGAAGTGTTTAAAAATGTTGGACTCTTGGATGTTTTTTTGGATCTCTCATTAGGCTGTATGTGAATGAATTCTCTAACCTGGGTTTTTCCCCGGTCTCCAACGGGTGTCCCCATTTTGTAGAATGCTGCCTAAACTGGAGCCAGCATGCCTAGTAATAACTTTAAAGACCCCTGTTTTTACTTGTGTCTTTAGGAGCCCAGCTGTCTTTTCTGGGTGCTAGCAGTCCTCCCCCTAATGATGGGTTCTTCATAGTCCCTAAGCCTCCTGAGATGAGTAACAAGAGTATCCCAGGAGGCTTTGGGTAAGGGAGATGAGGATCTTATTCTTACCTAGGCGAGAAAGGCAGAAGAACGTCTACCAAAAGGCCTATACGTTCATTCATCGAACCTATTCCAGCTCCTGTAGGCCTACCCACAATGGGATATAAACCCTTGTGGGTCCATGGGCGGTGACAGAAAACAGGAGTTATTGGTGTTTTTTTGTATCAGAGCCTTACCTTCCTGTTTAGAAATGGTACCCACATTAACCTCTTATTTACCCCTTAAATTTACCCCTGATAATTTTTCACTGTCCACACTAGCTGCTGTAGCAGTCCAGGCATTTGAAAGTCATGCTGTTTTGCACTATTCTCCCGTGCTCTTCTGGACTCTTCTTTCTTCCAGTACGACTAAGAGTTATTCCTAGTGGTGAACGATGCCTGATCACTCACCATGGTGAGCATTTTTATGCTATATAGTCTCTGGGTTGTATACTGCATTTTTCAGATGCCTGGGCCGTTACACTGGCTGGAGTGGGCAACAAAAGATAATAAGGGAAGGAGCAAAGACCAGGGGTGGGGAGGGTGTAGTAAGTTAGTTCACCTCTTCATTTTTTTGTAAAAAAGTTAATGTTTCATTTAAGGGTTCCTCTAGGGCAGCGGTCCTCAAACTGCAGTTTGGGGGCTGAATGTGGCCCTTTGCTTTCCTTTATCTGGCCCTTGGCAGATGGGGCATAATTCCTGTCGCTGACACCAACAATGGGGCACTATTCTTCCCACTGACACCATCAAAAGACCATTATTTCTCCCACTGACACAAACGATGGGGCACTGTTCCTTCAATTGATACCAAAAATGGGGCACAATTCCTCCCACTAAGCCAACAATGGTGCACAATTGTTTCCACTGACACCAATGATGGATCACTATTCTTCCCACTGATAATGATGGGGCACTATTCCACCCACTGACCCCAATGAAAGGGCACTATTCCACCCACTGACACTAGTGAAAGGGCACTATTCCTCCCACTGGTACCAACAATGGGACACTATTCCTCCCAGTAATACCAACGATGGGGCACTATTCCTCTCACTGACACCAGTAAAAGGGCACTATTTCTCCCACTGACACCAGTGTAAGAGCACTATTCCTCCAACTGACACCAACGATGTGGACTTTTTCTTCCATTGATACCAATGATGGGGCACTATTCCTCCCACTGACACCAATGAAAGGGCACTATTCTTCCCATTGATACCAAGGTTGGGACACAATTCCTCCTATTAACACCAAAGATATAGCATTGTTTACTCCCACTGGATGCCAGGACATTTTCTACTCCCACTGGCTCTAGCCCAGCCCCCTAGGGTATTAATGAGCGTAAACTGGCACTTTGTTTAGAAAGTTTGGAGTCCTCTGATCTAGGGTAAAAAGGTTGAGAAAGGCTGTAATAGAGGCAGAAAAGACAACCAATGATGGTTTTCACTCTCTTTAGTTAGAAAATCTGTTCTCAGAAATTGAGACTAAAAGGGAGGACTTTGATTAAATATATGAAGGGACTCAATTTATTATCAATTTAGTATATGAGCAGTCTGCAGGAGAAAAGATTGTATTCCTGTTTGAGCAAAAGTGGAAATGTGGTGAAGTAATGTACCTGCCACAGTAAATGACTTTTTTATCTGGGTTTGCCAGATGAAAGAATTTTTAATAAAATGTGTTGAGAAGTTCTAAAACCAAGTGTCAGGCAAACCTGTGTGCTGGTTAAAACTGCCTAAGTGACAGTACTAAATACCTAACCGCGTAAGCTGCCAGTATTTGTCCAATCATTCAGGCTTTGCTGCCACAATGTTGACCAGAGACCTGATAGGTAGCGTTGGTCGCTGGAGTGACCTCTCCATATTTGTCCAATCATTCAGGCTTTGCTGCCTGCCACCATGTTGACCAGAGGCCTGATGCGTAGTGCCTGTCACTGGAGTGACCTCTCCGTATTTGTCTAATCATTCAGACTTTACTGCCACCATGTTGACTAGAAACCTAATACGTAGGGCCTGATGCTGGAGTGACCTCTCTGCAGTGCTGTATTTTGGTCTAGGCCGACAAGGCCCAGGCCTAGGGCAACACTTTGCAGGGGGGGGGGCAGCAAAAACAGCTGCCCCCCTCCACCTGAGACTCTATTGGCCATTGGTTGCTAGAGCTGCCTCTCTCACCCCCCTCCTCTCTTTCTCACCCCCCCCCTCTTCTCTCTCTCTCTCACCCCTCTTCTTGCTCTCTCTCTCTCATTCCCCCTCTCTTTTTCTCTCTCTCATTCTCTCATTCCCCCTCTTTCTCGCATCCCCCCTCTCTCTCACCCCCCCTCTATCTCTTTCACCCCCTCTCTCTCTCTCACCCCCCTCACATCCCCCTCTCTCTCTCTCATCCCCCTCTCTCTCTCCCTCACCCACCCCCTCTCTCATCCCCCCTCTCTCTCTCCCTCCCTTACCCACCCCCCCTCTCTCTCTCCCTCACCCACCCCTCCCTCTCCCTCCCTCACCCACCCCCCTCTCTCACCCACCCCCCTCTCTCACCCCCACTCTATTGGCCACTGGTTGCTAGAGCTGCCTCTCTCACCCCCCCTCTTCTCTCTCTCTCTCACCCCTCTTCTCTCTCATTCCCCATCTCTTTTTCTCTCTCTCATCCTCTCATTCCCCCTCTCTCATCCCCCCTCTCTCTCACCCCCCTCTATCTCTTTCACCCCCTCTCTCTCTCACCCCTCTCTCTCATCCCCCCTCTCTCACATCTCCCTCTCTCTCTCCCTCACCCACCCCCTCTCTCACCCCCCTCTCTCTCCCTCCCTTACCCACCCACCCCTCTCTCTCCCTCCCTCACCCACCCCCTCTCTCACCCACCCCCCTCTCTCACCCCCACTCTTGGCCACTGGTTGCTAAAGCTGCCTCTCTCACCCCCCTCCTCTCTTTCTCACCCCCCCCCGTCTCCCTCTCACCCCTCTTCTCTCTCTCTCTCATTCCCCCTCTCTTTGTCTCTCTCTCATCCTCTCATTCCCCCTCTCTCTCTCATCCCCCCTCTCTCTCACCCCCCTCTATCTCTTTCACCCCCTCTCTCTCTCTCTCTCTCACCCCCCTCTCTCATCCCCTCTTTCTCTCTCTCTCTCTCTCTCTCACATCCCCCTCTCTCTCTCTCATCCCCCTCTCTCTCTCCCTCACCCACCCCCCTCTCTCATCCCCCCTCTCTCTCCCTCCCTTACCCACCCCCCCCCTCCCTCCCTCACCCACCCCCCTCTCTCTCCCACCCCCTCTCAACCCCCTCTCAACCCCCTCTCGTGAGATCTCAGGGGTTCATGCTGGGACTTGTAGTCCTTAAATTTTGGAGGGAGTCACATCCGTTAAAAAGGAAGGAGTGGGGCAAATTTAAATAGGAGGGGGCGCCCAATTTTAGTCTTGCCTAGGGCAGCACAAAACCAAAATACACCACTGCCTCTCTGTATTTGTCTAATTATTCAGACTTTGCTGCCACAATGTTAACCAGAGACCCGATACGTAGTGCCGGTTACTGGAGTGACCCCTTGGTATTTGTGTAATCATTCAGACTTTGCTACCACAATGTTAACCAGAGACCTGATGCGTAGTGCCTGATGCTGGAGTGACCTCTCTGTATTTGTCTAATCATTCAGACTTTGCTGCCACAGTGTTGACCAGAGACCTGATGCTGGAGTGACCTCGGTATTTGTTAGGCCTTTCAGGCATTGTTCCCACAGTTTTTTAACCAGAGACCCTAAAGGGGGGAATTTAATAAAACTGGAGCACTCAAAAGCAGATTGGCTACTATGCACAGCTGCACCAGATTCTAACTTCAGCTTGTTCAGTTAAGCTTTAAAAATAAAACCTGGAAGCTAATTGGTTTCTATGCAGAGCTTCACCAGATTTTGCACCATGCAGCTTTAGTAAATAACCCCATAGCGTTTGATGCGTCAGTGACCTCTCAGTCTTTGTTAGATCTTTCTGGTTTTGTTTCCGACAGTGTTGACCAGAGACCCGATAGGCTCTGTTCATACCTATGCAGGCTTGACAGTGTGTGTTTGTTTACAATCTTACACGTTTTCTGCGTTGTGTGACTATGAATAGGACCCTAAAGCTAAACTCCAGGATGAGTAAACCTTATCCAAACACGAGAGGCATGTGTACTCTTCTTGAATCTCAGAGTGCATTTCATCCAGATCGCTCGCCAGTGTGAAACGTTGCCTCTTTTTAGACCGGTCACTGCTGCTCTCTCTCTTTGTGCAGAGTGACTGGTCTTGTCTCCGCCCCTCCTGTAGTTTTCTGCAGGCAGCCTGTAGTAGTTGGAGCTGATTACACATGGATGTGCAGCCAGTGATAATGTCACAACTACATTTACAAGGACAAATTCTGGAGTGAAAAGGCAAATAGTTTTACTGCTACAGGGCACACCTCTGTGGGGGATCATGTGTATATATACGTTATCTTACATTTCTGGGTAGGGGCACGCATGTGGCTGCTAGTGGCAGCCACATGCGTGCCTCCACACAGCCTATCAGTGGGTACCGCGGACTCAATGTCCGCCAACACCGACTAATTATCCTACAGAGAGACAGAACGGCGGTCTGCGTATGTAAACAAGCAAAGCAGAGACATGGATCTATCTCTCCCCCTAGTAAAAGCACCTCCCACACTGTACACAAACACCAGCTAGGCACACAGTTAACCCCATTGATCGGCCCCTGATGTTAAGCCCTTCCCAGCCAGTGTCATTAGTACAAAAAACTCCTCAGTGTGAAAGAAGCCTTAATACCACTTTAACCTCTTGCCGACTGCAATAGGTAAATATACTTTGCAGTTTGCAAGTGATATACTGGGATTATGGCTGAAAATCTCAGCCATACCCTGGTATCGTTTTTTTCAGCAGGCGGCTGACTTTCTCATGAAACTGGTCCAAACAGCTCCTGAGCCGCTGAAACAGTTTCCGAAGCAATAGCGTCCCCTCCCGCCGCTCGCCAGTGTTTCTCAGACTTACTGTTTCCGTCGGTTTGCCCGAGAAACGATCTGACAGTGTGGCCGGCTGCTCCCATAGGCGATCAAATGGTTAACACTCTTCGATCGACTCTATGACCTTGGAAGACCTGAGCAACGTCCTAACATTGCTTCCATTCCAGACTGGAAGAAAAAAAAATATATATTTTTTAAAGCAAAAGATCTTTTGCTTTTAATTAAAGGTAAAGAAGAGATTTGGGGTCTTTGACCTCAGATCTCTCCATAAAGAGGACTTGTCATCCTTATTTCTATTACATTCTTTGTAATAGGAATAAAAGTGATTAAAAAAAAAAAAAAAGAACCGTGTAAAAATAAAAAATATATCAAATTTTTTTTAAAGTGCCCCCATTCCTCCGTGCTCGCGCGCAGACGCGAATGCATACGTAAGTCGCGCACACATATGTAAATGCTGTTCGAACCACACATGTAAGTTATCGCCACGAACATTAGAGCGAGAGTTCAAAGTCTAGTGCTAGACCTCCTCTGTAATTCTAAACTGGTAACCTGTAAAGGCGTTAAGGCTACGTTTCCACTATTGCGGCTACAAAGTCGCGCAACTTGTTTGCGGCTACTTCTGGGGACTTCAGTGCGACTACCTTCTATGAGGGATAAGTCGCACTGAAGTCGCCCAAAAGTAGTGCAAAAATCTTTTTCTCTTACGTCCTCCGACAGTCGCCGCCTCTTCATATTCGTCACAATGGGGTATTAGACTTTGCTCCGAAGGAGTAGCTAGGCAACAGAATATGTTAACATTAAAGCTTTTAACATATCCCACCCACAGGGGGTGGTCCCCTCAGTCAATACCCTCCTACTTCCTGCAACCATATCCCAGTTTCAATGTCTAGCTTGTCAGGAGTAGCTGGATCTCTCTATACTGGGGCTTTTTGCCTCAGCCTTTCTCTTCTTTTTTGATTTTTTGTTTGAGTTTTTTCTGTCTCATTACTTAGCTGTTCTTTTTGTCAGCGTTAGTTAGTTCTTCTGATGAAGAGGATTTGTGCGGGCTGGGTCTCGGGCTGATCCCCCTGGTCGCAGGTCGTGGGTCAGTGGCTTCCCAGCCTGCCGTCGAGCATTCAGCCAGGTAACGCTCCTGGCGCAGTGAACGACCCATCCCTGTTCGGTGCAGGGATGATTGGTGAGGTGGCTACCTCACTGGACGCTGTGCGGTTTCTTAACCCCGATTTTGTGCGTCCTGGATGCGACTCTCCCTGCCTCATGTGCAGCGGCTTGTTCGCCTGTGCGGGTTCCCCACGCCATTATGAGGTAAGTGTGTCTATGTGGGGACCTGTCTGTCTGGGGGGGGGGGGTGTCAGTCTGGGACTGTGTAACCTGCCTCTGTTCACACTGTTTGTCTCCCTATTGATCTGGCTGCATGCTGTGGGCTGCAGGGGGGGAGGGGGGCTGTGTGGCACTGTCTGTGTCAGCCTGTGTACAGTGTGAAGGGCTGTGTGCTGTGGGGCATGTTTTTGTCATGTTTGGGGCACGATACAGCGATCGCTGCGGCGATCCGCCATGTTTTTTTACATGGGTGGTGTTCTATGCATCACAGTAGTAGAGGAGCGGCGGTTTCGGCGCCCAACGGCACCATTTTGCCTGCGCTCGCTCCAGCCGCATGTTTTCACTGCGGGCGGCCATTTTCTTGTAGCCTTCCATAGGCTTTAATAGAGCGCCCTGATTGCATCACTTCCTCTTTCCTGGGTGCACCGATCGAGGCGGCAGCAGCAGCAGCAGGGGTCTCCTCAGGTTTTATCCTTCTGTTCCTTCCTATATCCATTGCCTGTGTTCAGTTTTATCCCTGTGGGGGTCTCATTGTGCTTGTGTGTGTGTGCGGTGGGCTGCGCTCGCCACGCTTATTAAAGGGGCAGTTAACCCTTTATTCTCTGGCATATTTTTTTGGGGCAAATGGATTCTCAGGAGGGCAAATTTCCTGCCACCTTGGTGGGAAGCCAGGGGACTGCTGTTTCCCCCCCAGGGGGGGATTTAGCCGAAGTGGTGGCTAACCTTGCTGCTCAGGTGCAGATGCTGGTGGCTGCTCAATCCACTAAAAGACCCAGAGTTTCTATTTCCTCTGATTCTGAGGGTGAAGGTGATGGGGCTGCTATGGCTGGGGTCTCCTTATCAGGGTCCCGTTCCTCCCTGGATCTCGTGGGGTCCGAGGTGGAGGCTGAGGTTGAAGGGGTTGATAATTCTCCCCCTGGCTCGCCTGAAGAGCTTGCAATCATGGATGAATTGGTTGCTTCTATAAAACAAACGCTGCGTTTGCAGGATGAACTGTGTCCTCCTGCTGCCCTGGCGGCTTATGGGACGCAGAAAAGACGCAAGACATCGCAGGTCTTTCCCTGCACTGATGATTTTCAGCGCGCTGTTAAGGAACAATGGCGCAATTTACGCAAACCTTTTGCTGTGCCAAGTAGGTTCAGGCTGCGTTATCCTTTCACGCCTGCCACTGATGAACGGTGGTGTGTGCCACCCCCGGTGGATCACGCCATTGCGGTTTTGAACAAATCCACTGCGATTCCCGCAGAGGATACCCCGGTGTTCCGAGATGCCACGGATAGGAGAATGGAGTCTCTTGCCCGTCACACTTATTCAGTTACGGGTTCGATGCTTAAAGCTCTGTTTGCCTCTCTTATGGCAGCCCAGGCTGTCGCAAGTTGGACGCAGGTGCTTAGGCGCGTCCTAGTGGCTGATTCGGCCTCGCCGGCGACATTGGATATGGTGGATCAAATCCATCAGGGTGTCATGTACCTGTGTGATGCGGACTTGGACTTAGTGCCATTGGCTGCACGTGTACAAAGCGTGGCGGTGTTGTCTCGCCGCCTGGTTTGGTTGAAGTGTTGGTCGGTGGACCAATCTTCGCGCAAGACCTTAGCCAATCTGCCTTATGATGGATCACGCCTTTTTGGGGAGTCCTTGATTAAGGGGATCACGGGCGGTAAGAGCACGCTCTTGCCCCACTTCCCCAAGGCTAAGGGGGCTCCTGGTAAGAAGCATACTAATTTTCGGCCTCCTCCAAGGGCAAACCGTTCAAGGGTCAAGGCTCCCAAAAGAAGCCGTGGTCTGGTAAACAGAAGTCCGGTCAGTCCGGACCCTCTACCCATAACAGTGCGGCCTGAAGGGGCGGCATCACCCAGTTCTGCAGTGGGGGGACGCTTGCTCTTTGTTCTTCAACCCTGGCTGGCCCGCGTGCGGGACCGGTGGGTTCAGGAAATCGTTTGATCTGGCTACAAGATCGAGTTTCTCTCTCGGCCGGAGAGCAGATTCTTTCCCTCAAATCTTCAGCTGTCTCCGGAGCGTTTGTGGGACCTGCACCTAGCGGTGCGGGACCTGAGGACTCAGGGAGTGGTGGTTCCGGTGCCTCATCGGGACAGATTTCGGGGGTTTTATTCCAATCTGTTCACTGTGCCCAGAAAGGAGGGCAAGGTTCGTCCAATTCTGGACTTAAAGGCTTTGAACCGCTTTGTGCGGGTTCGCAAGTTCCGCATGGAATCCCTGCGGTCGGTGGTGGCTGCCCTGGTTCCGGGGGAATTCATGGCCTCCATCGATCTGAAGGATGCGTACCTTCACATCCCGATTTTCGAGGGTCACCAGAGGTTCCTTCGATTCGCCATTGTGGAGGATCATTACCAATTCGTGGCGTTGCCTTTTGGTCTCGCCTCGGCTCCTCGGGTTTTCACCAAGGTGCTTGCTCCCGTTCTGGCTTTGTTGAGAGCTCAGGGCATCTCTGTCCTGGGGTATCTGGACGACATTCTGGTTCGGTCTGCGTCCAGCCAGGGTCTGGAAAAGGACCTGTCCGTCACGATGCAAACTCTACAGGAGTTTGGTTGGACGATAAATTTTCCAAAGTCGACGCTGAGTCCGTCGGTTCGTCTTCCCTACTTGGGAATGATCCTGGACTCGATCCAGGCGAAGGTCTTCCTGCCGGAAGACAAGCTCAGGACTCTTCAGGAGGAAGTCAGGTCCCTCAGGGACAGTCCGTGCTCGTCCCTCTGGACGTGCATGAGATGTCTGGGATTGATGGTCTCGGCTTTCGAGGCGATTCCCTTCGCCCAGTTTCACACGCGGGGTCTCCAGGCGGAGATCCTGTCCAAGTGGGACGGGCGACCCCAATCTCTGGATCTTCTAATTTCGTTGAGCTTTCGCACCAGAAGGGATCTTCTGTGGTGGCTCCAGTCCCCGATGATATCGGGGGGCAAGTCCTTTCGTCCTATCTCATGGACAGTGATCACCACGGATGCCAGCCTGTCGGGCTGGGGTGGTGTTCTGGGCGTTCTGTCCGCCCAGGGAACTTGGTCGGAGGGGGGAGTCCTCCCTTCCGATCAACATTCTGGAATTGCGTGCGATAAATCTCTGCCTTCGTCGCTGGACGGACCGACTGCAGGGCTGTCCGGTTCGGGTGCAGACGGACAATGCCACGGCGGTGGCCTACATCAACCACCAAGGGGGCACCAGGAGTGCCCGAGCGGCTCGGGAAGTGGCCGACATTCTGTCTTGGGCCGAGACTCATGTCCCGGCGATAACGGCAGTTCACATTCCGGGGGTGGAGAACTGGCAGGCGGACTATCTGAGTCGCCAGACCCTGGATCAGGGGGAATGGTCTCTCCTCCCGGCTGTCTTCCAGATGTTGTGCGCGAAGTGGGGTCTTCCAGATGTGGACCCGTTCGCGTCTCGTCTGAACAACAAGGTGAGAAGGTTCGTGGCAAGGACGCATCAGACGCGTTGGTAGCCCCATGGCATCAGTACAGACTGATGTATGCGTTTCCACCGATTCAATTGCTGTCCAGGTTCCTCCGCAGGTTGCACTCGGAACGCAGCACGGTGATTCTTGTGGCACCGGACTGGCCTCGCCGGTCCTGGTACGCAGACCTCGTGAATCTGGCGGTCGACGCCCCATGGCGTCTACCTCTTCGAGACGATCTCCTGTCTCAGGGCCCGATATTCCATCCTGCTTTACAGTCGCTGGCTTTGACGGCCTGGCTGTTGAGACCGAGGTCCTGAAGGGTAGGAGTCTCTCCCCTGAGGTCATTCACACTTTGATCAACGCGAGGAAACCTTCCTCAGGGAAGGTCTATTACCGTACTTGGAAGGCCTATTTTGCCTGGTGTGAGTCCAGGGGGTTTTCACCTCGCACGTACTCGGTTTCTCGAGTGTTGTCCTTCCTTCAAACGGGTGTCGACCAGCGTTTGGCGCTGGCTACGGTCAAGGGTCAGGTGTCTGCGCTGGCCGCTCTTTTTCAACGTCCTGTGGCTTCTAACTCCTTGGTTGCCACTTTTGTTCAAGGAGTGCGGCATCTGGTCCCTCCTAGGAGGGAACCTCTGCCTCCTTCGGACCTGAATCTCGTTCTATCTGTGTTACAACGTGCTCCCTTTGAACAGATCAGGGAGATCTCGTTGTCCATGTTGTCCAAGAAGGTCGCCTTTTTGGTGGCGATCACTTCGGCTCGCAGAGTGTCGGAGCTGGCGGCTTTGTCCTGCAAGTCTCCGTATCTGGTCATTCACTTGGATAAGGTGGTCTTGCGACCTAATCCTTCTTTTCTTCCGAAGCGAGTTTCGGCATTCCATCTCAATGAGGATATTGTCTTGCCTTCGCTGTGTGCGAAGCCTAAACATCCGAAGGAGGTGAGGTTGCACTCTTTGGATGTTGTTCGGGCGATAAGGGTTTACCTTAAATCGACTGAGTCTTTTCGCAAGACGGATTCTTTGTTTGTCCTTCCGGAGGGTCCTCGGAAGGGTATGGCGGCGTCGGCTTCTACCATCGCCAAATGGATCAGACAGACCATTGAACAGGCATATGCTTTGCAGGGGAAAGTTCCTCCGGTGCCTGTGAAGGCGCACTCTACTAGATGTCTGAGTACGTCTTGGGCCTGTCGTCATGGGGCTTCTGTGGCCCAGGTGTGTAAGGCGGCGACCTGGTCGACCGTACACACTTTCACAAAATTCTACAGAGTGGATGTTCAGGCATCGGCAGATGCTTCCTTTGGCCGCAAGGTTCTTAGTGCGGCAGTTCCTTAGGGTCCTTTTGTTTTGGACCCCTGGCTGTTGGGATACGTTTTTATCCCTGGGTTATTTGTTTTTTTCCTGGGTTGTTGCTCCTGTTTTTTTCCTGTTGCCCAGCTGGTGTCCTTCCTTTGGTAAGGTTCCTTTCTTTGATGTGGAGACTGCGTTGCCTTACGGCGCGGCTGCGTTTCCCACCCCTCATGTTTGCACTGCTTTGGGACGTCCCCATTGTGACGAATATGAAGAGGCGGCGACTGTCGGAGGACGTAAGAGAAAACTGAATTTTTGTAAAATCTTACCTGTAAAATTCCTTTCTCTGAGTCCTCCGACAGTCGCCGCCCCCGCCCCTCTTTTGGGGTTTGGTTGTAACTCTACTGCTATTCCACTGAAACTGAGATATGGTTGCAGGAAGTAGGAGGGTATTGACTGAGGGGACCACCCCCTGTGGGTGGGATATGTTAAAAGCTTTAATGTTAACATATTCTGTTGCCTAGCTACTCCTTCGGAGCAAAGTCTAATACCCCATTGTGACGAATATGAAGAGGCGGCGACTGTCGGAGGACTCAGAGAAAGGAATTTTACAGGTAAGATTTTACAAAAATTTAGTTTTTCAAGTCGCTGCGACTCAAGTCCCGGCAGTTAGAACAGTCCTGATTGTAAATAATGGGTTTTGACTTGTCATGCGACTTGACATGTGTAAAGTCGCACAACAAGTCGCAATAGTGGAAATGGAGCCTTAAAGTGTTGCCTATGGAGATTTTTAAGTAGTGTAGTTTGTCTCCATTCCACGAGCGTGCGCAATTTTAAAGCATGACATGTTAGGTATTTATTTACTCAACGTAGCATCATCTTTAGGCTCCATGCACACAGGGCGTCAATAAACGTGCTCCAAAGCTGTTTACTTGACGCCGGGAAACAGCAGCTGTAAAAACGTGCTTTCAGTAGCTTTTTCAATTAGCGTTATTGCACGTTTGGCCACAGTAGCTGTTAGCAGCTTTTTTTCTGCCTCCATTCAAAATCAATGGTTCCCTATGGGAGCCTATTGATTTGAATGGAAGTCGCACCGCAGGTCGGATCAGGGTGATCCGACTTGCGGCGCGACTTGAGCTGTGAGAATCTTGAGGGGGAACTCCACGCCAAAATGGGGAAAAAAACAGTGTGGGGTTCCCCCCCGGTTCCAAACCAGGCCCTTCGGGTCAGGTATGGAATTTGAGGGTAGCCCCACGCCGAAAAAACGGCGTGGGGTCCCCCCCATAATCCATACCAGACCCTTATCCAAGCATGCAGCCCGGCATACCAGGAAAGGGGAGGGGACGAGCGAGCGGCCCCACCCCCCCTGGATCATACCAGGCCACACGCCCTCAACATGGGGGGGGTGTGGGTGCTTTGGTGCAGGGGGGGCTCTGCACCCCCCACCTCAAAGCACCTTGCCCCCATGTTGATGAGGACAAGGGCCTCATCCCCACAACCCTGGCCGGTGGTTGTGGGGGTCTGCGGGCAGGGGGCTCATCGGAATCTGGAAGCCCCCTTTAACAAGGGGGCCCCCCAGATCCCGGACCCCCTCCCTATGTGAATGGGTATGGGGTACACTGTACCCCTACTCATTCACCACATAAAAGGCAGTGTATGGAAATAACGACAGGAGACGATTTGGAAAGTTTATTAAAAATCTTCATCCGGCTCTTCTTGTCTTCTCCTCTCCGGGGGTCTTCTGCTGTCCGCTCCTCTCCGGGTTCTTCTGCTCTTTTGCTGTCCGCCCTTCTGCTGTCCTCTCTTCTTGTCCTCTCCTCTCCGGTCTTCTTCTTCCTCCGGTCCTCCTCCTCCGACGTCTCCGGCGATTATGCCGGTCTCTGGTCTCTGCAGCTTATTATATAGCCATTAGGGGCGTGGCCGCCAGATGACGTCATTGGGAGACCCCGCCCCCTTGTGTCACATGTGACGTTATTCAGCCTTTAGCAGCGTCAGACGTTTTTACAGTTTGACGCTGCAGCTTCAGAACACACAGTTCCTGAGTTTTTTTTGGAGCTGTAAAACGCCTATGTCACTTGGAGTTTCTAAAAGCTCTATGTGTGCATGAGTCCATAGAATAACATGGGTGGGCATTCTGCAGCTGCAAAAAAAAACGTCTGACGCTGCTAACAGCAGCTCCGAAAACGTCCAGTGTGCATGAGGCCTTAACATTATAAAAACAAATTGGGGTAACTATTATGTTTTTGTTTTTTGTTTTTTGTTTTTTTTTTTAAATCATTAAAGTCTATTTTTTCCAAAAGAATTGCGTTTGCTAAACCGCTGTGCAAATACTGTGTGACATAAAAAATTGCAATTATCGCCATTTTATTCCCTATTGTCTCTGCTAAAAAAAAAAAATTATAATGTTTGGGGGTTATACATAATTTTCTAGCAAAAAATACTGATTTAAATTTGTAAGCCAAAAGTGTCAGAAAAAGCCTGGTCTTCAAGTGGTTAAAGCAAAGGTCTACTTCCCCTGCAAACAAAAAACAAAACAAAGAACCCCTAATTTGCATTTATACATATTTCATTGCTACACAAGGCATTTTGAAATTTAATGTTAATAAAAATGACCTTTCCATATCAGTCTCTGCAGCTGTTGTCATTTTCTAAATCTTTCAACAAATGTAAATGTCGCTTCCTTGCAATAACGAAAACCTAAAGGCTGTACACCAAACAGCCATTTGGTATACAGAAATCCCACAAAAATTTCATTTCCTGCTTTTTAGTAAATCAACCCCTTTGTGTCCACTGAAATAAACAATTGCTTACACTCAGGGAAACGTTCTGGCGGGTTCAAGTTTTGTGATTGTTTGTTTAGAGCCTTGTCACCCAACCTTGTGGCCTTTTGGCACCTTTTGTATGGTTCGTGAGGCCCCTGCAGACAGGATCCGGTGTTCTGGTGCTTACTCAATCTAGTGAAGGAAAAAAATTCTTAAGTCTGGGGTCACACTGGGGTGGCTTCAAAGTCGCCTGACTCTGAAGCCGCCCCGTGCAGCGCAACTTCAGCGGGGCTTGAAAATGACTTCTCTAATAGAAGTCAATGCAATTTGCCCCCAAAGTAGTGCAGGAACCTTTTTCTAAGTTGGAGCGACTTGAGTTACTCCGATTAGAACAGTTCCATTGCACTGAATGGAGCGCGACTTGTCACCCAGCTAAGTCGCCTGACAAGCTGCCCCAGTGTAAACCGGGACTTAGATTTCCTTCTAGGAGTTACACGATTTGGTTTGTTGGGGCTTTGGTTTCTAGCAGTCTGTGTTTATGGTGGACGCCAGATGAATGTCCAATTTCCAACTTCTCATATAGCATTGTCCTGTAGTCTCTGAACATCTCTTGTAGAATGCTTGTAGTGTCTGACCATCTCTTGTAGCATGCCTGTAGTCAAGGCCAGGACAGCGTGTATTGTGGGGATTGGGGTGTCGCAAGTTTCTTCTACTATAAGGCTGACAGGAGTAGTGACAGCAGCATCACTACATTTGTCAACCCGGTGCTGGAAGCCGCAAGGAGAGAAGACGAGAGCCTGGAGGAGGTACGGCTGTGCTCTCTCTCCCCCTCCTCATAAACTCGCACATTAGGAAGGGGGGTGCAATTTGGCATATTTGCCCTGGACACTGGATGATCTTGTTTCACCACTGCCTGTAGTCTCTGACCATCTCTTGTAGCATGCCTGTAGTCTCTGACCATCTCTTGTAGCATACCTGTAGTCTCTGACCATCACTTTGAAGAATCCCTCTAGTCTCTGACCATCTCTTTTTAGCATGCCTCTAGTCTCTGACCATCTCTTGTAGCATGCCTCTAGTCTCTGACCATCACTTTGAAGAATCCCTCTAGTCTCTGACCATCTCTTTTTAGCATGCCTGTAGTCTCTGACCATCTCTTTGTAGCATGCCTGTAGTCTCTGACCATTTCTTTTAGCGTGTCTGTAGTCTCTGACCATCTCTTGTAGCGTGCCTGTAGTTTTTGACCATCCCTTGAAGCATGCCTGTAGTCTCTGACCATCTCTTGTAGAATGCCTGTAGTCACTGACCATCTCTTGTAGAATGCCTGTAGTCTCTGACCATCTCTTGTAGAATGCCTGTAGTCACTGACCATCTCTCGTAGAATGCCTTTAGTCACTGACCATCTCTTGTAAAATCTCCTATTGCATGTCTGCTGTGAAAATTTTATGCAGCCCTTTAGTGATGTCAGGGGACACATTTACGGCCCCCAATATTACGTAAATTGACCACAGCTGGTTTAGAGGATGGGCATGTCTCTCATCTGTATTTAGAATTCGTGCCGACTCTGCTCATATTCAATCTTAAAGCGGAACTAAAGTCTCCATACTTACCTGTCCAATAGTCCTGCGCCTGTAATCAGGCATCTTCATTGGCTGGCTGAGGATGACGTCACTACCACACATGTGCAGGAGCCCATCATACCGGCACTCCGATACTAAAGGCTCAGCTGCCTCAGTTTACAGTGCTGGAGGAGGCTGCAAGCAGGCATGTGTTGCAGAAGAGATGGTGCATATCTCTTGTGTGATAAGTCTGCCTGCTTTTGCAGTTTTTTACAGCTGGACTTTAGTTCTTCTTTAAGCTGGCCATACATTGTTCAGATTTTGGCTGTTTTCTGCTGAATTGGGCGAAATTTAATCTTTGGGTGGCCCTGTTGCCATTGCTGGGACAAGGTTGTCTAGAGCCCAGGGCAAACATGCCAAACTGGGCCCCCCCCCCCAACTTATATGAGCATTGTGTCAGCAAAAATCCACCCACAAAAACACTAAGCATTAATCTGCATGCTTACCCACTAAGTATAAATTGCCCCTCCTTCAATTACAAACCCACCCATTTTTGAAATCCTCCCTCTCAGCACAAATCTTTGCCCTCTTATTCCTCAAATCCCCCCAGCTTAAAGACCCCCCCCCCAAAAAAAAATGCCCCTCCTAGCACAAATCCTCTATCCCCTAACATTTCCCCTCCTAGTACACATCTTCTCCCCCCAATTCAAATTCCTCCCTCCCAGCACAAATTTCCACCAAATCCCCCCTCCTAGCACAAAACCTTTTTCCCTCCTCTCAATACAAATCCCTCCAAATTGCCACTCTTATCTCCCCTCCTCCAAATTTCCCCTCCTAGAACAATACTTACAATACTTACCCCCTGCTGCCCCCCAAATCCCCCCTTTCAACACAGACCCCCCCCCCTCACATGATACCACATTGCCCAGGGCAGGTGCCCCTCCTGCCCATTCTTGTCCTGCCCCTGCCTGTTGTCACCACCCAACATTGATATATGAGGAACTGTGAGGATGAACAGTGAAGGCAGCCATTTAGCACAGGCACTGGCTGTCAAAGTACAATAGTCGACAGCAAATTTGTTCCTTCATGTTTAGCCTGGTTAGCCTGGGTGGAGGAAACTGTTAGATTTATTTTCTTCAGCCTGCAGAGTAAAATAAACCTATGCTTGTAATGGGAGCTTTACTGGATTGTATTTAGACAGAATAACTTACATTCTCCTGTTTGTGTTACATGGTGCTTTAATATGTTCTTTTTCCTTGCAGGTCAGTGTACTGACTACCTTGGAACGAAGGTTTAATCTGCAGAGTGCTGATGTGGGAGTTATTGCCAGCAGCTTTGAGATTGGGAATTTGGCTCTTATACTGTTTGTGAGTTACTTTGGTGCTCGGGGACACAGACCACGTTTAATTGGATGTGGAGGCATAGTGATGGCCCTGGGAGCTTTTCTTTCGGCCCTTCCTGAATTTCTGACGCACCAGTATGAGTATGAATCTGGTGAGATCCGGTGGGGTGCAGAAGGAAGAGACTTCTGTGTTGTTAATGGTTCCTCTACGGAAGATCTACCGGAGACCGAGATTATCTGCAGGAATACTTCAACCACCAACATGATGTACTTGCTTCTCATTGGAGCTCAAGTCCTTCTGGGAATTGGCGCTACACCTGTACAACCTCTGGGAGTATCGTACATCGATGACCATGTCAGGAGGAAGGATTCTTCTCTCTATATAGGTACAGTGAATTACCATCAAGTCAATGATTTGTAAATGTGTTTTTTTCCCCCAAAAACATGTAAGAATAGCATTGTTTGCAACAAAGTCTGAGCATTAACCGCTACAATGGAAATTATGTCTTGTAGAATTTAATGGCGATTGTATAATTGTTTACTGGTTTGGAAGGTATTTGAGCATGGCGAAAACAACGTTTTTTAGACTGCTATTACCTGGAACAGTAGAGACTTCCCTTCTCTATCCTGCCTCTAAAACACGCCACAGATGTACCATAACACCAATGAGTGAGCCAATGGCAGCTTCCACCACTGTCTGAGATCCTAGGCTGTGTCAAGCAGCTGTCCTGACCGGTGTTCTTTAAATGTTAACTCCACCTTTTGGACCATGCTTCATTTTACCCCTCTATTTAGAGTGTAACCTAAACCACATGGTCTGATTCCACAGCTCCCCAGCTTCAAACTGCTCCTAACAATTACAGAATCCAGGGGTTCTTCTACCTGCTGACTCCTGTCATATTTAAATTTAGTGCAGTTGTGCATGTGCCATGATCAAGGGGTCGTTCTTAAAGACCAATTGCTATAGCAGTGGGAAGCTTACACAAAAGACAGCAGGATAGGAACACAGGCAGGTCATCTGAGGTGCGGAGTCTAGGTATTAACCGGGATTCATCAGATCTGATAGTGGAGATAGATTTCACTGCATGATAGCACCAGGTCATGCTCCTTAGGATTGTCCCACCAGGAGGTAAGCAAGCCGGGGTCCAGTAGCAGATAAGCAGGAAGAATCAAACAGATGTATAGTCAGTAAACAAGCCAAAAGGTCCGTAATGAGTAGTTGCAGGTTGAGGTCAGGCAGAAGCGTAGTCGTGGAACAAGCCAAGGGTCGATAACAAGTGGAAGCAAAATATGGACAGCAGCAGGGAAGACGAGAGCGAGATAATGGCTGAGAGAGCACAATAATCTGGCAAACAAGAGACATGGCTTAAATCAGGAAGTTTATGGGAGGAGCAAAGAGTTCAGGGTCGCTGTCCTAGGACTTTTACAACTGGGACTGTTTGCTCTAGATCTCTCAACTTGCTGCAAACTCTTTACCACTATTCATGCCATGTGCTGTCACCACCAATGGGTAATTGAATTACATTTGAACTACTGATGTGAGTAAACATTATAAAAGAATATCTGTGCCTGGACTGCATGCTGATTCTAGTCTACAAGGGAGCTTCTCTCAAAAGGTCTATTGCTAGTAATGCCATAACGGGTGGGAATAGAGCCCGGGGGCCTGGTCATGCCTGGCTGACATGATAAAATACTGGAAAACCTGAGGAGCCTCATGTTAGGGGGACTCCAGTGAGCCATGTGCATCACCTGAGCTGGGCTACACTGTGCTGTAGAGTGTACGTTCTCCCCCCCTACACTGCAGAAATACTGAAATTGTCCGAAGAATGTCAGATGGAGCAGAGAGCGTGCACCAGTTAGTAATGCCAAGTGGATTTAAATGCACAGTCCGCAGACTGCAATCCCTACAAGCAGCACCATATAGTGAGTTGATAGTGCGTGATAACAGCTTCATAGTCATCCATGGCATCGTTTCCAACAGCAGTTTGTAATACAAGAAGAAACTCTCCGCCAATTACACTCAATAATAAACACAGATTTCTCTCTGGCTTCTTAGCGTTCAGTCACAATGGTTCCAGTCTGGTTGTAGTTGATGCACGAGACTTCAGTCTAAGTCACTTTAGCAGAAATATTCAAAGTTTTATGGTATGACAACTGCATTTCTTATAAATCCAGGTCGAGGGTGACTGGCATCCCAGCCTACACTGAACTGGTTTCACCCCTCCCTGGGGCTATATCAGGAGAACATTTATCTGATCAATATTTACTGTCCATTGCTATCCTCATAGATCCTCATACATTCTATATTTTTTGTGCAGGTGAAAGTTTATATATGTGTGTATAGTTAAAGTGGTAGTAAACTGCACTGTGTTTTTTTTTTTTTTTTTTTTTTTTTTTAACCATGCAAGACAATCGCATAATGTGCTAGTAGGCATTTTTAACACATTAAGAAATACTTATCTTATAACGAAGCCTTCCAGCGGCGCACTGTCACCGGGGACAGGGCTTCCATCTTCCCCCGGTTGTCCTTCCGGGTTCATGTCCTCCGGCCTTCTGATTGTCCATGCCACAATCGCGTTACTCCCACGCGGGAGTCATGGCCTGCGGCATGGAGCTCTGAAGGGATCGCATATGTATGCCGTCCCTTCACAGCGCATACGCCGGTGACCTCACCAGCTGCATACAGTGTGAATATCTCCTAAACCATGCAAGTTTATCCACTTAAGCCCCGGAAGATTTTACCCCCTTTCTGACCAGGGGGTATTTTGCGATTCGGCACTGCGTGACTTTAACGGACAATTGCGCGGTCGCGCGACGCTGTACCTATACGAATTTGATGTCCTTTTTTTTCCCCCACAAACAGAGCTTTTGGTGGTATTTGATCACCTGTGCGATTTTTTGATCATGCGCTATAATCAAAAAAAGAGCGACAACTTGCAAAAATAACAATATTTTTCACATTTTTTTATATGAAATTCCCCCAAAAAAATGTAAAAATAAAATTGTTTTTTATTTTTGGCCACTTTGTTTTCTGCTACATATGTTTGGTAAAAAAAAAAAAAAACACAATAAGCGTATTTTGATTGGTTTGCGCAAAAGTTATTGCGTTTACTATCTAAGGGAAAGATTTTTGTCATTTTTGTTGTTGTTTTTTTTTTTTTAACGAGTAATGGCGGCGATCTGCGATTTTTTTTTTTGCGGGACTGCGACATTGCGGCGGACAGATCGGACCCTTGACTGACATTTTTTACACTTTTGGGGGTACCAGTGACATTACTGCAGTAATCAGTGCTATACATATGCACTGCTACTGTAAAAATGATACTGGCAGGGAAGGGGTTAACTTTATTAGAGATGCAGTGACTATGTGTGTCCCTAGGGGCGCGCTTCTTACTGTGCAGGGATGTGGCTGTGTGTGTAACAGCACAGATCAACGGTCCTACATAGCAGGACCGTTAGATCAGTGCTTTTACACAGGGAAGAATGACAAGCGGCTTTGTTTAGGCTCCATTCACACCTGGGCGTTTTCAGCTCCAAAAACGCTCAAAAGAAACGCTTCCAAAACGCCCAACAAGTAAAACCCCATTCATTTAAATGGCCCCTGTTCACATCTGAGCGTTTTGCAAAACGCCTGTAGCTGAAAAAAGTACATGAGCTTCTTTTTGGGCTGATTACCAGCGTTTTTGATAGATGTCAATGAAAAACGCCTGAAAAAATCGCGGTAAAATCGCGGTAAAAATTGCGGTAAAATCGCGGTAAAAAACGCTACACTCAAGTGTGAATGCAGCCTTACACTAGCCGCCTGCCTTTCTCCCTTCACAGCGGACGATCGCAAGTGACCGGCGGACATCGGGTCCACCACTTCCGAAGACGTCACATCTCTGACGAAACGCGTCAAGCTGGTACGCACGCTGCCTCGCTCTGAGCTATCGCTGGACCGCACGCCGCTACACCACTTCCGGATACGGCGAACCTAGCGGTGATTACACAGCGTCCAGACCTACCGTGCCGCGAGGCACTATGGAAGCTCAGCAGCGGTACTAGTATCCATATGGGTACCCCACACTTTTTGCTGTGACCTATCACGGTTTTTCTTTGCGGTATTTGCACGAGAGTTTCTGGAGTTCATCACAGTTTTTAAGGACTTTTTACTGGATGTGTTTTTACATGAAGAGTGTGTTTTTATGCATGTGTTCGAGTAATAAAGGTCGTTACCTTTCTACACTATGAGGAGCATTTCTCTTTCTTGTTTATCCCGAGTACATATGGGCCAAACACAGAACCGGACCATCCGAGGTTAGGAGAAACACACAAGCGTTTATAGATTCTTTTTGGCGTACGCCATAAGAATCCACCTTATCTGGTAAGTGGGCTACCTTACCTTCGAGCACTGGAGGGTGATCAAAGGGTCACAGGAGTCACCACCGTTTGAATTTTGCACAAGAGACTTTTTCATCCAGCACTTTGCACTTTAGTCACGATAAACGGACTGTCACCATTTTTATGTCTTATTAATGTATGCTGTTGTTGCACCATTCTTTGATATTTATACTTATATTGTTATTATACATTTCTTTTTATGTCATATGGGTATCTTTGCACTTTACATTTGAGTTTGGAGTGATCCATACTTACGTATTTATTTATATTTTTATTCACTATACTGCACTTTGTCAATCAACAACCCATACCAAGAGCTGTTCACTAGCTAAAAGGGTAGCGCAGTAAGCTTTTTTCTGTTCACAATCGGGTCCACCGGTCATACGCACGGAGGTGTCCGTGAACGAGCTGAGGCGGGAGCGCGCCTCCGGAGGCGGGAGCGCGCCTCCGGAGGCGGGAGCGCGCCTCCGGTGGCGCGCGCCTGCCCGCTATTGGCTCCCAGGCTAGTGACGTACTGGTACGTCACTTTGCCTGGCCAGGGCTTACCGCCGCAGTATATGTACTTGCGGCGGTCGGCAACCGGTTAAGAGATATTCACTGTACCTACAGGTAAGTCTTATGATAGTCTTCCCTGTGGGAACAAGTATAAAAAAAAAAGGGGTTTACTCCCACTTTAAAGGTGAGTGCCACAAATGGGAAATATATTTGTGGTAATGGTAATGTAATTAATATTCAATAATTGTATTTTTTTTATTTGTTGCTATCAATAGGGGCCTGACCAGTACCAATGTGATAGCATACGTAGAGGACAGGTATTTTTTATGTAAACCCAACATTTATTATTCCGGATATGTGCCTGCTGTACCATGTATGAAAAAAGTATCCTGTTCTCTTTGTATAGCTTCCTTTATGTGAAATCCCTGGTGTTCCTGCCAGTCCCTCTGCTTCCTTTTTCAAAACTGACCACGCTAGGCATAAGAGCACACCCTGTGGTCAGTTCTCTAGTTATTCTAGCAGTGCTCTCCTCCAATGATCAGACTTGTGCTGACACCCCACCCCCTCCCCCCACACAGCCATTTACTGTGAAGACTAGTGTACTGCTGTTTCTCTTCTCCCAGCTCTCTGAGTTCCTCATGCAGCTGAGAACAGAGGGTTTGTGATCACTTAAAAAAGGATAAAAATCTTGTTTTTATATGTATATATAAATGTTTTGCCTTTGCTTTCTATTTTAAGTTGAATGGGTTGTTCTATAGGTGGGGGTTCACATATTCTTTAATCCTTTCCCGCCCGGCCTATTTTTGGCAGCCATTGTTGGCGCTTAAAACCTTTTTTTTTCGGCTGATAATTTTCAGCGGTGAATCGCTAGCTTGATTCATTAAATACTTCAATAATCCAATACTCCAATAAATGGACACAAGGTTTTTAATGAAGAGCGGCTTCTTTTTTGAATTTGAAAGTGAATCTTTTGGAGCAGCCAGTAACTGCTAGAAACTTACACCATTGTTGAAGGAATGAAGCGATTTGTAAGCCTGTAGTGGGACAAGACACTTTGCTGCATGTCGAAATTAAAGAAGAACTTCATCTTTTTACAGACTTTACATAGTTCTTGGCCCAAATGAACTATGTCCCTCACTAACCTGTGAGGTGGCTGGATGCGCGGTAAACACTGTATGTAGCTGAGGCTCCATACAGTATACTGTGTTCTGGATGCGAGCCAAGACCTTCCTGTCTCATACCCAGAACACAGGTCAGTCTACCGCAGCAATATACAGTTTATACCGCACATCCAGCAGCCTCACAGGTTAGTGAGGGACATTGTTCGTTTGGGGCAGCCTGGCCGAAACAAACTATATAAAATCTGTGCAAAGATGGAGTTCTTCTTTAAAGCGGAACTCCTCCCAAAAGGGGAAGTTCCGCTTTAAGGACTTGTTCCCCGCTCTTCTTAGACAATTTGCACTTTCGAGGAGCAGGTATCTGATTTTGACAGGTACACGCTAGAGATCAGCGCTAAAATTTAAATGATGATAAATACAATAAAAAGGAATTCAACCAGAAAAAATTGTAAAGACGTGGAAAAAATAAAGGAGTGACCCACAAAAGAATCCAATATAAAAACAAATCCAAGAAAGTAAATGTGATAACGATCCTTTCTTCCTGTGACACCCGGGAAATGTACAAAGTGGGGACACCTCGGTGTACTAATAGGAGAAGCAGCTTACCAGAAAGCGATGGCTACTCAAATGAATTAGACAGCCTCGCCAGACAAAGCATAAATCTCAGGACCTCCAAAAGACCGTAGGTAGCGCCATAGAATGATAAGTTCCTCAATGCAGCTGCATAGTGATCAGATGGGAGTATGAAAAAGAACAGCACACAGGACCATAGCGTAATTCCGTATAAACAATAGTAAGGTTTATTCAAAAAGAACTACTCCCATGGATGAAAGTACAGACAGGCATAAATAAATGGTGGCTAGGGATTCGATCGCGGCGTCCCGCATGTATCCTAGTCAGCACAAACAGTAGTAGCCGGCTCGTGGAAGGGGCGTGTGGACGTTGCGTCTGGAGTCGCCAAAGTTTAGTCATCAAAAGACGTCGTCTGGGCGTGACTACCAGACGCAAGAAACACACGCAATAAAATCCCCTTGAGCTGAATGAATGGCAAACATCTCGGCCAATGGCTTTTGGCTGAGTCATCCATCATTCACCTCGCGACCTGCGTGACGGGAGGTTCCGGTCTCTGCCCCCGCCCCCCTGCCATTGGCCGAGATGTTTGCCATTCATTCAGCTCAAGGGGATTTTATGGCGTGTGTTTCTTGCGTCTGGTAGTCACGCCCAGACGACGTCTTTTGATGACAAAACGTTGGCGACTCCAGACGCAACGTCCACACGCCCCTTCCACGAGCCGGCTACACGCCCCCCTCTCCCCCCTCCCGCCTCCTTCCACGGCTCACCCGGGTTTCCCGTCCCACCGGGAAACCCGGGCAAGCAGCCTGCACGGCCGCCGAAGTCCCGATCAAAGCCACATAGGGCTCTGATTGGGTCTTCATGCAAAAACCCGGAAGTGATATCATGAGTGACATCACTTCTGGGTACTGTCTGGCGCCAATTTAAAAAAAATTACAGCATTCAAACCAGCCAAACTTGGCGTTTTGAATGCTTTTAAGTGCAGATCCATCCACAAGTGTACCTGTAAAGTAAAAAAAAAAAAATGCATTGACCAAAATATCGGTATCGGCAACGAAAAAAAGTTATCGGTCCATCACTAGTACACGCTTCCCACTTCTGTTCCCAGAAGACTGGATCCATCACTCTCGATGCTCAGTGGGCAACCGGCTGTGAAGCCGCAAGCTTTCACAGCTGGATGCCAATAGTGAAGATGCCGGGGACGGAAGACAGCAGGTGAGACAGCCTGGGGTGTGCTCACCGATAGATCCTTGGACAGGTGAGTGTCTGTTTTTTAAAAGTCAGCAGCTACACTTTTTGTAGCTGCTAACTTATTTTTACCACGGGTGGCTGGAACTCCTCTTTAACCACTTGCCTACTGTGCACTTAAACCCCCTTCCCATCCAGACCAATTTTTAGCTTTCAGCGCTCTCACACTTTGAATGACAATTGCGCGGTTATGCTACACTGTACCCATATGACATTTTTATAATTTTTTTCACACACATAGAGCTTTCTTTTGGTGGTATTTAATCACCTCTGGGTTTTTGATTTTTTTTAAAAAAAAAGAAAAAAGACAGAAAATTTTGAAAAAAAAAAAGTTTTTCTTATTTTCTGCGAGTAAATTTTGAAAATAAATACATTTTTCTCCTTCACTGATGTGCGCTGATGAGGCAGCACTGATGGGCACTGATAGGCTGCACTGATGGGCACTGATGAGATGGTACTTATGGGCACTGATGAGGTGGCACTTATGGGCACTGATGAGGAGGTACTAATATGCCGCACTGATGAGCACTGATAGGCGGCACTGATAGGCGGCACTGATGAGCACTGATAGGCGGCACTGATGAGCACTGAGAGGTGGCACTGCTGGGCACTGAGAGGTGGCACTGAGAGGCGGCACTGACGGGCGGCACTGATAGGCGGCACTGATGGGCACTGGCGGATGGCACTGATGGACACTGACGGGTGGCACTGATGAGCACTGATGGGCGGCACTGATGAGCACTGATGGGCAGCACCATCAGTGCCCACACTCAGTGCCCATAGTGCTGCCAGTCAGTGCTCATCAGTGCCTAGATGAGCAGGCACTGATGGGCACTGACTGGCAGCACTATGGGCACTGATTGTGGGCACTGATGGCGGGCACTGTGGGCACTGATGGTGGGCACTTTGTGTATGTTTTTTACCTTGTGTAATCAGGGCACTGGTGATCAGTGCCCTGATTACATTCTTCTGTGTCCCTGGCGGCTCATCGGCTCTCCTCCTTCCTCACACTGCAGTCTCCGTGTGAGGAAGGAGCGCTGGCGATGAGAGAAGATCTCATAAGTTTACATATGAGATCATCTCTCATTGCATGGGCCGATCACGTGGTAAATGGCCGCTGTGATTGGCCATTTACCACGATCTGTGATTGGCTGTGTACAAGGGACACGGCCGACACAGATTTTCCCCGATGCGCGCTCGCGGGAGCGCGCGGGGAGCGCGCGGGGAGCCTGTGTCTGGGAGGCCGTTTAAAGACGGCCTCCCGAAAATTAGAGTCTGCGCTGTAGCCGTCTTTCGGCTATAGCGCGGACTGGAAGTAGTTAAGTGTTGTATGGAGATCATTGAGAGGAGCCGGATGTAGAATGGTGTGATGCTTCATAAGTGGGCTGTTGGCTCTGGATAGCTTAAGGGAGAACCATTCAATAGCGAAGCAAGATTCTGCACAGGAGAATAGTGTGCCTTTTACATAGTCAGGTTGAAGAAAGAAATTTAAAGATGCAAAGTAACCAGAACTCCAAAAAGATGCTTTTCACATTGTACAGGACACCAGGGATGGATCCTGGATGGAAGATACGTGTCCCCAGTATTTGGGTTGTTGTCCTTTTAAGGGGGTAAATAAAAGGACTGCGGAGAACTCCGATTCTCACTCAGGCATGGTGAGGGGTTCCAGGGTGGTCCAGTAAAGAGGGAAACCTGATTTACAGTGCCTTGAAAAAGTATTCACACCCCGTAAAATTTTCCACATTTTGTCATGTTAAAACCAAAAACGTAAATGTATTTTATTGGGATTTTATGTGATAGACCAACACAAAGTGGCACATAATTGTGAAGTGGAAGGAAAATGATAAATGGTTTTCAATGTTTTTCAAAAATATGTGAAAAATGTGGCATGCATTTGTATTGAGCCCCCCCTGAGTCAATACTTTCTAGAACAACCTTTCGCTGCAAGTCTTTTGGGGATGTCTCTACCAGCTTTGCACATCTAGAGAGGGACATTTTTGTCCATTCTTCTTTTCAAAATAGCTCAATCTCTGTCAGATTGGATGGAGAGCATCTGAACAGCAATTTTCAAAACTTGGCACAGATTCTCCATTGGACTTTGACTGGGCCATTCAATTGGCTGTATGTTTAGGGTCGTTGACCTGCTGGAAGGTAAACCTCCTCCCCAGTCAAGTTTTTCAAGCAGACTCTCTAACAGGTTTTCTTCTAAGATATTTATATATATATATATATATATATACACACACACATACGCAGTATCATTAATGTCTAAACCACTGGCAACAAAAGTGATTACCTCCCCTAAGTGAAAATGGCCAAATTGGGCCTAAAGTGTCAATATTTTCTGAGGCCACCATTATTTTCCGGCACTGCCTTAACCCTCTTGGGCATGGAACCAGAGCTTCACAGGTTGCCACTGGAGTCCTCTTCCACTTCTCCATGACCACATCATGGAGCTGGTGGATGTTAGAGACCTTGCACTCCTCCACCTTCCATTTGAGGATGCCCCACAGATGCTCAATAGGGTTTAGGTCTGGAGACATGCTTGGCCAGTCCATCACCTTTACCCTCAGCTTCTTTAGCAAGCCAGTGGTCCCCTTGGAGGTGTGTTTGGGGTCGTCATCATGTTGGAATACTGCCCTGCGGCCCAGCCTCCGAAATGAGGGGATCATGCTCTGCTTCAGTATGTCACAGTACATGCTGGCATTCATGGTTTGCTCAATGAACTGTAGTTCCCCAGTGCCGGCAGCACTCATGCAGCCACAGACCATGACATTCCCATCACCATGCATGATTGTAGACAAGACACACTTGTCTTTTGTACTCCTCACCTGGTTGTCACCACACAAGTTTTACACCATCTGAACCAAATAAGTTTATCTTGGTCTCCTCAGACCACAGGACATGCTTCCAATAATTCATGTCCTTAGTCCGCTTGTCTTCAGCAAACTGTTTGGAGGCTTTCTTGTGCATCATCTTTAGAAGAGGCTTCCTTCTGAGTAGAGGACCATGCAGACCAATTTGATGCAGACCATGACACTCCCACCACCATGCTTGACTATAGGCAAGACACGCTCGTCTTTGTACTCCTCACCTGGTTGTCGCCACACAAGTTGTACACCATCTGAACCAAATAGGTTTATCTTGGTCTCATCAGACCACAGGACATGGTTCCAGTAATCCTTGTCCTTAGTCTGTGTCTCTTCAGCAAACTGTAGGCTTTCTTGGGCCTTCTCTTTAGAAGAGGCTTCCTTTTTCGGACGACAGCCATGTACACCAATTTGATGCAGTGTGCGGCGTATGGTCTGAGCACTGACAGGCTGACCCCCCACTCCTTCAACCTCTGCAGCAATGCTGGCAGCACTCATACGTCTTTTTCCCAAAGATAACCTTTGGATAGAACGCTGAGCACGTGCATTCAACTTCTTTGGTCGACCATGGGGAGGCCTGTTCTGAGTGGAACCTGTCCTGTTAAACCACTGTATGGTCTTGGCCACCATGCTACAGCTTTGGTTCAGGGTCTTGGCAATCTTCTTATAGCCTAGGCCATCTTTATTTAGAGCAACAATTCTTTTTTTTCAGATCCTCAGAGAGTTCTTTGCCATGAGGTTCCATGTTGAACTTCCAGTGACCAGTATTAGAGAGTGAGAGCGATAACACCAAATTTACCACACCTGCTCCCCATTCACACCTGAGACCTTGTAACAATAATGAGTCACATGACACGGGGGGGGGCTAATTTGGCCCGATTTGGACATTTTCACTTAGGGGTGTACTCACTTTTGTTGCCAGCGGTTTAGACATTTATAGCTGTGTGTTGAGTTATTTTGAGGGGACAGCAAATTTACACTGTTATACAAGCTGTACACTCACTACTTTACATTGTAGCAAAGTGTCATTTCTTCAGTGATGTCACATGAAAAGATATAACAAAATATTTACAAAAATGTGAGGAGTGTACTCACTTTTGTGAGATACTGTAAGTTAAGATCAAAATATTACTGTGTGTGTATGTATGTATATGTATGTATATGTATGTATGAAGTATGCATGTGTATGTATATGTGTGTGTGTGTATATATTATTCATACTTACCTAGGTGGATGCAGCATCTGTCCTCCGCCGGCTCTAACACTGAGAACCGAGCGATCAAATGCCACCAATCGCTCGTTTCTCACAGCTTCATGATCAGAAAGCTGCTGACTGTCAGTCATCGACTCTCTGCGGGGGCCCCCACCCCCCCATCCTTGCTCACTGGAGCACTGGGCGCCGGATCAAGCTCTTAGCAGCTCGCTGAGAGGCTGAGCCAGGTTCTGGTCTAGACATGTGGGGAGATCCTGACCATATGATTACAATCCCTCCCCAGCCTGGACTGGCTCTGTCAGGCCCGCTGTCTGCTGAAAACGGGTCACAGGAGTTTAAAACGATCTGCACTCCTGTGATCCACAGGGGAAGTACAGCCAAATGAGCTGCACTTCTCCTTATTAAGTAACAAAAAAAAAAAAAATTGTAAGTGTCAAAAATTAAAGTTACACTTAAGCACATAAACCCACCCCCCCAAAAAAAAAAAATGTAAGGCCCCCCACCCCCACATTTATGCTTGTAAAAAACATAAACTCATGGGGCGGGGCACCTACGCCTGAAATTGTTGATTGCAATGACCATTTTACATATCACTGCGCAGGCAATAATTGTAGCACAAGACCTCCTTTGTAACGGTAGAAAGAGGACTTATAGGGTTTTTTTAAAGCATCGCCTATGGAAAATATAGGGTATGGGACATGTTTCAGGTTTGACATGTTTGGTATCTATTTACTTGATGCTGCCTTGGCTTTTATATTTTACCAAAAGAATTGGGTAATTTGGGTAAAAGCCTTTGCAGTAAAATCGCGTGACTTTAAAAATTGGAACTACCACTATTTTATTCTCTAGGGTGTCTGCTTTCAGAAAATACTTCATGTTTTGGTGTTTCATTTATCTTCAGGCCTAAAATGATTTTTTTTTAAACGTGTGCAAAAAAATACAAAAATGACTTTGGCGTTGAAAGGGTTAAATAAGTTCACCTTCGGGGACATGTTACATGTTCCATCTGTAATATTTGTTCATTTAGAAAAAAAAAAAAAAAAACGGCTTCTAACTATTTTAGCTGGCTCCAAGATTCAAAGCAAATTTGTCAAACCCTGCCTTAAAGTGGAGTTCCACCCTAATTTTCATCTAAATATGAATGTCCTCATCATTCCGCCATTCCCTTTTGGATAGTGTCTTTTTTTTTTTTTCAAAAATAAAGTACCCTTTTTTTAACCATTCTTCTAAAAAAGATGCACTTCCGTCCAAACCCGGTCGCAGCGCAGTACGTCATATCCTCTTGGCAATGGCTCCTGGGAATGGGATACCAGTGTAAGCAATGCCAGGAGCCAATGGGCATCATCCACGACTAGCATCGCGTTACTTCTAAAGCAGAAATGACGCAATGCTAGGCTAGGCTACGGCTATAAAAAAGTGCCACTGCACATGCGCGAGATCGGGAGGTGCTTGCTGGGTAGCCAGCAGCACCTTATCCTGGAAGAGACTCCTAGTGGGCTTCAGATGCCCACACTCAGTATGGACACTTGCTGGAACAGGAGGGTACAGTGAGTACCAATACTTTTAATAACACCGAAGACGTTGTAAGATGTGGCATATGCCGTTTTCTAATACATAATTGGCGACTATCATGGGGGTGATTTAAAAAAAAAAAAATAAAAAAAATGCTGGAACTGGCTGGAGCTCTGCTTTAACAGAAATTCATGTGCATATTTGGGTGACAAATTCCTCAAAATTTCCGTTCTTGTATGTCAGTCACCCTTCGGTCCTTGCAATATACAGGATCACACCTCAATCTTTGGCAGGTGTATAATTACTGCATGGAGCTAATATTAGCTTTTGCATTTAGATGGCTCTTCGTTTGGGGGTTTGGACCATTGGCTCTGTTTAATCCTCTTTGGCCACTCTGCAGAATAATACTAACAGTTGCAGTTTATTAATCACAGTTAGCAATGAACAGACTATGCTTGGCAAATATGAAACGCATGATTACAATTGATTAATCCCTTCAGTAAATTAATATTTGCCCAGCGTGCTGCTGTTCTTTCCTCCAAAATGCAGAATGAGAACATATTTTTTTATCCAATACTATTAATAGGAACTGCTCCCCATGGAATTGAGGAACAGCTAATATATCAGGAGATTAGTTCTGTAATGCAGAAATCTCTGAAATTAAAAATAATGTCCAACTTTCTAATATTCCTTTTTGTCTTGCCAGTTGTAAACTGTTAGGCTAGGTTCACACTTCTGTGTGTCAGGAACGTGTCAAAGTTGCATGCTTTCCTGACACGCACAGAAACGCGTTGCCCTTAGCCACTCGAACTCCAGAAGATTTACCCCACTTCATGACCAGGCCATTTTTTGCGATACGGAACTGCGGCGCTGTACCCGAATTTAATTCAAAACATATAAGTGTCGTGCTGCATTCCCATTGATGTGCAGACATAACAAAAATTTTAACAAAATATATTGTGTACAGTATCTTATGTTAAATGTTTCAAACATGCAATATAGGTATAGTGTAGTCCATAGTTCATAAATTCCCATATGCAGTGATTTCGATATAATCGTGATCAATGTCCTTTATCCAATTAGGTGCTCCAAAAAGTACTCCAATAGCAAAAAGTGATCTTCCACCTCAATTGTGCTCCCCCCTCCTGATTGAAGGCTCACCTCATAAGATGTGACCCACAATTAAGCTGGGTTAGATTGCGCCTGTGAACCACCCTGTGTTCAATTACGATGTATATCTACCATTTTTAAAACTGCCTTTTATTAATACTGTGAATTGAGTACTCACATATTTAAGGTGCTTCCAGCTCACCAAACTGTGTCCAACAAATGTTAAAATCGGAGGTCTCCAAAGCCGCACAGCCGTTATAATGATCAGACTCCTAAGCCTCGTATGAGCCCGACTGCTTTCACCATCCTTGCCCCTCCCCTACGTGTGTCGACACAGAGTCACGTGTCTTCCTCAGGAGAATGTTTGACCATTCTTCCAGAAGCACATTTGTGAGGTCAGGCACTGATGTTGGAGAGAAGGCCTGGCTCGCAGTCTGCGCTCTGATTCATCCCAAAGGTGTTTTATCAGGTTCAGGTCAGGACTCTGTGCAGGCCAGTCATGTTCCTCCACTCCAAACTCACTCATCCATGTATTTATGGACCTTGTTTGTGCATTGGTGCGCTGTTATGTTGGAACAGGAAGGGGCCATCCCCAAACTGTTCCCACAAAGTTGGGAGCATGTCAAAAATGTCTTGGTATGCTTACACTGTAATGGCGCTTTTCCACTGCATGGAAACGAACGGTTCGGCTCGCTTTTGTGCTTTTCCACTGCTGGTACCGCATGGTACGGTGTAGGAACGGTTCGGTACAGTACAGCATCGCTTTTCCACTGCATGGAACCGATAATGTACGGCTCTCAAAAACAGTACCACCTTGATTGTGGTTCCAAGAGGTACCATACCCGGTACCATATCCCACAATCCTTTGCATGCAGTCACTACTAGCCACTGATTGGTCAGAGAATCGTTGTTATCCCACCCACTTAACTTTAGTACTACTTTAGTGGAAAAGCAAATCATACCGTACCGTACTGAACCGTTACAACACCGTACCATGCAGTGGAAAAGCAAACCGGGCCAAGCAGGGCCGAGTAGAGCCGAGCCGGTACTTGCAGTGGAAAAGTGCCATAAGATTTCCCTTCACTGGAACTAAGGGGCCAAGCCCAACCCCTGAAAAACAGCCCCACACCATAATCCCCCCTCCACCAAATAACTTGGACCAGAGCACAGAGCAAGGTCCATAAAGACATGGATGAACAAGTTTGGTGTGGAGAAACTTGACTGGTCTGCACAGTGTCTTGACCTCAACCCTATAGAACACCTTTGGGATGAATTGGAGAGGAGACTGCGAGCCAGGTCTTCTCATTTAACATCAGTGCCTGACTTCACTAATGCGATTCAGTTAGAATGGTCAAACATTCCCATAGACACACTCCTAAACCTTGTGGACAGCCTTCCCAGAAGAGTTGAAGCGGTTATAGCTGCAAAGGGTGGGCCAACTCCATATTGAACCCTACGGACTAAGACTGGAATGCCATTAAAGTTCATGAGCGTGTAAAGGCAGGCGTCCCAATACTTTTGGTAATATAGTGTAACTTCATGTTCTCATTTTGTCAATGATGGAGGTAAGGACAAGCATTGAAGGCCACACAGATTATCATGTAATGGGTTAAATAAAGTAGGCTGGATGAACCAATGTCTGTCCATTATGGAGATGGCAAGAAAAAAAAAGTCCTTTGTACCCAAAGGAATACCGCAGAGCAGAATAAAATGAAACGGAGTGGAATTATTTTCCTTTTCATCATGAAAATTGCTGAGCACATTACAAGCGTGAGAACTACACGTATGTATTAGCAATAACATGGCCACAAGGGATCCTGTCTCATTATTCTTGTCTGCAGATGGGCTTTGATAAGATTAAATTGCACACAGCTCTGCGAGGATCTCATGTTCTAACCCTTTTTGTTATGGTCCGTTGCATTGACGAGCGAATACAGAGGTAAAGAAGGATGCTTCGTACATTGGCATCATAGTCCTTTTTAGCCACCCTCTCGAAAAGCAGAACATTTCCAGAATCAGATGTTATCGTTTGCTGACCTTCGTCAGGACTCATTAATAAAAAATAATCCATTCCCCCCCTCAGGCGCGTGCAAAAGCATTAGGACAGAAATAAACATCACATACATAAATTGCATAATGATGATGAGAGGCTGGGTATTTTCTTCGAGCTCAGTGCCATAAAATGAAATAGCCCGGTAATGATAAGCCCCTTGTTGCCCAGAGCTCTACCGTTTCTTGTTTCTTTCCTCTGCACACAAACATTACCGAGTGAAGAAACTGATAAAAATTTAATGGAAAATGTTCTGAAAATGTGTTGCACAAGAAAATAGAAAAAAAAAAAAGTTCTATTCCCTCGCCAGCCATCAGTCAAATGCAAAGGCATCTCCCTGTATTCTCCAAGGCAGCATTCAAACCCTTACACCAAACAGTCCCAGTTTTTGGTGGGTAAAGCCCTTTACATGTCTTAGTGTTCTTTATTTTAAAAGAAATCTGACTTATGGTCTTGGGGCGCTACATTATCAATAACTTAACCACTTAAGCCCCAGAAGATTTTACCCCCTTCCTGACAAGGGGGTTTTTTGCGTTTTTTTTTTACTGCGTGACTTTAACGGACAATTGCGCGGTGTGCGACGCTGTACCTAAACGAATTTCACGTCCTTTTTTTCCCACAAACAGAGCTTTCTTTTGGTGGTATTTGATCACCTGTGCGATTTTTTTTTTTTTTGATCATGCGCTATAAACAAAAAAAGAGCGTAAATTTTGCAAAAATAACAATATTTTTCACATTTTTTTATATGAAATTCCCCCCCAAAAAAATGTAAAAATCAAAATTTTTTAACATTTTCGTCCAATTTTTATGCTACATATGTTTGGTAAAAAAAATCTCAAAAAGCGTATTTTGATTGGTTTGCGCAAAAGTTATCGCGTTTACTAACAAAGGGAAAGATTTTTGTCATTTTTGGTGGGTTTTTTTTTTTAACGATTAATGGCAGCGATCTGCATTTTTTTTTTTTGGGGGGACTGCGACATTGCGGCGGACAGATCGGACCCTTGACTGACATTTTTGACACTTTTGGGATTACCAGTGACATTACTGCAGTAATCAGTGCTATAAATATGCACTGTTACTGTAAAAATGACACTGGCAGGGAAGGGGTTAACTGTATTGGAGAGGGAGGGGTTAAGTGTGTCCTAGGGGCGTGCTTCTAACTGTGATGGGACATGTCTCCTATTGTAAAAACAGAGATCAACGGTTCTACATAGTAGAACCGTCTGATCTCCATTTTTACACAGGGGAGAATGACAGGCGGCTTTGTTTACATAAGCCGTCCGCCTTTCTCCCGCTCTACCGACGATCGTAGTGTGACCGGCAGACATCGGGTCCGCCGGTCAATCGCCCGGACTCCTCTGTAAACGAGCTGAGGCGGAGGTGCGCCTCAGCAGGCGCGCGCTCGCCCGCTATTGGCTCAAAACCCGGTGACAGGCGAGCGACTTAGATCTACGTCACTCTGCCTGGCCGGGGCTGACTGCCGCAGTAAATATACTGTGCGCGTCGGCAAGAGGTTAAAGCATTCTTAAAGTGGAACTTCACTCAAAAAGGGGAAGTTCAACCTGTTTGCACCCCCTCCCCCTCCACTGCCACATTTGGCACTTTTTGGGGGAGCAGGTACCTGGTTTTGACAGGTACCCGCTCCTACTTCTGGTCAGATCGCCGCCTTCTTCCCCCTGCAGCCTTCTGGGTCCCAGAAGACTGCGGGACCATGCACAAACCATGCATGCGTGGTTTCGCACAGAGCAGATGCCGGCGCCTGGATTGAAGAATCGACTCAGGTGAGGACATTGCTGAATCCCTGGACAGGTATGTGTCCTTCTATTAAAAGTCAGCAGCTACAGTATTTGTAGCTGCTGACTTTTATTTATTTGGGGGGGAGGCTGGAGCTTCTATTTAAAGCAGTAGTAAACCACATCCAAAAATGTCATACATCCCAGGCGTCTTCAGCAGGTGAGGAGGGTTTTTTTCAGCTAAGCACACCCACCTGCCTGCATGCCTGAGCTAAGGGCAGATGGATTCCAGGAAGTAAATGCTACATGAATCATCTGCCCTTACTAATTACTAGGGGGTGTTTTTCAAAGTGATTTCTCAGCAAATTAAAGCATGGAGACATGGATGGATAAGGGAGTTTGCTTTGAAAAATAAAAATTACATTTTTGTTTTGTGGTGCTCAGATGCAGTGTAGTTCCGCTTTATAGTGGTTGTAAAGTCTGAAGGATTTTTACCTTCATGCATTCTATGCCCTGCCAGCAAGTGATTGGTCTCTAGGATGCAGGGCGGTCCTAGCAACCAATCACTAGCTTTTTAATATGAAAAGTTAACTCTGGCAGCTCATGGCCTCCGTCCAGGACTCTGCTCCCTCCTGCTCTCCGCCCTGCTGTAAACCTGTGTCAGGTAGGAGAGTGAAGATAGGACACTGCTGTGTGTGTGTGTGTGTATGCGCATGCGTGTGTGGTGATATGAAAGGGGTCACTGCTAGGAGGGGACAGAACAAACTGCTACGGGGGCAGAGGACACTACTGGGCTGGGGGATGATGTGAAATTGGTAAAGGATACTTCTGTGGGGGGGGGGGGGTGAATGATGTAAAGGGGGAAGAGGATACTACTGTGGGGGGGTGATGTGAAATTTGCAGAGGATACTTCTGTGGAGGGGGGGGGGGATGATGTAAAGGGGGAAGAGGATACTACTGGGGGAGGGGGGTGATGTGAAGGGGGGCAGAGGACACTACTGTGGAAGATGGTCATTGGACTTTGGCTGTGTATATCCAGAGTACGAACGGGGCTCTTTCAGTTTAGCATCGGATCCCCAGAGACAGTTGGAACACAAGTTGCGAGCAGAAACAGACTTTTATCTTCTAGTATTTGATCAGTGTTACAACCCTAAATCCCCGTAGACACCAGCTGAATGTCTGGAGACATCGGGCAGTTCAATAAAAACTGGCAGACATTCGGCCTGTGTGTATGCCAGCCGGTCCGACAGAAGACGGCCATGCATGCTGGAAAACCAGCAGCTGACTGGCTCCTGTTCAGCACTCTCAGCCAATGGCAGAGAGTGCTGATCAGAGTGTTCTGGCGGAGGAGCTGTCCTCCTGTCAGGACACATCAGCTCAGTAGGGTGACATTTCCAGTAAACCGAAAGATGCTTATTTTCATGTGTCCATCGTAGAAGACTTCCGCAAGTTCCTTCGATTTGCCGTAGGTCAAGACCATCTCCAGCTTGCTTATCTACCATTCTGGCTTTTAACATTACCCTGTGTGTTTTAAGGATCTTATTGGTTGTTAAGGTCTTTCAAAGCAAGGGGTATACGCCTGCATAGTTACATGGACGTTGTTCTTCTACTGTCCCAAGACAGAGGGCAGCCACTCCTCAAAATTCAGCTGGTGGCTGATTCTGGAAAAGACACCTGGAGCCAACTCTGTCTCTTGTGTGCCTCGGGGCCCAGTTCGATATTCTCAAGAGGTGCGTGCCTTTCAGTGTCTAAAATGATCGATACTTTGGTGTCTACAGATCCGATGGTCAAGTGGATGCTCCGGAGAATGCGGCCCCTCCAGAAGGTGTTTCTCCAGTAGTGGGAGCCAGGAAGCAGAATTCAGGTCATCTACATAACCTCAGTCATGAGAGTGAGTCCCCTGGTGGCTGCAGTGGAGAAACTGGCAAATTTTTGCCATTCAATTGCCCCATTTCCTGGTTCACAATCACATTCCATACCACCAATGAGATGGGGGGGGGGGGGGCTTGCTGCCTGTCGGGATAGCTCAAGGCAGGCGGGGCTGTCAATTTCACAAGATTGTATTGAACATTCTAAAACTACGGGCAGTCTTCTGCACCCAACAGGCCTTTCACCATATAAAGAAGAGAGTATCAGTGCTCTTAGGCTAGTTAACACAACGGCTGTCTCCTACGTTAAAAGACAAGGTGGGACTCACAGCCTGTTCTCTTTTAGAGGAAGTGGAGCCGATTATATCTTGGGCTCAGAAGAATCAAGCCTACATTCTTGAGTCTTATTTCCCCGGAGTCCAGAATATTCTAACAGACTTTCTTTCCAGAGTCCAGTTGGACAACAAGGAATGGTCTCTACATGTGGAGGTTTTTCAGGCGCAGATGGCCTGACAGATCATTGGAAATGCAGCGGGTCCTGTGCGTTTCTTCAAGTCCTGGTCATCCTCGGGTTTCTACAAAAACCCTGAACAGAAGTTGTGGAGGTAGTGACAGTGATGCCTTATTGGCCAATTAGGCCCTGGTGCCCCTTGCTAGCACTGTTCAGCTACTGGAACCCAGTGCCCTTCTCATCAGGCCAGACCTTCTGTCACTGGGTGCATTTCTACATCCATATCCAGCATGGTTACATCTGATGGTCTGGTTGTTGAGATTGAAGGTCCTCGGACGCTCCCCCAGAGTCATTTCTCTCTCTCTCTCGACTGCTAGGAGAGTGAACACAAACAATGTTTAGGGGAGAATCTGGTCAAAGTCTGTGCAATACATGTCTGCTGCTGACAGATCATGTACTGATCTAGAAGTTCTCAATATTCTGGGCTTCCTCCAGTTGTATTTTGATCTGGCTCTATTGATCTGCTCCTTCAGAGTACAAGTGTCAGCTTTATCCGCCTTCACAGGTGTTTCCAGGTATAGGCATCTTTTCCTGTCCAACAATTCTTCACGGGAGCAACTAGGTTCAGACCTCAGAGTAAGCCGAGGTTTTTAAAATGGAATCTCCCTCTTGTTCTCAACTGCCTCTCTGGAATTGGAGCGGAGTGTTCTATGGCTGTCTCCAATAAAGGCCTCTCTGTCATGTTCACCTTTCTCCTGGCTATCACATCGGCATAAAAAAACTCAGAAATTGATTCACTGGTCATGGAGAACTTACATTCTTCCAGTTCAAGCAGTGCTTTTACCTATGCTTGACTCAATTCCCAAGGGTACATCAGTCTTTTATGGGAACAAAGAAATTGTTCTACCAACCTTAGGAGTACTAACTTGCGTCCTTTAGACGTGGTTGAAGTCGCTTTGTGGCTTAGTTGGTTAAAGTGCATGTCTAGTAAACCGGTAATCCTGAGTTTGATTCTCAGCAGTGCCTTCCTTTGGTTCTTGGAATCTCTCAGATATTGTAAAGTTATATCTACACGCTACAGTTTCATTTAGGCTTCAGAACGCCTGTTCATTCTTTTTTCTGGAAAGGGCAAAGGGAACCCTGCCTCATCTAGGACGATTGTGGCATGAATTGTCTTGGCCACATCCAACAGGCTCACAGAGCCGAGGGCTTGGTTTCTTGGGAATGGTGACCGCTCACTTGACTAGGAGTGTGTCCACATCCTGGGCGACTTTGTGTCAATTAAACCCTTTTCTTTTGTTCTGCAATTGTGCAATTACCCACTCAGGTGTGTATGGCTAGTTATTTCCCATATGTATGCTGCCATGGAGTCTGTCAGGAAAATGGAAAATTTCCTATCAAATACTTTCCGTAATTTTTCCTTTCCTGATGGACACCATGGCAGCAGGAGTTCCCTCCCAGAGTCATGAGTAGGCTAGTTACGGAATGCAGCCTCTGGCTCAGAGCAAAGATTTATGGGAGTGGGGTCCTATAGGGGAGGAGTGGAGGGGGGGGGGTAACCAGTATGTATGCTGCCATGGAATCCGTCATGAAAACAAAATTATTATAAGTATTTGATAGGAAATTTTCCATTTTACTTAAGGATTTAATGATATAAAGCTAGTATGTTCAGCTTGACATTCAGATGCATGCTTTACTGTGGCCAAAGTGGCTCTCTGAATCTCGTAGCAGACTGATTCATATAAGTGACATTTACACATCACAGAAATGCTATAATGGGCACTGTGATCTTAGAAAAATGTTTGCTGAAGACGCAGTGGGAGTTTAAGGGTTGTTGACAGATCAAACATTGGGGGTTTACCAAACCAAATCCCTGCAGATTATACTAAAGTCTAGCTGTCTGTCTGCTGAGGTCCAGATGTAGAAGTAAAATATATATATATATATATATATATATATATATATATATATATATATATATATATATAATATAAATACATTTTTTTTCTTTATTTATATAAAGCCATCCTATTACAGAGCACAATGAACCATTAATATCAGTCTTTAGGAATAAATACAATGGGTAATTAAAAAGGTATTAAACCCAAAAGTGAAAATGTAATATGTTGCAACTTGCCAGTCCTTAAATGTGGTGGCTGTATTAGTTTTCTTTTTTAAGGTTTTATTCCCCTTATTTCTCCTGGTGATCTGGCCAGTAACACATCTCCTGTTTTAGGATTTCTACACTCTAGATGGAGGCGCAACAGAGCCAATCTTGGACAGCAGCATGGTCAGTCTGAGGGGAGGGTAGTGTATGGCCGGCCATAGATGGTTCAAATCTGTTATGTAAAATAAGACAGGCTGGTTAAACTTGGGTACATTCAGCCTTGCCCATACATGGTTCGAATCTCAGCCGGTCCCTGCTGAACTGGCCGTGACTCGAATCATGTATGGGGAGGCTGAATGTACCCAAGTTGATCAATTGATTACCTTGGGTACAACCAGCCTATCGGATTTTACATGCGATTAGTGCTAGCAGCTGTTAAAGCCACTAGCAGTAATCACTGTGTTCTCCTGGCATGAATGCCCCCCCCCCCCCCCCTGCCCTCTCTATGGGGAAAACACAATAGCTTTGCATGAGGGATTCCCCCATCAACACTGATTGTGTTGTTGGGGGCTTTAGATGTAATAGCAGATATAGGACTTGGACTTGACTAACAAAGTTGACCTTCAGCTAACACTTTATTATCAATTACGGCAACAGTTTTTTCCCTCTTTTGGGATAAAGGTTTTACATATATGAATAAAAGCTGATCATAGTAAACTACCCATAGAGCAGAGGGTGCTCTGTGCATGTCCGCTTGGCAGAAACTGAGAAGACACGGATGTGTCATCTCCCCTCTCTGCTCTGATCAGCAGGGGATCAGCTCATAGATTCCCCGCTGATCGTAACAAATTCTGCCCCATGTAAAATGGGCCTAAGAGTGTTGTCAATCCTGCCCAGTTCATCTCTGTAGACTACCAAACAACTCCCCCCCCCCCCCATCTCCCAAAAAATAGAAGCATTCTGTAGTTCATCTCAGGTAAAGGCAGACAATGCTGCTCCTCCTCCATATACAACGGTCAGCCATAACATTAACCCCTTGGAGCCGGTGCCTCCCAACCATTAAGACTCCATTCACACCAGCGCGACTTGTCAGGTGACTTGTCAGCCTGACAAGTCGCGCTCCCTCGCGGTCCATTGACTGCTACAGGAGCCGTTCTAATAGGAGCGACACAAGTCGCTCCGACTTAGAAAAAGGGTCCTGTACTACTTCGGGGCGACCTCGGAGCGACTTGCATAGACTTCCATTATGTGAAGTCCGTGCAAGTCGCTCCGAAGTCGTGGTGCATGGGAATGCACAAGTCGCCCCCGAAGTAGTACAGAGTCGTGCCGCCCCAGTGTAAACCGAGCCTTAAGGGGTTTAGGATGCCAGGAGGTGGGGCTGTGTTTATGATCATGTGACCACCATGATTGGTGAGCATATGATCGAAAAGCTTTCAGTTAGCCACCGCTAACTGTATCGGGAATGCATGCGCTCTCATCACAGCTGTATTTTAACTTATGCACGCAATATGAAGCCGCTCGGCACCAAGGCCCACGTGTCGGGAGGCCGCAAATTTGCGTGGGGCCGGCCCCAAGAGGTTAAGATCACTGGCAGGTTAAGTGAATAATATTGGTTAGCTTGTTAATACCATTTGAAAGTCAGTGGGATATCTTATGCATCAAGTAAACATGTTGTCCATAAGTCAGTGTGTTGAAAGCAGAAAAAATGGGCAATACAGTTTGTTGTGTATGGGGCAGCGTAGCCGTAGACCAGTCGGGTTGCACGTGCTGACCCTTGACCACATCCAAAAGTGTTTACACTGGGCATGTGAGCATCAGAACTGGACCACGAAGCAATGGAAGAAGGTGGCCTGGTCTGATGAATCACATTTTTTACATCATGTGGTTGGCCAGGTACACGTGTGTCACTTACCTGGGAAGAAGACAAGCGGGCAGTGCGATGCTTTGGGCAATGTTTTGCTGTGAAACCTTGGGTCCTGCCATTCATGTGGATGCTACTTGACACGTACCCCCTACCTAAACATTGTTGCTGACCAGGTACACCCCTTCATGGAAACGATATTCCTTAATGCAGGGCTTGGCAAATTTGCCTGACATCTAGGAGCCAGCTAAAAAAGTTAGGAGCCATTTTTTTTTTTTTTTTTTAAACTAACAACCAAGCTTTATTTAATAAAACGGATACTAAATTTACACATAAATACGACTAGAACCCCACTCTCCTCTATAGCGCAATTGGATGGAAACAGACTGTCTGTCTCTTTCCATCCGATGCCATCTGATCCGATCCACGGGATGGATAGAAAATAGAACCACCATCCGTCTGTTTTTGGCGGACAGGATCAGATGGCGGCAGATTACTGCTCCATAGAGGAGAATGAAGGGTCCAATCAGGTCTGCCTGAAAAACTGACAGGCGGATCTGATCAGACAGCCCGTGTGAAAGAAGCTTTCGGCTGTGGCATGGCGATGAGGAAACAAAAAAAAGATATATATATATATATAATCATTTTTTTTAATAAGAATTGAAAAAAAAAAGACATTTTTTTTTTTTAATAAAAAAAATTATTATTTTTTTTTTAAATTTAAAAAATAAATTGATAATAACCACACTCCCTGTCCACTTACCTTTAAGCAAAGGCAACTGGACAGGGAGATGAAGCCTGCAAAAACTTCCCTCATCTCCTCTTTGGAAGGAGATGGGAAGGCATTGAGAACAGGCAGTGGAAACAGTCATGACTCCCAGCCACCACAAGAGGGCGCCAGTTCCCCATTGGAAGCCTCTCATCTCACAGAAGAAGGCCGAAAAGCCGGGGCCTCAATTTTTGGACGGCGCGGAAGTCCGTGCACTCGGGGAGGAGGTGGGGGGCGCAAAAGGGACAGGAAACCTCCTGCAGGGCACCCCAGGCGCCAGGTCGCTAATTCTAGTCGCAAATGCGACCTGGCTCCCGGGGTTTGTCGAGCCCTGCCTTAATGGCAGTGGCCTTTTTTAGCAGGAAAATGCACCCTGCCACTCTGAAAAAATGGTTCAATAAGGGTTTGAGGAACACAAAAATTAGTTTGAGGCATTGACATGGATTCCAAATTCTCCAGACCTCAGTCCATTGAGCATCTGTGGTATGTGCCGGAAAAACAAGTCTGACCCATGGAGGCCCCACCTCACAACTTAAAGGATTTGCCATTGACAGCTTGGTGCCAGATACCACAGTATACCTTCAGAGGTCTAGTGGTGTTCATGACCCGACGGGTCAGGGTTGTTTTGACGGCAGTCAGGGGGGACTACTAATTTATTAAGTGGGTCATCATAATGGCTGATCAGTGTATACAGCACAGTAAGTGAGCAGTGTCACCCTAGTTAAGGAAATGTTACTGGTAAGAACACTAGGTAAATATGCAGGCATAAAGCTTGAAAAAGAAAACAAATGCAGCCACCACATTTAAAAACCAGTAAGCTGCGATCTTTTACATTTCTGTTCTTGGGTTCAGGTACACTATAATTGCAATTTTATCAGATTTAGAGTTTTATCTTCCATTGTTGACCTTGCCCATCCTCTGACAGCTAGAGTTCTGCTGTGAGTTGGAGTTCCTGGTTCCCATCTCTAGAGTGCATTCCTGAGCAGAATCTACAAGCTGGCTAGCGATACCATTAGTAAAATGTCTGTCTAGCTCTAGTTGAACTTAAAGCAACGCCTTCCTATTCCAAAGTTTATAGAAACCACTGACAAATATAAGTGATTTAGGTTATAGGGAAATCACTAGTGCATAATCAGTGAGCAAAAACTCTGCTTCAGTCTATCTTTCAGCACCCCATTGGGTGCTGCCATCTTGTCTCTTGGTCAGAAAAAATAATATTTGGATATACTGTAAATTACAGAGTAGAAGAATGGAAAAAAAAAGTAAAAACATGCACATTTAGTTTATTGTGTAAAATATTTTGTCTAATTGATGCTATTCCAGATATTTTCACTAAATGGTTTTCCTGTCTAGAGTACAGGGACCCTGAATGTGTGTAGATTTTGAAGCGTATGCACTGTATGGTCTATAAGCATTGGATCCTTAACCTGTCAGACTGGTCTGCAGCTTTAATATGTAGTCCGCAAAGAGTGATGTGCTTTATACAAAAATCAGTGCTTGCTACTGGAAGAATATAAGTATACAAAGTGCCATAAAATTATTGTGCCCAAAAGGAAAAAAAGGTCTACACTTTAGGCCTCTTTCACACGGGCGTTCCGTATGTCCGTATATCACCCCATCCGTTTGCGGGTGATATACGGACATAATGCATTGCGGATGTCAGTGGATGACCATCCGTTGACATCCGATTTGCGTCCTTTCAGTTCGGTTCCGTTTTTTAGAACGGAACAGAACCCTATTTTTCTTCCTTTTAAAAAACGGAACGGACGCAAAATCGGACGTCAGCGGTGTCATCCACTGACATCCACAATCCCATAGACATACATTATGTCCGTATATCATCCGCAAACGGATGGGATGATATGCGGACATACGGAGCGGATGACACAAGTGTCATCCGTGTCCGTAAAAAAAAAAAAGTGACTGAACGGACAAAAAAACGGAACGCCCATGTGAAAGGACCCTTAGACCCCTTTCACACTATCCGTCCGTCGGTCGGACTAAGTTTATCTCAGCGGGGGATTGATCCGCCGATCCCCCGCTGAGCAGGAGAATGACAACTCCGTCTCCGCTCTGTGTGCGGAGACACAGCTTTCAGAGCCCCATACATTTCTATGGGGGAATCGGAAGGGAACGGTCTGTCGGTCCGTTCTCATCCGATCCGCTGGACTGATGGAAAATAGGGTTTCCATCCATCCAGATTTGATGGATCGGATGTCAGCAGACATGTCTCCGCTGACATCCGATGCCCCATAGGGATGCATGGGGGGACCGTTCAGACCCGCCAAACAAAAAAGGACAGGCGGATCTGAACGGTCCACCTGTGTGAAAGAGCCCTTATAAAACGAACACAAATTGGACTAAAAACAGAAACAAGTGAAATCCATACAGCAATAATTAGAGTGCAAAGTCCCAAAAAGTCCTCTGTGACATCCAGTATGTAGAATCCTTCCTGCGGTGATCAACAAATTACTCCAATAATGAGCCCCAAAAAGAAAAACCCCACTTGTAAGGAATAGGGCGAAGGTCTCTCCAGACGTTGTTGACCCTCCTTGTCTTATGACAAAAAAGGATCAGTAAAGACTTTGGTGGTCTTCGTGACCAACATTTTTATCCTCCAGCCAGTTCCCAATGTGCCCCCCACGTGGTGGTCAAAGGTTCCAAGGTGGGGTGTCAATGGCAAAAGAAAAAAGAGAAAAATCGGAAGAACAGACTCCTCCATAGCGTAAAATAGTTTTGGGTAGTTTTTTTTTTTTTAAAAGTCTATATAGTAGGCTATCCATACAACAATGGCTAAAACTCCATCCTGTGCGAGCATTCGCACTGTGCAATGAGAGTAGTGTAATCAGGACCCCCTTGGTGTCAGCGTGCGTTCCACCTGTGTACAACGTAACACAAAATGCTTCCCAGCTTGACGCATTTCGTCATCAATGTGATGTCTTCTGAAGCAGGTCTGCAGCTTTACCACTGGCCCCATGCACACCTTTGCATTTAGCCCTGGTGCATGGGGCTCCAGCGTTTAGCTTCGGATGGAGGGCAGCCTGTGAAACTGATAGCGGCTGATAGCTGCTTTGGCTGGGTGGTGCGTTTAGCTGTGCGTATGTTAAGGGTAACCTACACCCAGGGACAAATGCTCAGAATGCAGGCTTCTTGCATTCCAGGCATTAATTCCAAACTGTCCTAAAAGTTTATACCCCTAGGTGCATCGTCCAGCCTGTCCAGCCACAGCAGCTGTAAGTCTTTCGTAGAGTTTGACAGGATGCCAGCACCGAGGCTGGATGGGAAAGCCGTGCTCTCCGCCCGAAGCTAAATGCCAGACCCCCCCATGCATCAGGGTAAATGTCCAGTATACATGGGGCATAAAGATGAGTGAGTTCCAGAGGGTGCTGCAGATGTAAACACTGAACTTTAATAACACCTCTCCAGCATGGGTATTATGCAGAGAAGACATTCATTTACAATAGGGGGTCTGAAAGACTTTAAAGCAGTTGTAAACTGCTGGATGTTTTTTTTTTGTTTTTTTTTTTTACTCTGCAAGGTAGTAAGGCTAGTATGCATCACATAATAGCACATTATCTTAAACTTACCTTATACAAAGCCCCCTCCCGCACGAGATGTCAGATCTGGAGGCCGTTTCCATCTTCAACCATCTTTCTTCTGGGTTTGCGGACTCCGGCTCTGTAACCTGCGCACGGGAGCCGCCGTTTATGGCACAGAGCTCTGAAGGGACGGCACGGGTGGCCGTTCCTTAAGAGCGCATGCGCCAGTGATGTCACTGGCTGCATATACAGTAAATATCTCCTAAACGGTACACATTTAGGAGATATTTACACTACCTATAGGTGACCCCAATTCTAGGTTTTCATATGGGTAAAAGTCAGTAATGGAAGTTAACTTCCATTTTTAAAAGCCGCTCTCATTCAAAGCAAACATTTTCTATGCTTTTTAATGACAAAGCTGTTTAAATCTCTAAATACGGCATTTTAACAATTTTGTCTTTGCCGGCGGTCTGCAAATTACCTGACCTTCTTAATCAGATGACCTTAGTAATTTGCTGTCTGTATGCCACTATGCTTTGAGAGCGAAGATAGTTACCAGGAGGCGTTCTGATTGTTAGCGCCACAGCTTCATTGCCGTTTTTATCTACAGTAATTTTGTCTTGTGCATGTCGATACCAGAACTTGTATCCGTATATTTTGGCATATGTTTATTTGGTGTATTATTTTCTGCTTTTTTATGTATTATTTGTGCTCCTTCCACCATAATCGTGTAATTTTGACAGTATATTCTTCACTAGTATCACCATGACAATATTATTCTTTATTGTAATAATCTTGGCGCTATGGTCATGGTTCAGTTTAGGAATTAGGTTTTGTTTAGGAGTTAAGTTGAGATAAAGGGGTTAGACTGGGGTTAAGGTGACATTCAAGATATATATTATATATTTTTTTATAACAAACCTGTTATACTTCCTCTGTGTAAGTTTTTCTCAAAGTAGTCCTGATCCTCCTCTTCTCGAGTCCCCAAAAGGCACTCCTGGCCCCTCTGTCCTACCGAGTGCCTCCATAGCAAGCAGCTTGCTATGGGGACACCTGAGCAGGCTCACTACCAAGCTTCTTCACTTTGTCTCCATTCACACACAGAGCATGGATTGGTCCCTGCTCTCTCCTCATTGGCTCACTGGCTGTGATGGACAGTTGTTGGAGCCAATGGATCCTGCTGCTGTCCCAGCTAATGAGGAGGAAGAGGCCCTGGAGAGCTGCTGCTCTCATGTACATCACTGGATTAAGATCGCGAGAATGGGCCCAGATGAGGATTAGGGGGGCTGCAGAGGGAACTGCACACTGAAGGTATTTTACCTTCATGCATATAATGTATGAAGGTAAAATCCTTCACCCTTTACAACAATCACTTTAAGAATTGGGTTTTGTTAAGGGGTTAAGTTGAGGTAAAAGGGTTAGACTGGGCTTAAGCTTTAGGCTTTATGCACACACTCCTATCTATGCTGGACCTTTGTGCTGGGGGCTGGCAGAAAAATTAAGTGTAAAAACTGCTAATTTTGACACATAATTACACGCATTTATGCATGGTAACAGGTGAATGGCGTTTAAAGGCGTATGGGCGTATACTCATACTGGCCAGAATATTAATTTATTCTAGCCACTGAAATAGATTTATGTGCACATACAAGCATTTATGTGCGTATGTGCATAAATGATGCTAGTAAGCTCTTCTACGATGCAGGTTTGGGGCATTTTTCTTTTTTAATGCACCTGAACGCTGCTCTAAAATACAAATCTAAATGCCTCAAAGTACATGGACACATTGGGGTTGATTTGCTAAAACTGGAGAGTGCAAAATCCGGTGCAGCTCTGCATGTGCTAGCCAGTCAGCTTCTAACGTCAGCTTGTTCAATCAAACTTTTACAAAAATACTTGGAAGCTTACTGGTTTCAATGCCATGCTGCACCAGATTTTGTACTCTCAAGTTTTAGTAAATCAACCCTATTGGCTGAGCTGCGTTCAGATTAGAACTGCACAATTAACCACTTCTGGACAAGAAGATTTTCCCCCTTAATGACCATAAATTTTGCGATTCGACACTGCGTTATTTTAACTGACAATTGCGTGATTGTACCCTAAAAGTCACCTGTGCGATTTTTATTCAGACAAATTCGCTACTGCCTGAAGGCGTGCCCTCACCCGTACTTGGGGTGGGGGGACGTCTTTGCTTCTTTCTGGATCCGTGGACCTCCTGGATTCAAGACAAATGGGGTCCATAAGTTGATTCGGTCTGGGTACAAGATCAAGTTTTGGTCCTTACCTCAGGCAAGGTTCTTTCCTTCCAATCTGCTTTTGTCCCCAGATCGTCTACAAGGTCTTCTTGCGGCGGAACAGGATCTGCTCTCACAGGGGGGTCATTGTACTGGTTCCAGAATCTGAACGCTTTCAGGGTTTTATTCAAACCTGTTTACTGTTCCCAGGAAGTAAGGCAAGGTTCGTCCCATTTCTGAATCTCAAGGCTTTGAACCGCTTTGTGTGGGATCAGAAATTTTGAATAGAGTCCATTCGCATGGTGGTGGCATCCCTTCATCAAGGGGATTTCCTGGCCTCTATCGATATCAAGGACGCTTACCTTCATATCCCAATAGATGTCGGGCATCAGTGTTTCCTTCGCTTTGTCGTGGAGGAGAAGCACTATCAATTCGTGGCATTACCCTTTTGTTTCGCCTCGGCTCCTCGTGTGTTTACAAAAGTCTTGGCCCCGGTGTTGGCTTTCCTGAGACAAAAGGGGCTTGTGATGCTGGGGTACTTGGACCATCTCCTTTTGCGAGCAGTCTCCCCGAATGCCCAGAAAGACAATCTGGACATTTCAGTGTGAACTTTGCAAGAGTTCGGATGGAAACTGAATTTCCAAAAATCTTTTCTGGTTCCGTTCACAAAACTGGACTATTTGGGCCTGACCCTGGACAGGACCTTAGCCTGGGTGTTTCTTTAGGAGGTGAAACTCAAGAAGTTGCAGGATGCGACACTGCTCCTGCTGTCCAACCGGCGATCATCCCTCAGGACTTACATGAAAGTGCTGGGCCTGATGGTCTCCATCTTCGAGGCAGTTCCGTTTGCTCAGTTCCATACCAGGTCTCTACAGACGGAGATCCTTGTCAAATGGAACAAGAACCCACAGACTCTAGACAATCTGATCCTGTTCAGCCGGAGTACGAGGGGATCCCTGATCTTGGGGCCCTGTGCTCCGGCCCTTCGACAGGGAACATCCTTTCTCCCCCTGTACCGGACGGCGGTCACAACGGATGCCAGCCTCTCCGAATGGGGAGTTGTCTTGGGTACGGATCCGGCTCAGGGGGTTTGGACTCTGGAGGAGTTCAGTCTGCCGATCAATATCCTGCAAACTCAGGCGATCAGGCCTAATCCATTGGATGGATCGCCTGCAGGGTCTACCGGTGAGCATTCAATCGGACAGTGCCATGGCCGTGGCATATGTCAATTATCAAGGGAGCACCAAAAGTGCCTTAGCGGCCCGAGAAGTAGCTGGTATTCTAAGATGGGCAGAACGCTTTGTTCCATCCATCTCTGCCGTGCATATTCCAGGGGTAGAAAATTGGCAGGCGGATTACCTCATTTGGCAGAAGTTGGATCAGGGAGAATGGTCTCTCTACCAGGAGGTGTTTCATCAACTGTGCCTCAGGAGGGGGACTCCCAATGTGGACCTGTTGGCCTCTCGTCTCAACAGGAAGGTACAGAGGTTCATAGCACGGTTTTGGGATCCTCTGGCCGACGCCGCAGACGCTCTTGTAGCTCCTTGGATATACGCATTTCCTCCGCTGACTCTTCTGCCGAGACTTATGCGAAGGATCAAGGCAGAAGGGATTCCGGTCATCCTAGTGGCACCGGACTGGCCTCTCAGGTCCTGGTACGCAGAACTAGTACAGCTGGTCGCCGATGTCCCTTGGAGACTCCCTCTCAGAGAAGATCTGGTAACTCAATGTTTACAGTCGCTGACTTTGACAGCCTGGCTATTGAAAGCCAGGTGTTAAAGGATAGAGGGGTATCTGAATGGTGATTCCTACGCTGTTAAAAGCTAGAAAATATACTTCTAGGAAGATTTATCATCGAGTCTGGAGATGCCATTTTGTATGGCTAAAATCGCATCGCACAGACATCACATGTGATCTGCACAGCAATGTGTTGCGAATCACATGCGATGTCTGCCCTCGCACTAGTGTGAACTGGCACTAAAGCTGATTTCTAGAAATTGAGCCACTTTGTAAAAAGTGAAGGCACACTATGAGTTAAGTCCAGGAAGGTGCATGACATATCCTGGGCTTTTTCTATATTATTTAAATTTGACAGGTTTAATAGGAATTACATTCCAGACACTGGGGAGAAAGGAGAAAAGGGCACAGAGCCGCTCTGCCCACCTTTCCCCTCTGCTGCCCTCTCAAGGAAGCCTTTGTATTTTGTGAATGTACTCACATAATACAAAGGCTTCCCTAAATGGGCAAGAGGGGGGGGGGGGGCGGGGGTTAGGCATAGCAGCTGCAGCAACTCTCCTGTTAAAGCTGCATAGCTCAGAAGGATCAGCATTACTCTTCTGGAAGCTGCAGCAAACTGCTGGGGGTACTATAAAGCAGTTAGATAGAAATAGAAATAAGCCCAGGAGGTGTCATGCATCTTGCTGGACTTAACTCATAGTGTGCCTTCATTTTTTTTTTTTTTTACAGGGGCAGGAAAGGAGCCCCTGGTGTCCAGGAAACTGCACCTTTTGATGTATGGTTCAAAAGACGTGTATTGTAGATGTGAACCTATACATCAAGCCAATGTTTACACCTGCAAAAAATGTCTTTTGAACCATATATCAGAAGTTGCAGTTTTCTAAACCACCAGGGGCTTCTTCTTTCCCATCTTAAGTCTTTTCACTGAAACAACCACAAGGCTACATCGGAAAGGTCCACCATTGGGCATTACCCACTGGAAGAGATTGCTTCCCCTTTGCCCAACACCATTAACTGTTCTAGTCAGTCCAGCGCGGTCTCCAACACAAACCAGGTGCTTAATTATATATATATATATATATATACATATATGTGTGTGTGTATATATATATATTATATATATATCTATATATATAGATATGTATATATATACTTGTTTTTTATATGCATTTAAATTACTAAAACATAAAAAGTACTATTAGATTTAAAAAAAAAGAAAATGTATAAAACCACTGACTGTATGCCCCCTTTAAAACCCAGCATTTGCCTTCCACTGATTTAAATAAGCAAATTTTACAACTTTGTCTCATACTCGTTCATGATCACCTTGATGAAGGTGCAATTGCAGGTCAGTTAATTTTTTGGAGGCTGTCAGATTAATTTTAGAAGGTGCAGAGTGCTCATTATTACCCATTGACCATGTCATATTCCGCTATGTCATGATGGAAGAAGAAAACCCTTTTTAAGCTTATCTCCTATTCAGATGTGGCGCGGCTCCTCATTTCTATACAGGGTGCATAAAGTTAATTTGACTGCAGAGCTGAAAGGCAGCTCTGGGAAAAGCATTAAAATACAGGAGCACACATTTTATAATTATTAATGAGGATTATCTTTTCAGCTACAAGTTTACCTGATCTTGCAGGGCTCATCTACATGTGTGGAGGAGTTGATCTTTTGACTAGGATGAGTGGAAGGCACGCCAAAAATGATCTAATCGACTTGTGTCTGTGCTAATTACTCACATCTGCAGACTTGCTGAGCGCTCCCAGAAATCTGTGTCTGCAGCAGAAAAGTGGTTCGTACAAATGACAGTTACCCATTGAATGAACCATTCTCTTTATTCCCCTCCATATGTTTGTCTAGTAAATTAAAGAGGCCTGTGCGGTCTGCAGATTTTGTTTGTGCTGTTGGACGGAGTATAAAAGCTGTTGAAATGTCACAGATCGTAAAGATTGTTTTCAAAATCAATATCACTGAGATTATATTGATGAAAAGACCATTAAATCAGGCATTTAAAGAGAAATTCCATCCTTACTTTCAAAATAAAATGTTGAATCCAAAAAATTGTACCTGTGTTAATTTTTAATTTTTTTTAATACCTTACTAGTCAGTGGAGTCCAGCGTTGTCTTGCTTGTAGGTAAAGTTCTCCTTTAAGCTGGATACACACTATACAACTTTTGTGGTTAGATTTCCTTTAGATTTACCTTCAACTATGTAGTGCAGGGGCCTGACTGATTGCATACAAATTGAAAGTGTTTAGATTTGACCTCATATTATATGGTTTTGGTAAATCTAAAGGAAAAAAAAATCTAAAGACAATTGTATAGTGTGTATGGCCCATTACTCCTCTCCGGCACCACTATCTAGAATTTATTTCCAGTGCGTGTGCAGTAGAGCTGTACGATTAATCGTTAAAAGATCGCAATCTCGATTCTACCCTCCCTCACGATCTTAAAGCGGAGTTCCGGGCACAAAAAAGATTTTTTTTTTTTGTGCCCCTCCGCTAGGTATGCCGCACCTGAAAAGGAATTGGATAGTTATTTTTTTTTTTTTTGTTTACTCACCTTTTTATTGACGATCGTAAATACTCACCTATGACAGCTTCCTCCTCCAGCGCCGCGGCTCACCCCGTCACTTCCTGCCTCGCGATGATTCCTGGGAGCTAAACGTCATAGCTCCCAGGAATCAATGCGCCGCACCGGCCCCACTCGTCATTTCCGGGCATGCCCAGAAGCTGTTTAGGAATGCGGCGCCGCGCCGGAAGTGACGAGAGGGGCCGGTGCAGTGCATTCTGGGACACGAAGACGCGGAAGAAGAAAGAGAAGAGGACCGCGCCGGCTTCAGCTGCCCACAACCGAGATGGAAACGCTGTGGAAGAAAATTTCTAAGTAAGTATTTCTTCTAAAAGGTAAGTGCGAACCGGGACAGATCAGAGGCTAGCCATTGTGGAATGTGCTAGCCCTGACTGTCCCGGGGGTATGTTCAACAAAAAAACGTTTCTCTGCCCGGAACTCCGCTTTAATCCAGCATTTCCACAAATCATGCAACAGGTGCAGAGCAGTTCCCTGCTCACAGCTGTCAAAACAAAAAATGCAGCTGGCAATGTTTATCCACAACATTACTCAGTGCTGAAAAAGAAACATTGTATCTTTCTGTTCATTTACAGATCAAAGGGGTGAACTTCGGTCTGCAAATAAAGTCAGTTTTAAGCAACCTTGTTTTTTTGGGGGTTTTTATTAAATTGTTCCTCTGATTAACCTCTTATTAACCCTTATTTACTCTAGTTTCCTTCTTCATGTAATTTCCTGCTGATTTTTTTTTCTTTTTTCATTTACTTCTATTTTATAAACTATTAATAATTAAAACTTTTATTTTATTTGCTTTATTCATTAATATTTTTTTAGGGGCACCAGTTTTTGGCAGGACTACTACATTAACTTGGCACACCTTCCCTACCATATAGTGTTATGTTCGATGGATTATGTTTCAAATCTTGTAACCAGAGCTCATATTTTTAAATCCTGTGTGGAACAACCTTTTTAACGAATGGTTTAATAAAACAAAATATTTTTTTTACAATGTATTTGATTGCATAACTTACTTGCTGCAAAAAAAACCCCTGAGGAAACTTGCTCAAACTCTCTGTTCATTAATATTTTTACACCTTTTGAAAAAAGTGCAAAATAAAAAAAAAATACATTTATGTCATCTGTAAAATAACTTTTCCATGCTTTGTATAATTGCTGACAGCTGAAGTGTAAACAAAAAGTTGCGGCAGGTATTGGTAATTGGTATCGGCGAGAACAAAAAAAAAAAAAGACCCTAATATAACTTACCGTAATAGTAATTTTTTTTTTTTATTTCTTTACAAATTACATTATTTTTCCTTACATTTCTTAAACTTTAATTGAAGCAAAGATTATTTTATTGTCGTCTTGTTTGATAACCTAATTTTTAGGGGTTGTAAATCTTTAAAATAAAAAAGTTCCTCAGAATTATGAGAGATTGGTGATCTTTATTTTCAGCCAAAATAAATTGTGATTCTCATTTTATCCAGAATCGTGCAGCTGTAGTGCGCAGGCACACGGTAGGGATCTTTGCCAAGTCTGCAGGACCTGGCAGGTCCCTGAGCATGTCTGCACATGTGCAAGGGGTCTGGCACATGCACTAACACACTGCTGACCTCTGCCAGTAAGCTGGTAGATATTCACAAGTTTTCGGTGCATAGCCTCTGGGAATCCTGCTGTGCCACTTGGCTTGCGTGTTCTCTCCTGAGTCTCTTGCACTGCCGACTGCCATCCTATCAGAAGGCAGTGGGTGGGAGCAGCTGGAGATCTGCATTGAGAGGGAGAGCGGGAGTCTTCATATTAACAAGGGGGGGGGGGTAATCACTTGCTTGTTAACCTGATAAGTTGGGCAGCTCCTGCCCTCTGTCCACATCTGCAGCTCCTCCCGGGCCCCTGCCCTTCTGATAGGGAGACCTAGGAGAGGACACAGGCTGATAACTACCTCTGCCCTGACAAAAGTAGGACTGTGCAGGGGAGGCAGAGATTTAACTGGGCTGTGATGTTAAATTGCTGGGGGCACTGTAATGCAAAGGGGCACAGTGAGTGATAAAAAGGGGACTGCACTGTAAAGGGGCACTGTAATCATTACAGTGCAGTCCCCTTTACATTAGAGTGTTCATTTACAGTGCAGTCCCCTTTACATTGGTGTGTCTGTTTATAGTGCAGTCCCCTTTACATTGGAGTGCCCCTTTTTAGTGCCGTCCCCTTTACGTTAATGTAAAGGGAAACTGTGATATAAAGGGGACTGCACTGTAGTCATTACAGTGCCCCTTTACAGTGCAGTCCCTTTTACATTGGAGTGCCCCTTTACAGTGCAGTCCCTTTTACATTGGAGTGCCCATTTTTAGTGCAGTCCCCTTTACATTGGAGTGTCCGTTTACAGTGCAGTCCCCTTTACATTAATGTTAAGGGACACTGTGATATAAAGGGGACTGCACTGTAGTCATTACAGTGCCCCTTTATAGTGCAGTCCCTTTTACATTGGAGTGCCCCTTTATATTGCAGTCCCCTTTACAGTGGAGTGCCCCTTTATATTGCAGTCCCCTTTACAGTGGAGTGCCCCTTTACAGTGCAGTCCCTTTTACATTGGAGTGCCCCTTTACAGTGCAGTCCCTTTTACATTGGAGTGCCCCTATACAGTGCAGTCCCTTTTACATTGGAGTGCCCCTTTATATTGCAGTCCCCTTTTACATTGGAGTGCCCCTTTACAGTGCAGTCCCTTTTACATTGGAGTGCCCCTTTATATTGCAGTCCCTTTTACATTGGAGTGCCCCTTTACAGTGCAGTCCCTTTTACATTGGAGTGCCCCTTTACAGTGCAGTCCCTTTTACATTGGAGTGCCCCTTTATATTGCAGTCCCCTTTACATTGGAGTGCCCCTTTACAGTGCAGTCCCTTTTACATTGGAGTGCCCCTTTACAGTGCAGTCCCTTTTACATTGGAGTGCCACTTTACAGTGCAGTCCCTTTTACATTGGAGTGCCCCTTTACAGTGCAGTCCCTTTTACATTGGAGTGCCCCTTTATATTGCAGTCCCTTTTACATTGGAGTGCCCCTTTACAGTGCAGTCCCTTTTACATTGGAGTGCCCCTTTACAGTGCAGTCCCTTTTACATTGGAGTGCCCCTTTATATTGCAGTCCCCCTTTTACATTATGTAAAGGGGCACTGTGATGTAAAGGGGACCTCACTGTAAAGGGGCACTCCAGTGTAATGGGGAGAAGAGAAACCGAGGACACTGTGGGACTGTACTGTAAAAAAAAAGGGGGGGCTTTGAATTTAAGGGGGCTGAAGACAGACTATGAATATTTCCCCCACCATCCGCCCCCATCTATACAGACCCCCCCCCCCCCCAGTCCCTAGGAAAATTGGCTGCCACAAAACCGGTCCCTGGTACCAAAAAGGTTGGGGGACCGCTGCTTTTAAAGGAAATCCTTGTGGTATACCAAAATGACATTGTAAAGCCTGTTAGTGAAAATTACATATATAGGCATTTTACAAACCTTGATTTTCATCATTTCAGTTTTTGAAATATACGTATTTGTTGTTTATTAGCAATAGTTTCATATATCGTGAAATTGTAAGAACATTTTTGATTTATGTCCACTGATAATGATTTTACTGTACTTTTTCATATCAAAAACATTGCTTTGAGAAACATTGGCACTATCAGAGGGCATACAAAGTCCACAGCAACATTTTCAATTCTGTTGGTTCTGTGCATTTGGAAAATACATGGTTTTGTGAGTCTTTTCCAAACCTCCAGCCATGGGTTGTGTGAGTAAAAAGGCTGAGCTATCGAATGTGCGGAATGGGAAGCAGAGCCAGGCAGTGAAAGGGTTCAAATGAATAAACGTGGAAACAGGACAACAGCTGTGCGCTTTGCAGTGCACTAAGCACTGTGTTCACGAAGGTAACAGCTGCTACGTTAGGCTTGTGACATGTTTGCATTAAAGCCCAAGTTCACCTTTATCATATTTTACCATTACTTTTAAACACTTTACTTTCTCAATTATATTTAAAGGGGCTGTCCATCTTCACTGGTCATACCATTACACCTCATGAGGAGTTCCTCCAAGCCTAAAGGTGGAAAACTGGCTGCAGATTTAAAGCTACTTCTGATACGCCACAATATATTTTTATAACATTGTCTGATGTCCTGTATGGGACTGGATTTTCAGAATCTCATTATAGGATTTTCAGTATGTTTTGAGATGAGGATTCTGGCTAGCCAGGTGAAGAAGAAAACACGAGAACTGTGGTTTAAATATATATGTGTTTTGCTGAAGACCATACCTACCGTATTTTCCGGCATATAAGACGACTGGGTGTATAAGACGACCCCCTAATATTCAAGTTAAAACATTAGGATTTGGGCTACACGCGCCGTATAAGACTACTCCCCTTCCGAAGCAAGGCAACACCATTGAAAAACATTTGATTTCTCATAGATCTCCAAGGTACCCCAAGTACTGTAATACATGTAATCTCTCATAATATCTCCAAGGTACCCTAAGTATCACCAGTAGATGTAATCTCAAGACGCTGGCTGTGCGGGAATCCTGTACCGGTATATCGTATGTACCGTGGCTTTGGCTACATACAGTAGTCAGACATGAGGAAACCAGAAGCATCACCGATACAAGGACCTCAATGCATTTTTCCGGAAGCCGTCTTCAGGAAGTCTTGACATTGACGTCCTTGTAGCGGTGATACTTCCGGTTTTGTCGCGTCCAACTCAGATGGAATGCAGGTGGAACACACGCCAGCTTTGGCTTTGAGTGGCGAGAAATGGACTGCACCAGGGGATTTGTAGTAGGTGCGGCTGTATGGCACACTAAAATGTGAGTTTTACTGCACGATTATTCAAAAATTATTTTTTTTTTCTGGGATATTTCTGCTGATGATGCTGGATGTATGCTGAGCCTATTTTAAAGCTTACGGGGATCCATTTGACTGGAACGCAGGTGGAACACACCCTGGTTTTGGCTTTGAGTGGCGAGGATTGTACTGTACCAGGGGATTTGTAGTGGGTGCCACTGTATGGCACACTAAAATATGAGTTTTTACTGGCATATGGATTTTATAATACAACTTTTAACTAAAAGTACTGCACGATTATTCAATATTTTCTCTGATATTTCTGCTGATGATGCTGGATTTATGCTGAGCCTATTCTAAAGCTATGGAGATCCATTTAGGCTGTGAGGGTCTGGGTGGGCCAAAGGCATTTGGTTATCTATATTGGTGACATTGGATGTATGCTGAGTCTTTCCTGAAGTAAAGGCGTTCCATATAAGCTGTGAGGGTCCTGGTGGCCCAAAGTCATCTGGTGAGTGGCCCCCTTATGTAAGGTGGAGGAGCACAAAAATGGAGCACTTTTTAAGAAGAATATGGAGCACTAATACACATGTGGTGTTTTGAAGAAATTTTATTAACCTCTTTCCCACCGCTCACATTGCTGCTACTGCAGCAATGTGGCTCGTTATCGTCCAGCGACGTAGACCTACGTCGCTGGACTCCTCCCCCCTGTAGGTGGCGGAGGCACGCTCCCGCTGTATTCAGTCACAGCGGGAGTCGGGCCAGGGGAGGAGCGGCGGCGATCGCCGCCGCTCTTCCCCGATCGTCGGGGAATCGACTGAGGAGATCCGCCCGCTTGTGTAACATGCGATCTGTCCCTGTGTCACACAGTCACCCCCCCCCCCCCACACGTCAGTAAGCACCAGGCATACATTAACCCCGCCCTCTCCAATAAAATTAACCCCTTCCCTGCCAGTGTCATTTTTACAGTAACAGTGCATATATATAGCACTGATTACTGCAGTAATGTCACTGGTACCCCCAAAAATGTCAGTCAAGGGTCTGATCTGTTCGCCGCAATGTCGCAGTCCCGCAAAAAAAAATCGCAGATCGCCGCCATTACTAGTTAAAAAAAACCCACCAAAAATGACATAAATCTTTCCCTTAGTTAGTAAACGCAATAACTTTTGCGCAAACCAATCAAAATACACTTATCGTGATTTTTTTTACCAAACATAGGTAGCAGAAAACAAATTGGCCAAAAATTTAAAAAAAATTAGATTTTTACATTTTGTTTGGGGGGAATTTCATATAAAAAAATGTTAAAAATATTATTTTTTCAAAATAAACGCTCTTTTTTTGTTTATAGCGCATGATTAAAAAATCGCACAGGTGATCAAATACCACCAAAAGAAAGCTCTGTTTGTGGGAAAAAAAGGGAGTAAATTTTGTTTGGGTACGGCGTCGCACGACCGCGCAATTGTCAGTTAAAGTCACGCACAGCGCCGAATCGCAAAAAGTGGCCTGGACGTAAGACAGCAAAATCCTCCGGTGGTAAAGTGGACAGTCACGATTAAATTTGATTATAGGACATTCACATAGTTAAAGCAACAGCACTGTGTTGCTTACTATATGTATTTGTTGTTTTTATGTGGGCACACATTGTTTTATTAGCTAGCGCCTCAAACACAAATAATTTACAAAATTCTAACCATGTTTAGATCAGAAACCACAAATTTCCTGTTATTACCTTGGTTAGAAAAACTTGCTGTGAGTGCTGCCGACTTACCAACCTTTGTTCAGTAATAGAGAGACACTGTCATTGGACAGGGGGCTGGTGGATGGGGCGAAGCATGTAAGGACTTATGGCTTGAGGCCTGCACAACAAAGTGAAATGAATCTCAGAGAGGGAACAGTGGATGCTTTACTGGACAAGAGAGAGCATGGAAGAACCTTGTGGAGTTCTCAATAGAGTGGAAGAGAGATTTACTTTAAATACTGCTAACCCAACCCTGACGTCTTATTCTTGTTACTCTTCATAGTTTGATTATGGGGTTAGTACAGAACTTGTCATTTCAGAAACCTTTCCTACTTTCTGTGAAAATTCCACACGCTTGCCTGTTCTCTGTTCAATAAAGACATTTAATTTAATTGTGTTTTTACCCGAAGTGGCCAAATGCTTTCATTTGGTTTTTATTTCATTCTGCCCACTGACATTTGACTGTCATTAAGGAATTCATTTACTAGTCTTTATCTAAAATGAATTTCTGTGAAATTAGATTAAATTCAGTAGCAATGCATCAAGTTTGCACAAATGAGTCCGTTCAAAATGGGTCTGGTTTTTTTTTTTGGCTTTATATGTTTGGTGATCCCTGGACCTTTTGAGTATGGGACAAGCGGAGCTTTACAGGTGGTTGTCAGTGCCTTCCCCTTTGGTAGTGGGCGTATCCCGGGAATTCTCCTGCTTCTCCGTCTAGGTGTATGTCCCCTAGGGTCGTATGCACGTTGGTCCTCCCCTATTGGCTGTTTGGCTCCATTACCTGTGCCATCTGGTAAGCAGACTTGCATGTGGTGGTAGATTGATGCACAGGCGGTGGAGGACAACATAACACGTGCCTGTTACGTATTTAAGAATCAACACTTTAATACTTTACTGATTTTTATTTATTATTCACAATTTGGGACTTTTTCACAGTAAATTCTTTTGGTGGCTGGCTCTCTGGCACCCTGTGGTGGGTGGCTGGCTTGCTGGCACCCTGTGGTGGATGGCTGGCTGGCTGGCACCCTGTTGTGGATGGATGGGTGGCTGGCTGGCACCCTGTGGTGGGTGGCTGGCTGGCACCCTATATTAAGTGGGTGGCTGGCACAGGTGCTGTGGGTGGCTGGCTGGTACAGGGCCTGTGGGCGGCTGGCTGGTACAGGGCCTGTGGGTGGCTGTCTGGCACCCTGTCTGTGGGTGGCTGGCTGTCTGGCACCCTGTCTGTGGGTGGCTGGCTGTCTGGCACCCTGTCTGTGGGTGGCTGGCTGTCTGGCACCCTGTCGGTGGGTGGCTGGCTGTCTGGCACCCTGTCGGTGGGTAGGTGGCTGGCTGTCTGGCACCCTGTGGTGGGTGGCTGGCTGTCACCCTGTGGTGGGTGGCTGGCACAGGGGCTGTGGGTGACTGGCTGGTAGAGGGCCTGTGGGTGGCTGGCTGGTTCGCTGGTTCAGTGGCTGGCTGACTGGTACAGGGCCTGTGGATGTGGGTGGCTGGCTGGCATCGGGCTGCTGTGGGTGGGTATATGGAATGGATGTGATACACTCCCATGAGACTAGTTTCGTCTCCAGATGAGGTTGTCCAAGACGAGGGAGGCGGCTTAAGAAGGCAGAATTGCGTCACAAAAACATCTGCAATATCGGGCAGTTCTGGGTCCGGTTCTGATATATCGGGGAAAGTGCATATCGCCCCTCGATATATTGGCCTTGCCGATGAACGGCCTATCCATAGTATATATATATATATATATATATATATATATATATATATGTATGTATGTGTGTGTATACTGTATTTTTTTTTCCTCCCTACTGTTTTTGATTGGCAATTCTATTAACTCAGGAAAAAATTTGTTTTGCATAAAAATTTATCTGCAACTACCATTTCACAAAAGTGCAATACAGGCACACCCTGTTTTACGTACAATCAATTTATGTACACTCACGAGTATGGACACAGCTTGGTCAGCTTGACATGGCACTGCTCCCTGTCTAAAATTGGCGTCTATGGGAAATCTTAGTCAGCTTGACACGGCACTGCTCCCAAACCATAAGTGACAGGGACACCAAACCTAGGGAGCACCGAGAGGGGACCCAGGGCTACAACATATTCTATTTTGTGGCCGGGCAGCTTGCCTAGGTAATCTACCATGTCATAGTCCTGGGTCCCCTTAATGTGCTCCCCAAGTTTGGTGTCCTTGTCACTTAATGTTTTGGGAGCAGTGCCATGTCACACTGAACAAGATTTCCCATAGAGTTAGCGTATTTACATGCATTGAGAAGGGAAAAAAGGGATTGCTTCACTTTAGGTACATTTTCGTTTTACAAACATGCTCTGGTCCCATTGTGTACTTAAAAGTGGGGGGGGGGGGGGTATGCCTGTATTGCAAAGCAGAAATTAACATTTTTTTCCTGTTTGTATATTACAGCTCTCCAATTAATTGTGTGCATAAACTATTCTTGTACTTGTCAGTACATTGAAGGATTATTTTATATGTGGCTTTGCTGCAAACCCTTAATAAAGAAGTCGGATCCTTTAACCACACACATTTCAGAAAGGCTGAAACCAGTTAAATGGTTTCACCATTTTTTATTTATCTATCAGGAGGAAATGGACAGTGTGGTTTCTTGAAGTTGCGGTTTCCTGAAGTTGTTTATGCAGTTTACCTGGATAAAAATGTACCAGACTTTTAGACTACATTTGTTACTTCACTAAAATTCTAGAATTTTGAATTTCACTTAAAGCGTACCTTTCCCGGTTTTCACTAAAAATCACAATGCCAGCCAGCCAACCACCACAGGGTGCCAGCAAGCCCACCATTAGGCATTAAAAATTAACATGTTCAGTGCAAGATTTGTGTCAAAAATTGCCTTTATTTTTCAAAACTTTAAATGTACAAAATATCAGCCCATACCAATGCCACATTCATTGGTTAACCACTTCAGCTCCGGAAGGTTTTACCCCTTAATGACCAGGCAATTTTATTTTTCTGATTCGGCACTGCGTTGCTTTAACTGACAATTGCGCGGTTGTACAACGCTGTACCCAAATACAATTGATGTCCTTTTTTTTCCCCACAAATGGAGCTTTCTTTTGGTGGTATATGATCACCTCCGCGATTTTTTTTTTGTTTTTGCGCTATAAACAAAAAAGAGCGTTAATTTTAAAAAAAAAAAACACCAATATTTTCTACTTTCTGCTCTAAATAATTCCCATGAAAAAATTTAAAAAATCACATTTTTTTATCAGTTTAGGCCAATTTGTATTCTGCTACATATTTTTGGTAAAAAAAAATCCCAAAAAGTGTAAAATTGGTTTCTGCAAAAGTTATAGCATATGCAAACTACTGGATAGATTTATGGACTTTTTTTTATTAGTAATGACGGCGATCAGCGACTTTTATCGGGACTGCGACATTGTGGCGGATAGATCAGACCCCTAACTGACATTTTTGACACTTTTTGGGGACCAGTGACATTAATATAGTAATCAGTGCTACATAATATGCACTGTTACTGTATAAATGACACTGGCAGGGAAGGGGTTAACACTGGGGGTGATCAAGGGGTTAAATATGTTCCCTATTTGTGCTTACTAACTGTGGGGGGGGGGGGGGGGTTGGATTTAACAGAGACAGAGAGATATCTGTGATTCAGCTTAGCATTGTTTACATTCACGGGCGGCTCTTCTGTCAGTCTAGCCGAAGATTGCGGGAGGCCGGCGGCGATCGAGCCTGCTCCTTCTGCGGTCTGCCTCCCGCTGTGTCTAATCTCAGCGGGAACGCAGCTCCGGCAAAAACCACATGTACGTAGATCTACGTAATTATGCGCAGCCGAGCTGTCCTGCCGCAGTAAATCTGCGCAGGGCGGTCGGCAAGTGGTTAAACAAGCTTGTTTGGCTTTTACTTAAAATGTACTGTTTTTGCACATCTTGATTAAGTGAGGCACTGGTGATGTAGCCTTGACCTCACAGACACATACTGGGAGAGCTACTGGGCGTATGCAATTTTTTAAAACATTTTTTAAAATCACACACTTTTCTCTTTTTGAGTCAGTCTTTCATATATATGCTAAAATATTCAGACTTTTGACATTTTAAATTATGCAGTGTGTAACCACATGGATTTTTTAAAGGGATTGTAAAGGCAGAAGGTTTGTTTAACTTAAAGCGGAGTTCCGGGCACAGAATCCATTTTTTCAACAAACATACCCCCGGGACAGTCAGGGCTAGTACATTCCACAATGGCTAGCCTCTGATCTGTCCGGTTCGCACTTACCTTTTAGAAGAAATACTCACTTATAAAATTTCTTCCACAGCGTTGCCATCTCTGTTGTGGGCAGCTGAAGCCGGCGCGATCCTCTTCGGCATCCTCTTCCGGGTCTTCTTCTCCCAGAATGCGCCTGCACCGCCCCCTCTCGTCACTTCCAGTGCGGCGCCGCATTCCTCCACAGCTTCTGGGCATGCGTCGCCCCGGAAGTGACGAGCGGGGCCAGCGCCGTCGCATTGATTCCTGGGAGCGATGATGTTCAGCTCCCAGGAATCATCGCAAGACAGGAAGTGACGGCGGAGCCGTGGCGCTGAGGGAGGAAGTTCACTGAGGTGAGTATTTACGATCTACAAATACAAGGTGAGTGAAAAAAAAAATGCCTAACTATCCAATTCCTTTTCAGGTGAAGGAGACCAAGCGGATGGGCACAAAAAAAAAGTAGTTTTTGTGCCCGGAACTCCGCTTTAATGCATTCTATGCATTGAGAAAAAAAAAACTTCCATGTTCAGCAGGCCCCTTCAGCCCCCCTAATACTTATCTGAGCCCGTCTTTATACAGCGATGTTTCAGGAGTGTCTGTGCTAACTGGGACTCCCCTCCTCATTGGATGAGACAGAAGCACAGCGCGTTTGGCTCCTGGTGCTGTCAATCAAAATCATTCAACCAATCAGGTGGCTGGGTCATGGCTCCGTGTTCGAATGCTCGGGTGCCCCCATAGCAGTCTGCTTGCTGTGGGGGCACTCAACAGGACGGAGGGGCCAGGAGAGCCAAAAAGGGACCCGAGAAGAGGAGGATCTGGGCTGCTCTGTGCAAAACCAACTGTACAGAGGAGGTAATATAACATGTTTATTTTTTTTTGTTTTAAAAAATGAGACTTTACAATCACTTTAAAATATGCTGTAAGAACCAGCTTCATATGGTAAAACATTAGGCACCTTTCACACAGGTGGACTGATAGGGCCCACCTGCCAGTTCTTTAACCACTTGCTGACCGCCGCACGACTATTTACGCCGGCGGTCAGCCCCTCACAGGCAGAGCGACGTAGGGCTACGTCGCTAGCCTGTGAGGGTCTAGGAAGCGAGCGTGCGCCGCCGGTGGCGCGCTCCTGCGTGGTGACGGACCCCCCCGCGCGCGTGTGACCGGCGGACCCAATCGTCCGCCGGTCACTCGCGATCGTCGGTGGAGAGGGAGAAAGGCAGGCGGCTGATGTAAACAAGCCGTCTGTCATTCTCCCCTGTGTAGGAATGGTGATCATACGGTTCTACTATGTAGGACCATTGATCACTGTTCCTACACCTCAAGCCACAGCCAATCGCAGTTAGAATCACGCCCCTAGGGACACACATAACCCCTCCCTCTCAAAAAAAAGTTAACCCCTTCACTGCCAGTGTAATTATACAGTAACAGTGCATATGTATAGCACTGATTACTGTAGTAATGTCTCTGGTAACCCCAAAAGTGTAAAAAATGTCAGTCAAGGGTCCGATCTGTCCGCCGCAATGTCGCAGTCCCACAAAAAAAATCGCAGATCGCCGCCATTACGCGTTAAAAAGAAAACAACAAAAATGACAAAAATCTTTACCTTTGTTAGTAAACGCAATAACTTTTGCGCAAACCAATCAAAATACGCTTTTTGCAATTTTTTTTACCAAACATATGGTAAAAAAAAAAATTGGCCCAAAATGTTAAATTTTGATTTTTACTTTTTTTTATGGGGAATTTCATATAAAAAAATGTAAAAAATATTGTTATTTTTGCAAAATTGACGCTGTTTTTTTGTTTATAGCGCAAAAAGTAAAAATGGCACAGGTGATCAAATACCACCAAAAGAAAGCTCTGTTTGTGGGGAAAAAAAGGACGTCAAATTCGTTTAGGTACAGCATCGCTCGACCGCGCAATTGTCCGTTAAAGTAACGCAGTGCTGAATCGCAAAATAGGCCCTGGTCAGGAAGGGGGTAAAATCTTCCGGGGCTTAAGTGGTTAAGCGGACCGAATCGGACCATCCTTTGCCCTCTATAGAGTGGTGAATGTCAACGAACATGTCCATTGATACCTGCTGATATCCAATCCGATCCTATCTGCTAAAAACAGATAGATGGATATTGGATCCGCTTCCCCATGCCTCTGGCAGATCAGATGACAGTCGGATAGAAACAGACAGGCAGTCTGTTTCCAATAGACCGCCCATAGAGGAAAGTGGGCTGTGTCCATGTCTGCTCTGCATCAGCCGAGCAGACAGGGACGTGTCATCCGCCTGCTTAGTGGGGTGCAGCAGAGACAAAAATGTGAAAGGGGCCTTAAGGAATTAGCCGCTCACTTCTTTCTAGGGCTTTTCTTGCCCATTTTTATTAAAAAAAAAAAAAAAGTTCAAGAAAACCACATGGATTTTCCTGAATGGGGTTTGCCAGCATTTCTCTGGCACAAAATTAAATGTACATCAGCCTCCTGGCTTATACTCGCAGTGATCCTACCCTGGCCTTGAACCTCAGGCCTTTGTCTCCTCCAGGCAGTCTCAAACTCTGTGTATGTACCTAGCAGCTCCTTGCTGCACTGACTCTCGCCTGTCTCCTAGGTGGAGCCTTCCTGAATCCTGGGCAGAGACCTCTTTGTCTAGGGTGGAGTCATGAACCATAGTCAGGCCTCCAATAAAAGCACGGCATACATCTCCCCATTTAAGCCTGGTACATACACTTCTTTTTTTTTTTTTTTTCATTCAACCCAGTGGGCTGAACGAAAAAAAATGAAAGCGCTTGGTTTGAACTGCTGTACTAACTATGCAATCCCCCCACTGAGCTATTGCGTTTTTACAGGGGAACTGCCCCCCCCCTCCCCTGCCAGAACACACCGGACATGCCCCTGCGACAGAAGTCGGCCAATAGGCTTGCTTCTATCGGAGCAGCTGCTGTACACACAGGCTGAATGTCAGCCGGTTTCTACTGAACCGCCTGATGCCGCCCGATTTTCGGCCCGTGTGTACTAGGCTTTAGTGTGCTGGTTGTTCTCAAAACCAGGAGCCAGGATTGGAGACTTTATACCTCACAAATTTCTACTAAGTCTCCAGACTGCAGGTCCAAAACCGGGTTTTATCAACCATTGCTTTGAATAACACATGTCCCCTGGAGCTCTGTAACCTGCCCGGATGAGAGCCCTGGGTAAACCCCCTTTTACACTCTGGCAGGGCATAGCATGGTCACAGTGTTAAAGTGTTACTAAACCCACAATAGTAAAATCAGTCTGTACAGTGCCTTGGCAAAGTATTCACGCCCTTTTAAATTTTCCACATTTTGTCATGTTACAACCAAAAATGTAAATGTATTTCATTAGGATTTTATGTGATCGACCAATACAAAGTGGGAAGTGAAAAAAAAAGATAAATGGTTTTGAAAATCTTTTTAAAAAATTAAATATCTGAAAAGTGTGACGTCTAATTTTTTTTTTTTTTTACCCCCTTTACTCTGATACCCCAAACTTAAATCCAGTGGAATCAATTGCATAGTACATGGCCCACAGTCATGACTTTGTGTGTATGATCCACAAAAACACCTATCTTACATGGACTAGTTTTGTTAAAGCGTAACTTCAAGTTTGTTGAGAAAAAAAACATTTCCCTCTGGGTGATCTCTGTACATTACAAGGATTTTAACAAACTTTGTTGCAGATTCCTACCTTTTGTTATTCTGAATAAATCATTGTTTGTGCCTCTGTGCTGAGTGGGTCTAATGGGAGGGGTTTCATAATTATCTATCAGTCATGGCAGCTGCAGGGCTCTAATGAGGAAAACTGTTGGGCCTGCATCCCTTTAGACGTGTTCCTATTGGGAATATCTCACCAAAAACGAAATTTTTGTTGCAGGGGATGCCAGAAATCTGACTTGTATTTTAGTGCAGACTTCTGAGAAAATTGGTGAGCCAATCACACAAGCAGGAAATCATGTTTCTGGGGTGTGGTCAGTATACATTCTGTGTACAGAACAACTCCAGGCGGCCATATTGCATTTTTGGAAAATTACAACAGCTGCAGATTGAAAAGCAACAGAAATTTTTAATTACATTCAATTACAATATGATTTGTGTCACAATTGCACAATTTTTAACATATGTACTGATGCTTTGCATCTCTGTTGGTCAATATTTCATGTGATATATGTATCAATAAAACTATTGCATTTTATCTCATTGCTTTTCATGACTATTTATCTACATATGCCAAATGAACTCCGCCTTTAAAGTCCCACATTGGGTGTATCCTGTCCTCACATACGGGCCCTATGGGGCATTTTTAGGGTCCGTTGTTTTGGGAAACACCTGTTCTCTCTCTAGTTTCTACATTTATTAGGGATGTGGCGAGAGTTCTCTTGGTTTAGTGACATTTGGAGTCTGGCACTAATTATGTTCTCACTACAATATGATTTGTATCACAATTGTATACGCTATATTGTTTTTTCTTTATTTGCCTTTTTTTTTTCCCCATGAATATGGAGTTACCCTTTAAATATCTAACTGGCGTAGGAGTCTCTTCCAAGAATGTGAGAAGAGCCAAGAGGGGGATTTAAACCAGGTAAAATGAGTTCTATTGATCTGGAATCTAAACGATGGACAGAGGTAGAAAGGTAGAAAGGTAGACATAGCCAGTCTATGCCCTGCAGTCACTCTATAATGTGTTTCTATTCTTGTAATGTAACTGATGGACAGTGAGACCTCTCTAATAACAGAAGACTTCCTCCCTTCTGCTTCTATATGTGACAGATCAGCAGCAGAAAACAATGTTGTGTATCTCGGTGAGTAACCTTGCTGTCACCAGCGTAATGTGATAATACAATCATTGGACAATATTTTAGTGTTTATGGAGGTACAGTATGAACTTGCTATAAGTCACATCTACTGCCGTATGGTGATTTCTCTGTAGGGCCTTTTTCATGATATAGATGACTCAACAGGGCTCCAAAAATACCCTCACATCTTGTGTTTTTTTTTTCTTTCTGAAGGTGGTTTTTATCTGTAAATCCAGTAAATCAGCTGCAACAATAAAACTATCAATTTATATCCCCTTTATTTAGTTTTTTGTAATAATATTGATATGGAGCAAATGGGTTTTAAATTGAAAATACCAGTTCCTCTAACTCGCAGGTGTCCGACACAAGGTCCGCGGGCCAAATACGGCCCCCCCAGGCAGTTTCATGTGGCCCTCGCACCTCTCCTGCAGCTGTGGCACCCCCCTTGTCTTTGTAGCGGGCAGAAGAGAGGACAGAACTCCTTTGCCAGATCCGGCACTCCTCTGTGCAGCTGCAGAAATGCTCATTTTTACCCACCCCACCCATTTCTCAGCAGTTTGCAGCGGGGAGAAGGGCAGAATTCCTCCTACAGATCCTGCACCTCTCTGTGCAGCCACAACACTACCTTGCCTCTGCCTCCCCTGGGCTCAGCAGACTCTAGATGCTGATTCCAGCCCTCCTCTGGTTCTCCTCTAGATCCTGCACTGCGGTTCTTGATATTTCATGTAAGGGTGTAAGGGGGTGTGGGTTGCTCTGGACATCTAATCTTACAGATATAACCGGCCCTTCGAGGGCAACCATAATACTCATGCGGCCTGCAATGAAATAGAGTTTGACACCTCTGCTCTAACTGAATGAGGTGACTGTTGGCCTCATTTATCAGAATGGAAGTGGGCGGGCAAAATTTTGGCCAACAAAGCCCATCTGTGGGAACATTGCAGACCTGAAAATGTATGAAGTTGCATATAAAAAAAAATAAAAAAAAATAACTATATATATATATATATATATATATATATAAACCATTCCATTGTAGCTCTGGCTGTATGTTTAGGGTCGTTGTTCTGTTGGAAGGTGAACCTCCGCCCCAATCTCAAGTCTTTTGCAGACTCTAACAGGTTTTCTTCTAAGATTGCACTGTATTTGGCTCCATCCATCTTCCCAGCAACTCTGACCAGCTTCCCTGCCCCTGCTGAAGAAAAGCATCCCTATGCTGCCACCACCATGTTTCACGGTGGGGATGGTGTGTTCAGAGGGATGTGCAGTGTTAGTTTTCTGCCACACATAGCGTTTTGCTTTTAGGCCAAAAGTTTAAATTTTGGTCTCATCTGACCAGAGCACCTTCTTCCACATGTTTGCTGTGTCTCCCACGTGGCTTTGCGCAAACTGAAAACGGGACTTCTTATGGCTTTCTTTCACCAATGGCTTTCTTCTTGCCACTCTTCCATAAAGGCCAGATTTGTGGAGCGCATGACTAATAGTTGTCCTGTGGACAGATTCTCCCACCTGAGCTGTGGATCTCTGCAGCTATTCCAGAGTTACCATGGGCCTCTTGGCTGCTTCTCTGATTAATGCTCTCCTTGCCCGGCCTGTCAGTTTAGGTGGACGGTCATTTCTTGGTAGGTTTGCAGTTGTGCCATACTCTTTCCATTTTCCCATGATGGATTGAACAGGGCTCCGTGAGATGTTCAAAACTTGGGATATTTTTTTTTATAACCTAACCCTGCTTTAAACTTCTCCACAACTTTATCCCTGACCTGTCTGGTGTGTTCCTTGGCCTTCATGATGCTGTTCGTTCACTTAGGTTCACTAACAAACCTTTGAGGGCTTCACAGAACAGCTGTATTTATACTGAGATTACATTACACACAGGTGAACTCTATTTAGGTGACTTCTGAAGGCAATTTGTTCCACTAGATTTTAGTTAGGGGTATCCGAGGAAGGCCCCTTTCACACTTGTGCAACTTGTCCTGCGACTTGGGACTGCAAAGTCGCATTACAAGTCATACTCCATGTTTTCCAATGAGTATCGTTCATATCTGTGCAACTTCAAAGTAGTCCCTGCACTACTTTGGTCTGACTTTGATGCGTTTTGAGGTCCATAGACAATGCTTCAAGTCCACTCCATCGCGGTAAAATTGCGGCACAAAATTGCGCAACTTTCAGGACACACAAGTGTGAAAGGGGCCTAAAGGGGGCTGAACACAAATACACGCCACACTTTTCAGATATTTATTTGTAAAACATTTTGGAAACCATTTATCACTTTCATTCCACTTTCCAATTATGTGCCACTTTGTGTCGGTCTATCACATAAAATCCCAATAAAATACTTTTACATTTTTGGTTGTAACCTGACAAAATGTGGAAAATTTCAAGGCACTGTATGTTTGCTTTCAGAACAGATTTCAAATTATAGAAATATACAGAACAGATCCACAGCTAATAGAATATCCATTGCTGCTCATCCCTGTCCTAGTGACGCACAAAGTTCCATCCAAACCCTCCACACACTTAAATGGCAAGTGTTTTTTTTAAGTATGTATGAACCCACACTTGTAAACAAACCCAGTTAGATTAAAATAGAGTTGCAAGTAAGTGTGTGTGTATGTATATATGTGTGTGTTTGTATATATGTATATATATATATATATATATATATATATATATATAATATATATAGATAGATACAGTGCCTTGCGAAAGTATTTGTCACCCTTGAACTTTGCAACCTTTTGCCACATTTCAGGCTTCAAACATAAAGATATAAAACTGTAATTTTTTGTGAAGAATCAACAACAAGTGGGACACAATCATGAAGTGGAACAAAATGTATTGGATATTTCAACCTTTTTAACAAATAAAAAACGGAAAAATTGGGCGTGCAAAATTATTCAGCCCCCTTAAGTTAATACTTTGTAGCGCCACCTTTTGCTGCGATTACAGCTGTAAGTCGCTTGGGGTATGTCTCTATCAGTTTTACACATCGAGAGACTGAAATTTTTGCCAATTCCTCCTTGCAAAACAGCTCGAGCTCAGTGAGGTTGGATGGAGAGCGTTTGTGAACAGCAGTTTTCAGTTCTTTCCACAGATTCTCAATTGGATTCAGGTCTGGACTTTGACTTGGCCATTCTAACACCTGGATCTATTTATTTGTGAACCATCCCATTGTAGATTTTGCTTTATGTTTTGGATCATTGTCTTGCTGGAAGACAAATCTCCATCCCAGTCTCAGGTCTTTTGCAGACTCCATCATGTTTTCTTCCAGAATGGTCCTGTATTTGGCTCCATCCATCTTCCCATCAATTTTAACCATCTTCCCTGTCCCTGCTGAAGAAAAGCAGGCCCAAACCATGATGCTGCCACCACCATGTTTGACAGTGGTGATGGTGTGTTCAGGGTGATGAGTTGAGTTGCTTTTACGCCAAACATAACGTTTTGCATTGTTACCAAAAAGTTTGATTTGGGTTTCGTCTGACCAGAGCACCTTCTTCCACATGTTTGGTGTCTCCCAGGTGACTTGTGGCAAACTTTAACCACTTACCTACAGTGCACTTTCACCCCCTTCCTGCCCAGACCGATTTTCAGCTTTCAGCGCTCTCACACTTTGACTGAGAATTACTCAGTCATGCAACACTGTACTTATTCAAAAATTGTGTCCTTTTTTTCACACAAATAGAGCTTTCTTTTGATGGTATTTAATCACTACTGGGTTTTTTATTTTTTGTGCTATAAATAAAAAAAGACTGAAAATATTGTGAAAAAACGCATTTTTCTTTGTTTCTGTCATAAAATTTTGCAAATTAGTAATTTTTCTTCACAAATTTTGGCCAAAATTTATACTGCTACTTATCTTTGGTAAAAATAACACAAGTAAGTGTATATTATTTGGTCTTTGTGAAAGTTATAGAGTCCACAAGCTATGGTGGGAATCATTGAAAATTGATCACACTTGATCACACCTGATGTACTGAAGGCCTATCTCATTTCTTGAGACACTAAAAAGTCAGGAAAGTACAAATACCCCCCAAATGACCCCTTTTTGGAAAGTAGACATTCCAAGGTATTTAATAAGGGGCATGGTGAGTTTTTTGAAGTTGTAATTTTTTCCCACAATGCTTTGCAAAATGAAGATTTTTTTTTTTTTTTTTTTTTTTTTACAAATTGCAGTATTAACAGGTTATTTCTCTCACACAGCACATGTATACTTGCAACTACACCCCAAAACACATTCTACTACTCCTCCTGAGTATGGCGATACCACATGTGTGAGACTTTTTCACAGCCTGGCCACATACAGAGGCCTAACATCCAACCAGCACCGTCCGGCATTCTAGGAGCACAAATTACACATATAATTTCCTGACAACCTATCGTACTTTTGAAGGCCCTGGAGCACCAGGACAATGGAAACCCCCATAAAATGACCCCATTTTGGAAAGCAAACAGCCCAACGTATAATTTTTGAGGCATAATGAGTCTTTTGAATATGTCATTTTTTTCCACAAGTTTTTGGAAAATGTGGAAAGAAAATGAAAACACATTTTTTTTTACACAAAGCTGTCCATTTATGCAATATTTCTAACACATAGCATGTACATAGCAAAAATTGCACCCCAAAATACATTCTGCTATTCCTCCTGAGTATGGCGATACCACATGTGTAACACTTTTTCACAGCCTGGCCACATACATAGGCCTAACATCCAAGTAGCGCTTTACACAAAGTTGTCCATTTATCCACTTTAAGACTGGGCCTATTTTTGACACTTGGTGTTTACAAGCTAAAATCATTTTTTTTGCTAGAAAACTACTTGGAACCCCCAAACATTATATATTTTTTTTTAGCAGAGACCCTAGAGAATAAAATGGAGATCGTTGCAATATTTTTTATCACACCATATTTGCGCAGCAGTCTTCCAAATGCGATTTTTTTGAAGAAAAATCACTTTTTTGATCTAAAAAATAAGAAAACAGTAAATTTAGAATTTTTTTTTTCCATAATGTGAAAGATAATGTTACACCGAGTAATTAGATACCCAACATGTCATGCTTCAAAATTGCGCATGCTCACAGAATGGCGCCAAACATTGGTACTTAAAAATCCCCATAGGCAACATTTTAAAAATTTCTGCAGGTTACTAGCTTAGAGTTACAGAGGAGGTCTAGGGCTCAAATTATTGCTCTCGCTCTAACGATCGCGGCGATACCTCACATGTATGGTTTGAACACCGTTTACATATGTGGGCGGGACTTGCGTATGCGTTTGCTTCTGCGCGCGAGCTAACGGGGACAGGGCGCTTTAATTTATTTATTTTTTTTTTCCTATTTATTTTATTTATTATTTTCTTATTTTTACACAGTTTAAAAAAAAAAAATGTTTTGATCATTTTTATTCCTATTACAAGGAATGTAAACATCCCTTGTAATAGAAATAGGCATGACAGGACCTCTTTATTGTGAGATCTGGGGTCAAAAAGACCTCACACCTCACAACTACACTAAAAAAGAAAAAAAAAAAAAAAAAATTGTTGAAAGAGGAGAAAAAAAAAAAGCAAAAAAAAAAAGCGGCCCTTTAAACCGGTTGCTAGGCAACGTCTTTTGACGTAGCTCCGGTCCTCCAAGACCATAGAGTTGAGTGAGGGCCATCTTGCCCTCACTCGACTTCCTGTCTCTGAGGATCCGGGACCGGATAGTTTTCCCCGCTGCCGGCGGGTCCGGTAAGCTGGGAAAACGTCTGGGATGCGGCAGGAGGGGGGGGGGCACCTCTTCCCCTGCACCGTAAGGGTAATTCCGCGGCGAATCCGCCACTGGGACCACCCTTATCTGAAAGCCGACCGCCCGCCGTTTCAAAAAATACCGGGGTTATGGGGGCTATCTGCTGCCATAACCCCAGTATTTAGCTTTTAATGGCCGACGCATATAGTCGTTAGGCTGTCAGTAAGTGATTGCATGTATATGGCAAACAGGTGACGATGACTGATGGGGTGACAGGTGACGATGACTGATGGGGTGACAGGTGACGATGACTGATGGGGTGAAAGGTGACGATGACTGATGGGGTGACAGGTGATGATGACTGATGGGGTGACAGGTGACGATGATTGATGGGGTGACAGGTGACGATGATTGATGGGGTGACAGGTGACGATGATTGATGAGGTGACAGGTGACGATGATTGATGGGGTGACAGGTGACGATGATTGATGAGGTGACAGGTGATGATGATTGATGAGGTGACAGGTGACGATGATTGATGAGGTGACAAGTGACGATGATTGATGGGGTGACAGATGACAATCACTGACCGGGTGACATGTGACGATGATTGATGGGGTGACAAGTGACGATCACTGATGGGGTGTCAAGTGACGATGATTGATAGGGTGACAGATGACGGTGACTGATGGGGTGACAGGTGGCGATGACTGATGGGGTGACAGGTGACGGTGATTGATGGGGTGACAGGTGACGGGCGATGGTCACTGATGGGTGACAGGTGACGGGCGATGGTGCACGGCGGTACTGATGGCAGTCTCTGGTGACCGGTGAACTTTAGGCTACGTTCACATGTGAGCGTAGCGATCGCGGGCAGAATCACTGCGATTCTGCCCGTGATCCAGAAATCATTGCAAATGGCGGGACGCCTGTGCGTTGCCCGTGATTTGCAATAGCACCCCAACCGCTGTGCGATGTTGCTGCGATTTCCACCTGCCAAATCGAGGTAACATCAAGCAAACAATGCATGACGCCCCAAAGAAGCTCTTGTACCTTTTTTGGGCGTCATGCGATGTTTGCGCGATGTTACTGCGATTCGGCAGGCTGAAATGGCGGCAACATCGCACAGCGTTTGGGGTGCTATTGCAAAAAACGGGCAACGCACAGGCGTCCCGCAATTTGCAATGATTTCCGGATCGCGGGCAGAATCGCGGTGATTCTGCCCGCGATCGCTGCGCTCACATGTGAACGTTATGGGTGTCAATTTCTGGGCACTGATTAGGTGACTGTTGGGTGACAGGTGACATTGGGGGGGGGCTGAGGACTGTGTGTGGGGACCTTTATTTGTGTGATTTTACATTTTACAGGTACATAGAGCAGTAACTCACTATTTCTAGCTCTTCTCCCCTCACACTGGAAACTGTATGAGGGGAGAAGAGCTAGTAACAGTCAGTTACTGCTCTGTGTTTACATTTTCTGATCGGCTGTGAATGGATTCACAGCCGATCACATAGTAAACAGTCACTGTCAGTGACTGTTTACTACCGCCGGTGACAGCTGTGTTCCTACGGAACACAGTGCCACCGACATGACCGCGCTGCGCGCTCCCGATCGCGCATGCGCGGTCATCTCCCGGGCGCCTTCATTGTGATCGGCTGTGTCATTGGAACACAGCCGATCACGTGGGAAACAGCCATGCCTATTGGCTGTTTCCCCCCTGCCGGTGACCGGCTGTGTCCCGGGGACACGCCGACACCGGCAGTGCACGGCGGCGCGCCCGCGATCGCGCGCCTGCCGTGCTTGAATGGGCGGACGTCATATGACGTCCGCCCAGGATAATAGCCGCACCGTCCCGCCGTCATATGACGGCGGGCGGGCGGTAAGTGGTTAAACAACACTTTTTATGGATATCTTTAAGAAATGGCTTTCTTCTTGCCACTCTTCCATAAAGGCCAGATTTGTGCAGTATACGACTGATTGTTGTCCTATGGACAGAGTCTCCCACCTCAGCTGTAGATCTCTGCAGTTCATCCAGAGTGATCATGGGCCTCTTGGCTGCATCTCTGATCAGTCTTTTCCTTGTATGAGCTGAAAGTTTAGAGGGATGGCCAGGTCTTCGTAGATTTGCAGTGGTCTGATACTCCTTCCATTTCAATATTATCGCTTGCACAGTGCTCCTTGGAAAGTTTAAAGCTTGGGAAATCTTTTTGTATCCAAATCCGGCTTTAAACTTCTCTACAACAGTATCTCGGACCTGCCTGGTGTGTTTCTTGTTCTTCATGATGCGCTTTTAAACGGACCTCTGAGACTATCACAGTGCAGGTGCATTTAAACAGAGACTTGATTACACACAGGTGGATTCTATTTATCATCATTAGTCATTTAGGTCAACATTGGATCATTCAGAGATCCTCACTGAACTTCTGGAGAAAGTTTGCTGCACTGAAAGTAAAGGGGCTGAATAATTTTGCACGCCCAATTTTTCAGTTTTTTATTTGTTAACAAAGGTTGAAATATCCAATAAATTTCGTTCCACTTCATGATTGTGTCCCACTTGTTGATTCTTCACAAAAAATTACAGTTTTATATCTTTGTTTGAAGCCTGAAATGTGGCAAAAGGTTGCAAAGTTCAAGCGGGCCGAATACTTTTGCAAGGCACTGTATATACCCATACACACACTCACCGGCCACTTTATTAGGTACACTTTTCTATTCCCGGGCTGGACCCCCTTTTGCCTTCCGAACTGCCTTCATTCTTTGTGGCATAGATTCGACAAGATGTTGGAAACATTCCTCAGAGATTTTGGTCCATAGTAACATGAGAGTATCACGCAGTTGTTGCAGATTTGTCGGCTGCACATCCATGATGTGAATCTCTCGTTCAACCACATCCCAAAGGTGCTCTATTGGATGGGAAGTGGTCAGTGTGGAGGCCATTGGAGTGCAGTGACCTCATTGTCATGTTGAAGAAACCAGTGGTGAGATGATTGGAGCTTTGTGACATGGTGCATTATCCTGCTGGAAGGAGCCATCAGAAGATGGGGACACTGTAGTCATAAAGGGATGGACATGGTCAGCAATAATACTAAAGGAGGCGGTGTCGTTTAACCGATGCTCAATTGGTACGAAGGGGCCCAAAGTGTGCCAAGAAAATATCCCCACACCATTACACCACCAGCCTGGCCCATTGATACAAGGCAGGATGGATCCATTCTTTTATGTTGTTTACGACAAATTCTGACCCTACCATCTGAATGTCACAGCTGAAATCGAGACTCATCAGACCAGGCAACGTTTTTCCAATCTTCTATTTTCCAATTTTGGTGAGTCTGTGCAAATTGTAGCCTCAGTTTCCTGTTCTTAGCTGACAGGAGGGGCACCCAGTGTGGTCTTCAGCTACTGTAGCCCATCTGCTTCAAAGTTTGATGTGTTGTGCGTTCAGAGATGGTATTCTGCATACCTTGGTTGTAATGAGTGGTTATTTGAGTTACTGTTTCCTTTCTATTATCTCAAACCAGTCTGCCTATTCTCTGACCTCTGACATCAACAAGGCATTTTCCTCCACACAACTGTGGCTCACTGGATATTTTCTCTTTTTCTGACCATTTTCTGTAAAGCCGAGAGATGGTTGTGCGTGAAAATCCCAGTAGATCAGCAGTTTTCGAAATACTCGTCTGGCACCAACAATCATGCCACGTTCAAAGACTTAAATTCCCTTTCTTCCCCATTCTGATGCTCGGTTTGAACTTCAGCAAGTCCTCTTCACCAGGTCTTAATGCCTAAATGCATTGAGTTGCTGCCATATGATTGGCTGATTAGCAATTTGTGGTTACCAAGCAATTGAACAGGTGTACCTAATAAAGCGGCTGGTGAATGTTTATACCCTGTATGTACAAGACCTTCGCTACAGAGAAAGATGCATGTTTATTGTTAATAAATAGTGTTGTAAACTTGTTCTGTGCAAATATCGCCAACTCAAATGTTCTCTTGGTTAAAATCTCTGCAATTCCAATGTGTAAATGCAGAAAAATACTGCATTGTGGCTACTAGAGGGAACTGACTATCATAGAAAAGAAGTATGCTCCTCAGCACCCTCTGGTGGACATAATGCCATATTTTCCACATTCACAAATTCGAATTGCAGTGTATTTAGCCTGAGAACATTTGATTTTGCCACATTCCCACAGAATGGATTTACATGTAGATTTGATAGGCGACCAGTACATATACGTTTTTCTTTATTTTTTATTCCGTCTTCAAGTAAGTAACTGTAAAACCATGAGGTGCCACATCTGTTATACTTTTTTTTTTTTTTTCCACTTGTTAAAGAGTAATCTATCAGCGTGTTGTCAGATCACACTGTTTCTGTATTATGTTTGTCACACTAATGAGGAACTCTGTGTGGTATAACATATAATGGAAAGCTTTGTGGTGCTGTCAGATAGAATATAGGAATAGCCCATTCATTCCCATGTTCCAGGACCACCGAGTTCCTGCTAAGAATATACTGCTGAAAAAGTGTAGAATGTATTTATTTTTCTTTGTCTAATATGATCCACAAGAACGTACCTTCTGTCGGCATGAATACACTTAGATGTGAAATTCTTAGAACACAGACGTGAACAGAGCCCTTTGCATTTAGAATGTCACCCCAACGCACAGTTACGGTGGCAGGCATGTCACCCGCACTGCAGCATCCCGCAACGCACGTGGGAACCCACTAATGTGGCGTACACACGATCAGATAACCAGATGCTAAAAATCGTTTTCGGATTGATCGTACGATAATATGGCCGTTAGTACACAGCTTTCAACAGCTGATCATGAACATTCATCCAACAATATCCGAAGGGACAAACCCAAAAAAACGTCTTGTATGATAGCCTAGTGAACGACAATCATTTATTCAGTACAGTATGCATCCGTTAAAAATCGATAGACAAATGCCTCGTTTCCACTGAGTGGTACAGTATGGTACGGTTCAGTACGGTACGGTTCTGTTCAGTACGGTACGGTTCGGGAAGGTACACCTTGTGTTTCCACTGCCAATAGTATCCTTTCATTATAGGCGTGGGGTGGCAGGAAAGCTGTGATAGACGATTCTCTGTCAACCAATGAAATTCTGCAGAGTGTAGCTCCACCCTGTTGGTACGGTACTAATGTGCTTGGCACCCCAACGAAAGGGTCCCAAAAAAGTGGTACGGTACGGTTCGGAATTAGGGTACCATTCACAATGGAAACGGCATAAATAGCGTACCGTACCAAACCGAACCGTACCAGAAAGCTCAGTGGAAACGGGGCAAAAGACCGCGCATGATCGGAAACCCCAAACTAACCCAGAAGAAGATAGGAGAGTAAACAATGCTCGCACTGTCTTATTTTGAAGGACATTCTGTATAGCCAATATCCCAAAGATGGTAATTGGAAGAGCTGCGTCTTGCATTCCTTCAGTTAAGTTCTCCATTTCCATTTCCTTCAGTTAAGTTCTCCATGAGAACAAGCAAAATAATGCGAGGAAACGAGTAAGCGCGCAGAGAGCAATACACGAAAATGCCTCTACGATACAAACAGAAATAGCCAAAAGTAGCTATGTAAAATGGAAGCTTTTCATGAATTGTACGAAAACAATTGTACATTTAGTAGAACGCTTTTAGCGCGCTTGAATTTGAGATTAGTATCCTGCAACAAAACACGAACAATAAGTTGTATGATTATCTGACGTGTTTACGCCACATAAGACTTGGACAGATAGAATCTGGAGTAGTTTTGCGTAGCAACCAATCTGCTTCTAGCTTCCATTTTCAAAACTTAACTGAATAAGCTAAAAAAAAGAGGCTGATTAGTTGCTATGGACAGCTACTCCAGATTCTGTCTGCTCTAGTCTTAGTAAATTCCTCCCATACCATTCATTGTGGTTCGCTGTATTGCCAAAAAAGTGGCCTGCATTTCTCAGCATTGAGGACACCATGGATTCTGACCAAATTTCCAACTCCATTTGCAGAAATGCAGCCCCAAACTTGCAAGGAACCTCCACCATGAGTCGCAGTTGCCTGCAAACACTCATTATTGCACCGCTCTTCAGCCCTTTGCCAACAAACTGCCTCCTGCTAAAGCCAAATATTTCACAGTTTACTCATCAGTCCTGATCACCTGCTGCCATTTTTCTGCACCCCAGTTCCTTTGTTTTTGTGCATATTTGAGTCACTTAGCATTGTTACCACATCAGAGGTGTGGCATTTTGGCTGCAGTTCTTCCATGAAGACCCCTTCTGTCCAGACTTCCCCAGACAGTAGATGGGTGTACCTGGGTCCCGCTGGTTTCTGCCAGTTCTGTGCTGATGGCACTGCTGGACATCTTCTGATGTGGAAGGGAAATTAACATGGTGTGTCTTTCATCTGCTGCGTTTAAGTTTTCTTGGCCGACCACTATCAACCTTGCCTGTTTCTTTGTGTTTCTTCAAAAGAGCTTGAACAGCAAGTCTTAAAGCCCTGGTCTGCTTTGAAAGCCTGTGCGAGACCTTGCTGATGCACTATAACTATCTTGTGTCTTGTTGCTGTGCTCAGTCTTCCCATGGTATATGACCTGAGACTTGAAACGGTCTTCTTGAACCTCACCTTACTAGCAGAGTTTGGCTGTTTCTCACCCAGTTTTAAGCCTTCTACACAGCTGCTTCTGTTTCAATTAATGAAATGAATCAGTGTACATATACAATTGATGATCATTAGCACCTGCTTGGTACAATTGTTTACTCATACACCTGACTCTAATCCTACAAAACCCCTGAGTTTGTGCAAGTGTAGCAATTGATGGTGGTTTGAATTCAAAGGGTAGTCTCATCAAATATTGATTTGATTTAGATTTTTCTTGTCTGCTCACTAGTTTTATAAATTACCGTCTATACTCGAGTATAAGCCGACCCGAATATAAGCCGGGGACCTAATTTTACCACAAAAACTGGGAAAATGTATTGACTCGAGTATAAGCCTAGGGTGGGAAATGCAGCAGCTACTGGACCCAACTGGACCACCACAAGACACAAAACAGGGGCTGTGGGAATGGTGCAGGGGCTGCAGACATGGTACAGGAGATGCAGGGCTGCGGGCATAGTACAGGAGATGCAGTGCTGCGGGCATGGTACAGGAGAATCGCCTGTACCATGCCCGCAGCACTGCATCTCCTGAAGAGAGGCAGGGACTGCAGAGGAGTCTCTCTTACCTTTCAGGGAGGAGCCTTACATTTAAAAATGGCGCCGCCCGGCACCAACACGTCACCGTGCATGCACCTCGAATAGCCGAACGTGTACAGGTGGCGGCACATGCGCACTGCACCGGAGAACAGGTAGGTGGGACCCTCACTCGAGTATAAGCAGAGGGGGGCTTTTTCAGCATAAAAAACGTGCTAAATAAGTCTGCTTATAGTCGAGTATATACAGTAATAAAGATAAACAATTAAAATATATTTTGAACACATTCTTACTTTACAGCATTTCTTCACAGCTGCCTACAATTTGCACAGTATTGTATATAGCATACTGTATACAATAGCTACACAAGACATGGTAATTTAATGTTAATAAAATTACCTTTCCTTTTCAGTCTTCAGCCACCGATGCACTTAGATACTAGTCAGATTTTGGGTACCCCCAGCAACAGGAATTTCAGCTTTGGTGAGATGCTCCTCTATGGTGTAGGGCCCATTCACACTACTCGCGGTGCGGAAAAACACTTGTTTACTGTACCACATAGGCACGCAATGCCCTCTTAAACACATGCATGTGCCATTAATTGTTAATACCACCCCCACGCCTCTGGTGAGCCTGGGTGTGTTGATGGGCACCAAACTGCATTGTACCCCATTTCCATACAGTTTGGTGCAGCGTAATTTTAAAAAGCATGCCTGCCTTACTTTTTGTGCATTTCTGTACATTTGGCAGCCCGTTGAATATGAATAAGTTGCAAAAACCATGCTACACTAGAAAAAGCACATACGAACACCTGTTCTGGAGTGAACCGGTCCCTAATTCAAAAATTTGCTTTGAATTTAGGAGCCAGCTAAAAAAGTTTTTTTTTTTTTAACTAAGCTTTATTTTCAATGACAAAAACCCTTCTCTTATTTAGCCCTGATGTGTATCTTTACAGATGCACAATACAGGTTTACACATGGAGAATACAAGGAGGTGCCGGTATGTGAAGGAGAAAAAAAAAAAAAAACCTGTTGCTCTGCTGCGAGTAAACAGCAGAGCAAAATATTTTTTTTTGTTGTTTTTTTAGATCCTAACCTCTTGTCTACAGGACACTATCACCCCCTTCCTGCCCGCGCCGTCATACAACACGATCTAAAAAAAAAAAAAAAAAATTAAGCAAATTTAATTTTGGTACAGAGATTTCTTTTGGTGGGATTTAACCGCCACTGGGGTTTTTTTTTTGTTTGCTAAGCAAAACAAAAAGGCCAACCATTTTGAAAAAAATGTTTTTCCTAAATTTCTGTTATTTTGCAAATAAGTAACTTTTCTTTACTGATGTGCGCTGATGAGGCTGCACTGATAGGTACTGATGAAGGTGCACTGATGGGCACTGGTGAGCTTCACTGATGGGCGGCACTGATGGGCAGCACTGATGGTCTGCACTAATTATCAGTGTAAATGTGCCTGTCAGAATTTCTGGTTACCAGCTCTCCTTTCCTCACGCTGTGATATCGCATGAGGAAAATACTGCCCATAATTGGCAAGTCTGTTTACAATGCGATCAGCTGTGATTGTACAAAGCTGATCACATGATAAAGGGCCACTGTGATTAGCCCTTTACCTCGATCACAGAGTGTGCCAAATGTGCTCCCCAGACATGGGGTCCTGGGAGGACGTCAATAGATGCCCTCCCAGAACTAGCCACCTGCGCAGTCGACAACCAGCTGCTCGGCGCCCAGAACTGCATTTCCAGGAAGCCAGGCGATACAAATTGCTCATGTCTGGGAATGAGCTGACAAAAGCCCAGGTGCCAGGATGCAATTTCCAATCGCTATGGCGCCTGGGATTTGTCAAGCCCTGTTCTAAGGTTATACAAAATAATTGCCGCAAGATGTGAGCCACACCCCTATACAGTACAGGACCAAAAAATAGACAGAAGTGGGGCTTTCAAGGCTCAAATGAAATGGTCAATTCACTCAACGCCACACAATGGTAAAATAAAAATACATTTTATTAACTATTAATTTATAAAAAAAAGCATGAATGCCTGAAATAACACGTATACATATACCACATATAATTAAAATTAAAGAACACAAAGTAGGTAACCAGATGGTGGAGTCTGTCACAAGGATGGATGTGGTCCCTGTACAGCCAACGCGTTTCGCTTGACTTCGCTTCTTCAGGGCTTAATCAGAGACCAGAGAACCAACTAGTGTTCCTAATTAGTGCAGATCCATAGTCCGGGCAGAGTTCACAGATAATAATTGTCTATTGGACGTGGACCGTATATCCCAATTGAGGTTATATAGGACGTATTGATGCATAAACTATGAATTATATTCACTTTGTTGCAACATATGGGTCCAAAAAAAGGCGCTAATATATAGCCATTCAGACACCACCATAGGAGGACAAACATGCAGCTTCCTTTACATTAGTATAAAGTAGTTTGAGCAGGTAATCCTATATGCAGTGTACCCAGGTATCCGAGTCATATCATGGTTGTATAGACTGGAAACGCTGTATGCGGTAGTCCTGGATATTCTTATGGATGCCGGGGGAATTATAACCCCCTGTGTCCTCTCATATGGTGCGACCTGCCTGTTCTAAGGGATGCCAGCACTGCAAATTTTCTCACCAGAACACTGAGATGCATGGGGTGATTATAATGAACCAGACCCTCCCATTCAGAATCTGTTTACAAAGGACATGGTCAAACAAACTGCTATTTCTCCAGAGCAGGAAAAGGTAGGAATCTGCTACAAAGTTTTTAAAAAAAATAAAATTTTCTCAACGAAATTGGAATTACACTTTAAATAACTGGATTTCTCAAAGTGCATCCAGTTAAAGCCGTGTTAACTCTAAATCATTTTTATTAAATACATTTGAAACCGAGAAGCAGAATCTATGCCTCCTTTTTATCACATTCAGTTTGCTGTGAAATCAGAGATTTTTAGAAAGGAACAGCAATAAACCCAGTCAGTAGCACAATGCATTTCTCAATTATGTTGTCTAGAACAAGACCTAACCAGCAACGTTAGAAATAATCCTTCCTTTTCTATAGAAAGCAGATGCAAGCTGTATTATTGATCTGTTGGTTTTATTTACCAGTGTACACTTGTGTAATCTGTCTGCTGTGCAGAAAGCCAGGTCAAGTATAATAATCCTCACCTAATCCACCGTCTAATTTCAGTTTAACTCCTGCTGCTTTCCTATCCTTTTCCCTAACCTTGGCACAATCATTTGTCTACCATGATCAGGCTTTGTTATAGAGGAGCAGAAGGTGTCAACCATCCCAAAGCAGTTCCTGGAAAGATGTGTTCCCAACCAATTTGAATCTCCGAGGAGACTGTAGTGTAACTGTCCTATCAAATAGAGCTGCAGTCAGTTCACATTCACGGCTTTTGTTGCATTCCGAGGTGTAATAGAATCTTTAGATTGGATGTTCCATTTACAGAATTCTTTATGTCTTCTTGATTGGGGCGCTGCAAAAAAATGTCTGGAACATTGTTAGGAGTTTAAATGAGTTCTTTTATATTCTTTGTGGCGTGTCTTTTTATAGAAGTGCGCTTGTAATCGGTTAGACACAATTTGTCTAGGGCGGTAGAAAAAAACCTTTGGACCTCTAACAGATAACATTTTACAAGGCTTATTTGAAAGTTTCTGCGATCACCTAATACTTCATTCCCAGTTATGTTTCCTTAGATCAGTGTTTCTCAACCTTTTCTCAAGTCAATTCTGCACAATCTCGAGGCACCCCATTCTAAAATGTAAAATAAAAACCCTAAACTAATAGTTTAACACAGCACAGCAACATCCATACACATGGGCCGTCCAACATTAGAAGTTATTTATTCCGCCACTATTGCAAACTGGTACGGACTAGTATTCTAGGGTTTTTCTTCTTCCTCAGTTTCTCTTCTTCTATTTGCTAATGTGACCCCAGTGCTGACAGAGAAGGGAGGAGGAGGAGTAAATAAGGATGCTGTGCAAGCACCCGTCATTCTCCTTATCAACCTGTGAGGTCACTGATTGTCAGGGTGCCAGTGGCTTGACCGCACAGTGCCCAGGGTTGTCAGGAAGCCAGTGGCTTGACCCACACAGTGCCCAGAGTTGTTAGGAAGCCAGTGGCTTGACCCACACAGTGCCCAGAGTTGTAATTCTACAAAGTAAAAACCTGTGGCAATTTGTTGCCCTTTTTTTAGCCATTTTGCCGAGGCACCCCTGAAGAACCCAGGAGGCACACCAGGGTGCCACGGCACCCTGGTTGAAAAAGGCTGCCTTAGATCAAGGGTCTCCAAACAAAACAAGACAACATCTAATATTTTACAAATATTTGTGGGCCCAAAAAAAAAAAAAATTAACAATTTAAAAAAATATATATTTTTATTAAAGGTTTATGGTACGATACAAAAACAACAATGAGTGAGGAGGAATCCACGCAAGGGGGCTCACCTGTACAAACTTTTTAGCCAAAAAGGCAAAAACAAGACACTTCGGCCATACAATAAAAACGTGTGTGTGGCTCCAAATAGAAACATCAGCCTCGTCCTATAACGTACAGAGACCTGGGCACAAGGAAGTTGGTATGGTAATCAAGGATTGTCAAGCATCAAGGCTGTAAAATTGTTTTCAAGCCATTTTAACCATACTTTGTCAAACTTCTTGGTGCAGCCTCTATTGCGGTAGGTGTCAAAGATTTCGATATGAGGGTCACATCATTTATTTGACAAATATTTCAAAATTTATTCTAAATTTTCCTTTTTTTTTTTTTGCTTTTGTTGAAGGTTTATGATACAATACAAAGACAGCCATGATTGCGCAATCGCCAACACAGAGGCGCTCACCCATATAAACTTTTAGGCCAAAAAGGCACAAACAAGGCACTATTGCCATACAATAAATGTGTGTGGCTCATGCTTTAGCAAAGGTTAAACCTATTAGGAGTGCGGTGGTGAAATTCGGTTATAACCCCCAGAGAAACATCAGCCTTGTCATATAACCCAGGAGGATCAGGGCAGAGAAGTTGGTATGTTAATCAAGGATTGTCAGGCATCAAGGCTATAGAAACCTTATCAAGCCATTTTGACCATCTTTGTCAAACTTCTAGGTGTATCCTCTGTTACGGTAGGTGACTTTGTACAAGGGCAGTGTATCATTTACAAGTGGCTTCCAAAAGGCTACGGTGGGTGGAGCAGGTTTTTTATAGGTTAGGGCTATTGCCTCACTGGCATAGAATAGTGGGAGTCCCAACAGTGTCCTCTCAGCTGCTGTGTGGGCCAGTTCCTCAACAAGGCCCAGCAAGCATTTACAGTACATGGGCAGGAGGTAAAGGCAATATCAGTAATTGTGATAATTATTTTATTAATGTCCTCCTGGCTGGACTATGGCGGAGCATGTCTAGAAAATATGGATGAAATTTCTGATTGAATGAATACGCCTCCAGCGGCTTGATGGGGAGGCCCAAATACATTTTGTAGAGTCGATAGGGGGTAAAATGAGCTCTATGAACAATTTTAAATTGTACGAGCCTGTCCCTGAGAGAGACAATTTGTTTAAAACCCAATTCCACTTAAAAAATGTTTTTTCGCATGCAGTGGGGCTGTGCCTGCACTGCATGGGTTAACTGCTCGTTCTGTCTAGGGGTGAACACTGAGCCTATTCTCTCCCGCTCCTTCGATCCTCCGAAAAACAGGTCTAGCGGTGGACTGTTCCTGACATCTTCATGTCCAGAGCTCGTCTATGGGTGTGATGACTTCAGGAACAATTTATTGTCCAAGACCGTTACACCACGGATGGGGGGTTTAGGCGCCTCAGGGACTGGTTTTCGCTAGAAGGATCAGAGGATTAGGTGAGTATATATTGGCTCTCCAGCCAGCTAGACAAAAACGAGCAGTTAATCCATGCAGTGTGGGCACAGCCCCACTGCATGGAAGAAAAAAAATGGCCTGAATTTCAGCAACCCAAGTGTCAGACCATTCTTCGTTGTGAAGCTCTGGTACATCCACTAGCCATTTCTGCCAAAGAGATGACATGTCTGGGAGTGTTACCATGGCTAGGTGGTTGTAACAAAGAAAATTTCAATGAATGAATTAGTTTTACTTTGAGTAATGAGCTTTCACACTTTGAAAGACAATTACTCTTTTTCAAAGTGTGAAAGACCCAAATGAATTTTATATTGTATGTTGAGACAGACATAGCTTTCTTGTTGTGGTATTTAACCGCTTCCATACAGAGCAGTTAGACACCCTTCCTGCCCAGACCAATTTTCAGCTTTCAGCACTCTCACACTTTGAATGACAATTGCTCAGTCATGCTACACTATAACCAAACAAAATTTTTATCATTTTTTTCACACAAATAGAGCTTTCTTTTGGTGGTATTTGATCACAACTGGGGTTTTTTTTTTTCGTGATATATGCAAAAAAAGAGCAAAAATTTTGAAAAAAAACACTTTTTTTTAGTTTCAATTATGAAATTTTGCAAAAAATAAATTTTTCTTCATACATTTGGGCCAAAATGTATACTGCTACATGTCTCTGGTAAAATTAACCCAAATTAGTGTATATTATTTAGTCTGTGTGAAAGTTATTGAGTCTAGAAGCTATGGTACCAATTACTGAAAATTGATCACACCAGATGTACTGATGGCCTATCTCCTTTCTTGAGGCCCTGAAATGTCAGGACAGTACAAATACCGACCAAATGACCCCTTTTTGTAAAGTAGACAGTCCAAGGTATTTAGTAAGAGGCATGGTGAGTTTTTTGAAGTTGTAATTTTTTCCCACAATTCTTGGGAAAATGAAGAAAAAAATTTTTTTTCTTTTTTTTCCCACAAAGTTGTCAATTTATAAGCTATTTCTAACACATAGCATGTACACAGCAAAAACTACACCCAAAAATACATTCTGCTACTCCTTCCGAGTATGGCGATACCACATGTGTGAGACTTTTACACAGCCTGGCCACAAAAAGAGACTCCACGTCCAAGAAGCACATTCAGGCGTTCTAGGAGCATAAATACACATAAAACTTTCTTACTACCTATCACACTTTTCAAGGCCCTAGAGCACCAATACAATGGAAAAGTCCACAAAATGACCCCATTTTGGAAAGCAAACACTCCAACGTATATTCTATGAGGCATTATGGGTCGTTTGAACATATCATTTTTTTCCACAGGTTTTTGGAAAATGTGGGAAAAAAATGAAAACTTTTTTTTTTTACACAAAGTTGTCAATTTATAGGATATTCCTAACACATAGCATGTACACAGCAAAAATGACACCCCAAAATACATTCTGCCACTCCTCCTGAGTATGGCAATACCACATGTGTGAGACTTTTTCACAGCCTAGCCATATAGAGGGGCCTAACATCCAAGGAGCATCATCATGCATCCTAGCCACTTGCCTAGGCCTATTTTTGACATTTGGTGTTTACAAGCTAAAATCAGTTGTTTTGCTAGAAAACTGCTTAGAACCCCCAAACATTATATATTTTTTTTTAGCAGAGACCCTAGAGAATAAAATGGAGATTATTGCACTATTTTTTATCACACCGTATTTGCGTAGCGGTCTTCCAAACGCAATTTTTTTGGAAAAAATTCACTTTTTTTAATTAAAAAATAAGAAACCAGTAAAGTTAGCCCAATTTTTTTCCATAATGTGAAAGATAATGTTACGCCGAGTAAATAGATACCCAACATGTCATGTTTCAAAATTGCGCACGCTCACGGAATGGTGACAAACTTTGGTACTTAAAAATCCCCATAGGCGACAATTTAAAAATTTCTACAGGTTGCCATCTTTGAGTTACAGAGGAGGTCTAGGGCTCAAATTATTCCCCTTGCTCTAACGATCGCGGTGATACCTCACATGTGTGGTTTGAACACCGTTTACATATGTGGGCGGGGTTTCTGTATGCATTCGCTTCTGCGCGCGAGCTAACGAGGACAGGGCGCTTTAATTTTTTTTTTTTTTACTATTTATTTTATTTATTATTTTTTATTTTTACACCGTTTAAAAAAAAAAAAAAAAAATTGATCATTTTTATTTCTATTAAAAGAAATGTAAATATTCCTCGTAATAGAAATAGGCACGACAGGACCTCTTTTTTGTGAGATCTGGGGTCAAAAAGTCCTCAGATCTCACAAGTACACTAAAAGATAGAAAAAAAAAAAAAAAATAATAATTATAATATAAAATGAAAAAAAAAAAAAAAAAGGACCTTTAAACCGGTTGCTAGGCAACAACATTTTCCGTAGCTCCGGTCCTCCAAGACCATAGAGTCAAGTGAGGGCAAGCTTGCCCTCACTCGACATCCTGTCTGTGAGGATTCGGGACCGGATCGTTTTCCCCGCTGCCGGCGGGTCCGGTAAGCGGGGAAAAGGACCGGAACGCGTCGGGAGGGGGGGGGGCGCCTCTTCCGCCATCCCGGAAGGGTGATCCCACGGCGAATCCGCCGCTGGGACCACCCTTATCGGAAAGCCAACCGTCCACCGTTTAAAAAAATACCAGGGTTAGGGCAGCTATCTGCTACCATAACACCGGTATTTAGGTTTAAACGGAGGACGTATATAAACCTTTTTGGACTTGGACATGGTGGCTGTATGAAGGGTGACAGGTACTCGGGTACTTTGTTGGGCAGGTGACAGGTACTCTGGTACTGATGAGCAGGTGACAGGTACTCGGGTACTCCGATAGGCAGGTGACAGGTACTCGGGTACTCTGATGGGCAGGTGACAGGCAGGTGATAGGTACTGATGAGTAGTACTCACTGACTGATAGGTGATAGGTGATATTGTACTGATGGGTACTGATGATCAGTACTGATACGTGATAGGTACTGATGAGTACTGATGAGTAGTGATGGGTACTGATGAGCAGGCGGCAAGTACTTGGGTACTTCAGGCGTCAGGTACTCTGATGAGCAGGTGGAAGGTACTCGGGTACTCTGATGGGTAGGTGACAGGTACTCAGGTACTCTGATGACGGGTACTCCGTTGACAGGTACTCAAAGTACCCGAGTACCTGTCATCAGAGTACCCGAGTACCTGTCATCAGAGTACCCGAGTACCCGTCATCAGAGTACCCGAGTACCTGTCATCAGAGTACCCGAGTACCCGTCATCAGAGTACCCGAGTACCTGTCATCAGAGTACCCGAGTACCTGTCAGAGTACCCGTCATCAGAGTACCCGAGTACCCGTCATCAGAGTACTCGAGTACCTGTCATCAGAGTACCCGAGTACCTGTCATCAGAGTACCCGAGTACCCGTCATCAGAGTACCCGAGTACCTGTCATCAGAGTACCCGAGTACCCGTCATCAGAGTACCCGAGTACCCGTCATCAGAGTACCCGAGTACCCGTCATCAGAGTACCCGAGTACCCGTCAGAGTACCCGAGTACCTGTCATCAGAGTACCCGAGTACCTGTCATCAGAGTACCCGAATACCTGTCACCAGCCCATCAGAGTACCCGAGTACCTGTCATCTGAGTACCTGATGACAGGTACTCGGGTACTTTGATGGGCTAGTGACAGGTGCTCTTTATTGGGGGGGGGGGCAATCAGTGTGTTTGGGGTGCACTGTAGTTGGTAACTAGCTGTTACCACAATCTCCTCCTCACACAGGATCAGTGTGTGAGGAGGAGAACACGGTGACAGCTAGTTACCGTGTTCTCTGTTGACATTTGTGACCGGCTGTGATTGGACACAGCCGGTCACGTGGTAAAGAGCCAATTTCATTGGCTCTTTACCTAGATCGGGGATCGACTCTGTCCGAGGGACGAGCCTCGTCCCCGATCGCTGCTCTGCGCGCCCCCGGGGGCGCGCATTGCAGAGAGAACGAGCGGCTCGTGCTGGAGCCGCTCATGTGATCGGCTGTGATTGACACAGCCGATCACGTGGTAAACAGCCAATTTCTATTGGCTGTTTACCTTGATCAGTGATGGGCTATGTCCGAGGGACGAGCCTCATCCCTGATCGCGCCGCTGCGCGCCGCCGGGGGCGCGCAGTAGCAGCTAGAACGGGCCGACGTCATATGACGGCGGCCCGGATCTAGACAACCACCTTGCCGACGTCATTTTACATGACTCGGTAAGGAAGTGGTTAATCAGCACTGGGTTTTTTATTTTTTTGCTACATAAAGTAAAAAAGACCAATAATTTTAGTTTTATCTTTTTTTTATAAAATTTTGCTATTACATAATCTTTCTTAATCTCTCAAATTGATGGTATTCTGCTATATTTCTTTGGTAGAAATAACCCAAAGCAGTGTATATTATTTAATCCTTCCACTGGCTTTCGATTGCCCTCCAAATTTAATCCAAAATACTAACAACAACATACAAAGCCATTTGGGCTCTGCCCCAGCTACGTCACCAAACTTGTCTCAAAACATCACCCAGACCGTTCTCTCCACTCCACCCAATACTTCCTGCTCTCAAGTTCTCTTGTCTCCTCCTTCAATACTCTTCTCCAGGACTTCTCCAGAGCCTCTAGAACTCTCTACCTCAATATGTTTGGCTTTCTCCTACTCTGGCCATCTTTAGGCGATCCCTGAAAACTCATCTTTCTCTATCGTTCATCGACAGACGCAGCTCCATCCATTAAGAGACTATAGGGTTAAGCTCCTCCCATCAGGCATAGGCACTAGGCAGGAAAAAAGCTTAACCACACCTATGGGGGCTGTCCCTGCAGGCATAACCCCACAAACTCTGCTATCATCAATCAGTTTGTTTCTGCCTAGTTTAAGGAATAGGACCTAGCTTCCTGCTGGGACTTCGGTCTTAGCTATTATGGGAAAGTTTATTAGTTTGTGATTTTTTGTTTTCTCTAGTTAGTTCCTGAGGACCAAGATCTAGAGGAATTACAAGCAGCTCAAAGGTATCACGGGGGGTTGCACTCATCTTCCCCAATCCTCTGAGGGCAAGGAACCACGTCTTAGGCGGGGGCCTTCTTTTAATGCTCATAAACGTCTTTTTCGTGCCTCCGGGTCGCAAGAAAAAGGTAAATCATTCAGTTCTTCTGGGGGGTTCCAAGAAGCCGTGGGAGGGGAAAGCAAAGACCGGCTAGTCTGGACCTGCAGACAAGTCCTCGTCTGCATGAAGGGGCTCCCTCACCCTATTCTGGTGTTGGGGGGGGGATGTATTTTTTTCTGGAACCCTGGACCTCCTGATTCAGGACAAATGGGTTCATGAACTGGTCCGATCTGGGTATCGAATTCCAGCCTCGCCCATCAGACAGGTTCTTCTCGTCCAATCTTTGACTATCCCCAGTCCGGTTAAGGGACTTGTGAGGAGCGGTACACGATTTGCTGTCGCAAGGAGTGACTGTACCGGTTCAATTGGTGTCAATTGTGTTATTAACATGTATTGTCATTGCACTTTAATAAAGTATATTTATTTTTATTCTTGGTATGTGTATGTTCCTACAGACCACTCCATAGCCCTTTAAAAATCCCAATTTACACAGGGTGATAGTCTGTTGACCTCTTAAGTCCACTTGGACTGGATGATATACAGACTACCCCTGATCGTTTTTGTTTTCTGATTGTACCGGTTCCTTTTCTGGAACGTTTTCAAGGGTTTTATTCAAACCTCTTCACCGTGCCCAGGAACGAAGGCAAGGTGCGTCCCATCCTGGATCTCAAAGCCCTGAACCGCTTTGTGCGGGTACAGAAGTTTTGGATAGAATCCATCCGCATGGTAGTGGCGTCAATACACCAGGGAGATTTTGTAGATATTATAGATATCAAGGACGCATATCTATACATCGCTATTTATCCTGGACACCAGCGGTTTCTTCGTTTTGCGGTCGCAGAGGAGCATTATCAATTCGTGGCATTACCCTTTGGTCTCGCTTCAGCTCCTAAAGTATTTACCAAGGTCTTAGCACCGTATTGGCATTGCTGCGCCAGCGGGGGATTGCGGTACTGGGGTACCTATACGATCTCCTGCTGAGAGCGGACTCTCCTTCCGTCTTGTTGGTGGATCTGACGGTCACTGTCAGAACTCTGCAGGATTTCAGTTGGAACATCAATTTCAAGAAATCCGCACTGACACCTGTCTTGAGACTGGATTATCTGGGCTTGACTCTGGATTCAGCCTTGGCCAAGGTGTTTCTTCCCCCAGGAAAGCTGCAAAAGTTGCAGGAGGCGATTCAGTTGTTGTTGGCAAACAATCTGTCCTCTCTTCGAGTTTGCATGCGGGCCTTGGGTCTGATGGTATCAACCTTTGAGGGGATTCCGTTTGCTCAGTTCCATACCAAACCTTTGCAAAGGGAGATTCTTGTCAAATGGCACAAGGATCCAAAGTCTTTGGACTCTGATTCGGTTAAGCCACAACACAAAGTCTGTTCTGTTGTGGTGGATTCAGTCTTCAGCACTATGCCAGGGCAAGTCCTTCCTCCTGTTGTTTTGGACCGTGGTGACCATGGACACCAGCCTGTCGGGCTGGGGCAGGGTGCTGGGGAAGCTCTGTGCCCAGGGTACCTGGACAATAAAAGAGTCAAAACTACCGATTAAATGTTTTGGAGCTCAGAGCAATAAAGCTTTGTCTGAGCCATTGGACGACTCTTCTGCAAGATTGTCCGGTTCGGAATCAATCAACGCCACGGCTGTGGCTTACATCAATCACCAGGGGGGCACAAAGAGTGTCTTGGCGGCCAAGGAGGTGGCCGAGATTCTGGCCTGGGCGGAAACATTTATTCCAGCCCTCTCTGCTGTACATATTCTAGGTGTGGAAAACTGGCAAGCGGATTACCTGTGTCCTCAAGTGTTGGATCAAGGGGAGTGGTCCCTGCACCCAGAGGTGTTTCATCTCCTGTGTGTTCGGTGGGGGACTCCCGAGGTCGATCTGTTTGCTTCTCACCTCAACAAGAAGGATCAGAGATTCATAGCACGGTCTCGAGATCCTCTGGCCGACGCCACAGGCGCTCTGGTGGCTCCTTAGGGTCAGTATCGGTTAATATATGCCTTTCCTCTTTTGAAACTCCTGCCAAGGCTTCTGCGCAGGATAGAGGTTAAAGACATTCTGGTCATTCTGGTGGCTCCGGACTGGCCTCTCTGGTCTTGGTACGCAGACCTAGTAAGACTGGTCGCTGGTGCTCCTTGGAGACTTCTTCTTAGGGAAGATTTGCTGTCTCAAGGTCTAATCTTCCATCCTGCTTTACGGTCGCTGGCTTTAACGGCATGGCTGTTGAAAGACAGGTGTTGAGAGATAGAGGTCTTTCTGACTCTGATTCCTAAGCTATTGAAGACTAGGAAGTCGACTTCTAGGAAGATATATCATCGTACGTGGAAATCGTATATATCATGGTGTGAATCGCTGAAGATGCAACCTCGCTTGTTTTCGATAGCTAGGCTTTTGGCCTTTCTGCAGAAAGGAGTTGAACAGTGGTTGGCTTTGGGCACTATTAATGGCCAAGTCTTGACTTTGACTGTATATTTCCAACGCCCGTAAGCTACGCACGATTTGGTTTGTACCTTTATACAGGGAGTGTGCCATATGGCTCCTCCAAGACGGTCCCCACTACTGCGTCTCAATTTGGTATTATCTGTTCTTCAAAAGCCTCCTTTTGAGAACATTCAGGAGATTTCCCTGCTTTCGTTGTCCCAGAAGGTTGCCTTCTTGGTTGCTATCACTTCCGCTCACAAAGTATCTGAAATGGCGGCGTTGTTCTGCCGCTCACCTTTTCTGGTGATACACAGAGATAAAGTGGTACTTCGGCCTAATCAATCGTTTCTTCCTAAGGTTGTTTCTGATTTTTATCTGAATGAAATGTGTTGCCTTCTCTCTGCCCTAAGCCCAAACATTCTAAGGAATTTGCATTGCACTCTTTGGATGTGGTTAGGGTGATCAGGGTCTATCTGGAGACCACTGAGTCTTTTTTAGAAATTCAGACGCTCTTTTTATCCTTACCAAAGGACCTCGTAAGGGATTGGCTTCGTCTGCAGAGATCATATCCACATGGATAAGGCAGACGGTAGTTCAGGCTTTTTCACTGAAGGGTCAGGTTCTTCCTTTCCCGGTGAAGGCGCATTCTCCGAGAGCGCCAAGTGTCTCTTGGGTATTTCGCCTTCTTCGGGGATGGTCGTCTGTGCATACGTTTACAAAATTCTACAAAGTAGATGTGTTTGCATCCAATTGTTCACGGTTTAGCTCCATGTTACCTGGTTGGCTGAGTTTAGCCTTTGGGGAGTTAAGTTTCCGTTTGCGTTGTCTTCCCACCCCACATGAATATACTGCTTTGGGACATCCCTATAGTCTCCTACTGGATGGAGCTGCGTCTGTCGATGAAGGAAAACAGTTTTTTTGTAAGAACTTACCGTAAAATCCTTTTCTCTAAAGTTCGACAGACGCAGCACCCGCCCCTCTACTTCTTAGTGAATGGGGTATTTTTTCTATTCTAAACACTGCTTGCAACTAAACTGCTTGATAGCAGAGTGTATGGGGTTAAGCCTGCAGGAACCGCCCCCATAGGGGTGGTTAAGATTTTTTCCTGCCTAGCGCCTATTCCTGATGGGAGGAGCATAACCCTATAGTCTCTAAATGGATGGAGCTGCGTCTGTCGAACCATAGAAAAAGATGAGTTTTCAGGGATCGCCCAAAGATGGCCAGAGTCGGAGAAAGCCAAACATGTTGAGGTAGAGAGTTGTAGAGGCTCTGGAGAAGTCCTGGGGAAGAGTATGGGAGGAGGAGATAAGAGAAAATTATTTTACGGTAAGTTCTTACAAAAATCCAGTTGTTTAGCCTATCCCTCTTCCACCTAACAACTGAACTTTTAATTTATCCATCAGCTTATCCCTTTATTACATTTTGTACCACTTGTCCCACCCTATTAGATTGTAAGCTCTTATGAGCAGGGCCTTCGTAACCCTCTTGCATTTTATTGTATTGTATTGTGTTGTAACAGTATTGCCTCTCTTTATATTCTAAAGCACTGTTCAAACAGTTGGCAGTATAATATTAATATTAATAGCCTGTGTGAAAATTATACATGCAGTATATTTGAAAATAGATCAGTCCTGATGTACTGACGGCCCATCTATTTTCTTGGAGCCCTAAAATGCCAGGACAGTACAAATACTTCCCAAAACGACCCCTAATTGGAAAGTAGACAGTCCATGGTATTTAGTAAGAAGCATAGCAAGTTTTTTTGAAGTTGTAATTTTTTTTTCACATTTTCTGAAAAATGAAGAAATTAAAGAACATTTTTTTTTTTTTTCACAAAGTTAACATTTTTTTATCAAGTTATTTCTCACACACAACATAGGCATACTTAAAAATTACAGCCCAAACACTTTCTGCTATGCCTCCGGAGTTTGAGGATAACACATGTTGGAGACATTTTCACAGCCTGTATGCATAGTTGTGCCCAAAATCCAACAAGCACCTACTATGCTACTTAGTGCGTCTAATTTCCTGAATACCTATCGTATTGCTTGAGTCCCCAAATTGCCAGAACAGGAGAAAGTGCTACAAAATGATCACATTTTGGTAAGCAAGGGTTTAGATCAATAGAGGAGGAGGCCATACAAGGCCTCCTCACCGCCTGCCTAATGCTCTCTGAAAAGTGTTCTGAACACGGATGGCTCTCCAGAGAGAATCGCACATGTGAACGAGTTCTTATGGTGACATTATGACTGGGGTGGTGGAGATCAGGGACACTGGGACTGGTGTGGTGGTAATCAAGGAGACTGGGATTGGTGTGGTGGTGATCAGGGACACTGGGGGTGGTGTAGCGGTGATCAAGGACACTGGGGCTGGTGTAGCGGTGATCAAGGACACTGGGGCTGGTGTAGCGGTGATCAAGGACACTGGGGCTGGTGTAGCGGTGATCAAGGACACTGGGGCTGGTGTAGCGGTGATCAGGGACACTGGGACTGGTGTAGCGGTGATCAGGGACACTGGGACTGGTGTGGTGGTGATCAAGGACACTGGGGCTGGTGTAGCGGTGATCAGGGACACTGGGACTGCTGCGGGACTGATCAGGGATACTGAGACTGGTGTGTCTGGGTGACATTGTACTGCTGCTGCTGTGATCAGAGGCAATGGCTGGTGGCATTGAACATAGTGATAGAGCAGCCAGCCATTGTATATGGTCACCACCACTGCAGTACAAAGTCACAATAGTGACACTGCACTTGCTGTGGTGACCGTATGTTAAAAAAAAAAAAAAAAATAGCTTACTGTCTTGGCATCTTTGACCAACCAAAGTATTCTTCATTCTACTCCTTTCCTGCACTTTACGGTTAGCCTAAATATTTCCACACTACAGGAGAAACAGACCACAAGAATAATAACTGTGTATTTAGTAAAAACACACATGCAGACGGGTAAACTGTATTCTAATGAGCTGCAGCTCTTAAAATGCGTTGTGCCCGCTCTGTCTTTCCATTTTGCCCTGAGTCTAATACAACATACAATTCGACTTGCCTGCTCCGTGAAAGAACAAGGTTGCCAAAAAAAGGATAATAACATATTTTACACCCAGCAGGTGAGTAAGCTCGGCGGCTCTGAAAAGACAGGACCAATTAAGGTTAAAAGCTATCAGCTCAACCGGGCGTACTTGGAGGAGAGCAAAACAGCAAAGCACCTTTTCTCCAAAACTCGACTTGGAAATCAGCAAGGGTGAATGATGTGCTTTTAAAACTGTTTTAGTAATGGAATCCAAATGATTCTTTGCTTTTCCAAGGAAAACTCCCTTTTCATACAGGAATATAAGGTATAGAATTGCTACAAAGCCATTTTTGTCATTTCATGTTATTGCAAATTACCTATTTATTAGCATCATGTTGTACAACTAAAAAAAAAAAAATAATAATAAATAAATAAAATATTCTGTCTAATGCATGCCAAATGTACTGCTTTTCACAGAAGTCTAAATATAGCTTGAAATTAAATTACAGGCATCCCCTGCAGGGCTTTCATTAGAGGTGCACCAAATAGAAAATTTGGTGCCCAAAACCGAACATTCAGGATGCACTTGGCTAAAACTGAAAAAAAAAAAACCTAAATATTAGAACAAAGCCAATTCATTTTTTAACTGACCAAAAATGAAGCAAGCAAGATTTTTAACACCACATCGGAAGCACAACAGACCAATGTGAAGACATACATTGCAATTTAAAGGGATGCATTTTTCTTGAGCTTTTCTTGCGCTAAAGGTGCCGTTAATGGTCGACCGATAAATTCATATTCATTTAAATTCATGATATTAATTAAAAAGTAGAATATAATATAATTATATATAAAAATATATTTACTTTTGTTTTGAGTAAAAATATTGAAATATATAATAGTAATCAAGTAAAAGACAATATGTAATGTTATGAGATGTATAAACTCCGCGCAAACGGACTCTAATAGGATATGCCCAAAAATTCTGCAAAGAAAATATGTCCCAGTGACAAGTGTGTGGAGTAAGTATAGATAATGTGTATGAGTGTAGGCTGCAGCCTCCCTGAATATTAGTCCGGGGACTAAATATAAAATGGATAAAAGATAGGGTGTTGGCGCTGCCTATTTAAAAAACAATAAAAATGTACAAACTGTAAATGCAATAAAGTGACAGTGACAAATAATTTAGCGTAAATATTGCATGCTAAAACATAACTCAATACAAATGAGTGCTAATCTAAATAAATGAGCTATATCTGGCGGACCTCTCGGATCATCCCCAGCCTATAGGAGAATAGTAGGATCCACTAATACCCCAGGGATACCTCCAGCTAGGACCTCAGGGACCACTTCAGGGACCCATCAACCCAGGAGGAGGGGAGACACCGAGACCCTTGATCCTTATACACCCGCCTTATACCCCTGTGTGGGGTGGGTGCTTCTGGTAAGCGAGCCTTTTTCACCAGAAAGGACCACGCAGCACCCTACCACACGGCACGGGGTCACCCTTTTCAATACAGTGATTGTCACCTACCACTCATATATATATTTTTTTTCCTGCACAATATACTCAGTCACTGGACTACAAAAATTCCATCATTGGGACTATTCACAGATTGGTTGCACACCAGCACCATTTGGATTGTGTTTCCTTTTAGTATATTTTATTTGTACACCAACACCATTCTGATTGTGTTTTCATTTTATTACATTTTTTTGGTATTTGTATATTTATCCTTTGTATATTAGTTCTTTCCCCAGCTCTTTACAGCACTTTCCATATACTATATGATATAGTTGGGATTTCTTTGCACGTGCACTACAACACTTTATTTGATAAGCACTTTATCTGCTAAGCACCTTTATTTAGATTAGCACTCATTTGTATTGAGTTATGTTTTAGCATGCAATATTTACGCTAAATTATTTGTCACTGTCACTTTATTGCATTTACAGTTTGTACATTTTTATTGTTTTTTAAATAGGCAGCGCCAACACCCTATCTTTTATCCAATATGTAATGTTATGTGTCACTGTGCAGCAGATAGAAAGCTTCCCATTACCCAAAAAATAAAACGCACCAAAAACGCATATCTCTGTTAAAATGTATTTAAATTGCAGCAAGAACGCATCAATAAGGTACCTGTTACATTTTTTATGTGGTTTTTGAGTCACATGACCTATGAAAAACACACCATGAGTACAGTAGAATTATTGTAAAATTGCAGCAAAATCGTGTGCGTTTTGGGCGCCATTATTGTCACCTTTTCTCTATCGGATAAATGTAGAAAACAGTTTTCAGCCAATATGTTTTATATGCCAAATTTTGGTAAATCTCTAGCTTTCCTTCTTTGTTGCTTTCTGTCCTTTGCATTTGTAGTGGGTGTCTTGGGTGCAGATTTTCTTATTACAACACAGTGTTTTTTTTTAGGATTATTCCCCCCCCCACCCCCTCTATTGGTTGAACTAGATGGACTTGTGTCTTTTTTAATCAGTCTAACTATAACTATATGAGTGATCATGTAATAATTATGATTTTGATCTTCCTTGTAAAAATATTTAATTGCAAAATATATTTATAATTGATATGGTGTAGTGTAAGCTGTTCCAATTCACGGGTCTGGTTTGCATAGCGAAGGGCCCACTTCAATACTGGGCACCTTTGTCATAATTTGCTAAATAAACTAAAGGGCAAACATTTTGAAAGAAAAAAAAAAAAAGAAAACGCGCTTTTCTTCGTTTCTGTTAAAATTTTACAAATAAATAATCTTCATAATTTTAGGCCAACATTTATTCTGCTACATTTCTTTGGTGAAATTACCCAAATCAGTGTTTTATTTGGTCTGTAAGGAAATTAGATTCCACAAACTATGGTGTGTGTGTGTATAATATATATATATATATATATATATATATATATATATATATATATATATGTCACTGGGTGGCCCCGCCCCCTGGTGACATTGTCAGCCCAGCATGCCCCTGCCTGGCGGGGCCACCCGGTGACGTCGGCGGGTGACCCCTCACCTTAGTTATTTAGGAACTGTCAGACGGTGTGAGTGGACCATTTTTTTCTTTTTACGGGTTGACAGTGGCGGTGGGCGTCATGATTAACGATGGATCTACATCGGGGGACATTATTTTTTATTTTTGTTTTTTAAATAAAGGACTTGTCAAAAACAGCTTACTGAAATTTTTTTAGGGGTACTCTTTCACATAAGGGGAGCGGGAATCTTGGGGGGGCGTGTTGGAGGATGGAGGAAACAAATTGCAAAACTCATGAAAAATGCATGCAAAAAAGGCTATCCAATAAATATCATAATAGTGTTGCGCAAAATAAAAATCTTTAAAGCCCCGTTCACATAGGGGCGATCCGACTTCGGGTGGCGACCTCCGAGATCGCGGTGCGAGCAGCGCGCCGCGGCCTCGGAGCGGCCGCCACGGACTTCATAACTTTGAAGTCTATGGCGGTCGCCTCCTGGTCGCCCCAAAGAAGCTCCGGACCCTTTTTCTAAGTCGGAGCGACTTGTGTCGCTCCTATTAGAACGGGTCCGCAGCTTACCTATGGAAGGCGACCTGCGGCGACCTGTGAGGCGACCAGGTCGCCTCTATGTGAACGGGGGCTAAAAGCGTGTAGAAAATATATAAATAAACATGGTGAAGTATAAATATGTGTAAATCTCTGCCCTCAAGCCACGAATCTCATGCTTATGATCACAGAACACTGTATCATAAATAAATTCCAATGCTGAGAGGTATATTTAAAAAAGGATGTGTATGCTATACCATAAATATAGTCTGGTGCTAAAAAGGTGCAAAGTGCAAAACATTAAAAAATATATAGATTGCAATAAATCCCAGTGCGGAAATGATGTATATGCAAAACCATACAATGTAAAATCCAATTATTAATAAATTCTGACAGTGATATAATATATAAATCAGTCATGCGGCATATAAAAAAATCCAATATTAAAAAACGTCTCTATTGGTGATTAGTGCAGAGTGATTTTTTAAAAAAGTCTTCTATAATTGCTCAAGCCACCTGTTTGTGGCAGTGTTCCCAGATAAAGTGTGTGACCAAAGTGTAACAGATCCATCCTAATCGTGCACCCCCTTGTGATTGGGCGCTCACCTTAAAATGGATTCAATCAGGCAAAATTGCAAGATATCCTATGGTCGGTACTTCCAGGTAATCACATCCCCAATCTCAGCAGATTAGCCAGCGTGACCTTGTCTGAGGCGGCCGGTGTACCGGACAGGCCCCTGTGTAATAGCAGGGCGGCTCCTGAGCTGTGTGGGAAGTGTGTGTCAGCCGTTTCCGTGTTGTGTGCAATTCCTCTTATGCTGTGGGATAGTCTTTTGTAATTTTATGTTTTTGGACTTTTTAGAATTTTCTACATATTAAAGATATACCTTTTTGTACAGACCCAAACCATGACTTTTTGTCACTTGAGTTACCGCTTTTTACCGGGGTGCTCCTGTTATTTTGCATTTTGCAAAATCAAGCAAAAACACACCTAGAACCTACAAATACTTATAAGAACGCAATGCGTGCTTTGTTAAAGCACAAAGGTGTAAATGGGGCGACGTTGCAAACTTTGACTATAATATCCCGAGAGACTTCTTTCCTCCGCCTTTCTTTTCTGGATGATAGAAAATCCCTGCTCGCAAATTTGCTTCTTTGAAACAAAACCAAAATGTAAACCGTTTACTGTGCTGGGCATAAATCAGCCAATAGTTTAAAATATCAGCTCATTGAATGCCATTACTGTACAATTCAGGGGAACAATTCCATTGCACAAGGGCCCAAAACAAATCAGTTTAACTTCTGGAAATTGCTGTCAATTGTTCCAGTGGGAGCCTCAGTATAGCTTGTAATGAGAAATGCACATTTTGTAGGCCCAAATGTTATCCATATCATCATTCATGCTCATTCTGCTTTCTGATCCTTCACTTTAAATTCTGCTTTAGTTTTTCAATTCCCGTTTATTCTTGTATGAGAAAAATCCATGTAGTGTATAACACAGACTAAGGAACAAACATTGACAGATAAAGTTTAAGGGTTGGGAAATAAAGCCGGGAACTCTGTGCAAAGTGCAATACCCTTAAGCAGGGGTGTTGAATGAAAATTTACAGAGGTCCAGTCAGTAAAATTTTCTTCCGGCAGAGGTCTGACTCTCATGTTTGCACTATAATACATCACAGTCCCTCTTTATATCCCACTTCTGCTATACATAAGTGTCTTTAGCCTACCTTTCACATCATAGCCCCCTTTACAGCACAGCCTCCTCTTTACATCAGTGTCCTCGCCCCCCCCCCCTTCACATCACAACCCCCTTAAAGAGGAAGTAAACTCCCGTTGTTTGTCTGTACCTATAGGTAAGCCTATAATAAGGCTTACCTATACGTACTGTAAATATCGCCTAAACTTGCACCGTTTAAGAGAGATTTTTTTTTTACTGCTCGCTTTTGTATTGCAAGGCCACGCCACAACTACGAGCTAAGAGTTTGCCAATTTGCGTTGGAGAGTTTGACACCTTAAAATTGGCACACCACATTGCAAAGCATTGTGGCAGCAGCAATATGTAATCACCTGACTGGCACCATGTCCGCTTGTAGATGGGCCGTTGCGGCCCCCAAACCACCTGTGTAAAAGGAGTCTTAGAATATGGAGACAAAAAGGGTTGAGATAAACCATTTACCACTGAAAGGGGTACAGTCAGGTCCATAAATATTGGGACATCGACACAATTCTAATCTTTTTGGCTCTATACATCACCACAATGGAGTTGAAATGAAACAAAGATGTGCTTTAACTGCAGACTTTCAGCTTTAATTTGAGGGTATTTACATCCAAATCAGGTGAAAGGTGTAGGAATTACAACAGTTTGTATATTTGCCTCCCACTTTTTAAGGGACCAAAAGTAATGGGACAATTGGCTGCTCAGCTGTTCCATGGCCAGGTGTGTGCTATTCCCTCATTATCCCATTTACAAGGAGCAGATAAAAGGTCCAGAGTTCATTTCAAGTGTGCTATTTGCATTTGGAATCTGTTGCTGTCAACTCTCAATATGAAATCCAAAGAGCTGTCACTATCAGTGAAGCAAGCCATGGTAAGGCTGAAAAAAACAAAGCAAACCCATCAGAGAGATAGCAAAAACTTTAGGTGTGGCCAAATCAACTGTTTGGAACATCCTTAAAAAGAAAGAACGCACCGGTGAGCTCAGCAACACCAAAAAACCCGGAAGACCACGGAAAACAACTGTGGTGGATGACCAAAGAATTCTTTCCTTGGTGAAGAAAACACCCTTCACAACAGTTGGCCAGATGAAGAACACGCTCCAGGAGGTAGGTGTATGTGTGTCAGTCAACAATCAAGAGACAACTTCACCAGAGTGAATGCAGAGGGTTCACCACAAGATGTAAACCATTGGTGAGCCTCAAAAACAGGAAGGCCAGATTAGAGTTTGCCAAACAACATCTAAAAAAGCCTTCACAGTTCTGGAACATCCTATGGACAGATGAGCCTAAGATCAACTTGTACCAGAGTGACGGGAAGAGAAGAGTATGGAGAAGGAAAGGAACTGCTCATGATCCAACGCGTACCACTTCATCAGTGAAGCATGGTTGTGGTAGTGTCATGGCGTGGGCATGTATGGCTGCCAATGGAACTGGTTCTCTTGTATTTATTGATGATGTGACTGCTGGCAAAAGCAGCAGGATGAATTCTGAAGTGTTTCGGGCAATATTATCTGCGCATATTCAGCCAAATGCTTCAGAACTCATTGGACAGAGCTTCACAGTGCAGATGGACAATGACCCGAAGCATACTGCGAAAGCAACCAAAGAGTTTTTTTAAGGGAAAGAAGTGGAATGTTATGCAATGGCCAAGTCAATCACCTGACCTGAATCCGATTGAGCATGCATTTCACTTGCTGAAGACAAAATTGAAGGAAAAATGCCCCAAGAACAAGCAGGAACTGAAGACAGTTGCAGTAGAGGCCTGGCAGAGCATCACCAGGGATGAAACCCAGCGTCTGGTGATGTCTATGCGTTCCAGACTTCAGGCTGTAATTGACTGCAAAGGATTTGCAACCAAGTATTAAAAAGGGAAAGTTTGATTTATGATTGTTTATCTGTCCCATTACTTTTGATCCCTTAAAAAGTGGGAGGCACATATACAAACTGTTGTAATTCCTACACCGTTCACCTGATTTGGATGTAAATACCCTCAAATTAAAGCTGCAAGTCTGCAGTTAAAGCACACCTTGTTTGTTTCATTTCAAATCCATTGTGGTGGTGTATAGAGACAAAAAGATTAGAATTGTGTCGATGTCACAATATTTATGGACCTGACTGTACTTACAATGATCAGCTTTTATTCATTTATGTAAAACCTTTATCCCAAAAGAAAAACAAAAAACAGTTTGCTGTAACTTCTTAAAGCGGAACTTCACCCAAAAGGGAAAGTTCTGCTTTCCCCCCCCCCCCTTCTCTGCCACATTTAGATTGTAATTTTTTTTTTAGGGGGAGGGGCGAGTAGCTAGTTTTGACAGGTACCCACTTCCGCTCAAATCCTCCCCCTCCTTGCCTGCAACCTTCTTGGACATGTCACAGGTCCAGAAGGCTGCGGGACCTTTCGCAAAGCACGGCTCAAGCATGCACAGTGGAAAGCCAGCTGTGAGGCCGTTACAGCCAGCTTGGCACAGGTAATATGGCAGTAAAGATACCGCCTCAGATGAGTGGGTGTCAGACTGTTTATTAAAAGTAACCAGCTACAGTTTTTGTAGTTGCAGACTTATAATTATCGCATACCTGACTGAAGTTCCTCATTAAAAAGTCAGCTTTAATTTGATATTCAAGTTCATCTAAATCTGCCAGCCCATCTAACACACTTCTACCCCCAGACTGACAATGCTGCTGTCCAGTGGTGTCTCCATTGTTCCTCCATCCAGAGTGGAGACCCTCTAAGATGGGAAGTGTGTTAGTGGCCGGATCATTAGGAGAAAATAAAGAATATAAATGTAACAACCACATCTAAGGATTGGCAATCTACAATATATTATATTTTTGTTTCTGGGTTTAATACCGCTTTAACTAGAGGTGCACTGGCAGCCGAAAAACATATTGGCTGAAAATGGTGTTTTCGTCATTTTGCCGATAGAGAAAAAGCACATGATTTTGCAGTGATTTGACTGCGATTTTGCCACAATTTTACTGTGCCTATGGTGTGTTTTTTAAAGGTCATATGGCTCGAAAACAGCTTCAAAAGCGTAACAGGTCCCGGTATTGATACGTTTTTGTAGTGTTTTCAATGCTTTTCAACGGGGAGGTGCGTTTTAGTGCGGTTTTTTTAACTGACCAAAAATGCAGCAAACACGATTTTTAACACCACAACGGAAGCGCAACAGACCAGTGTAAAGACATACGGTACATAGAATTTAAAGGGATGCATTTTTTTTCTTGCTCTAAAGGTGCCGATAATGGCCAGTGATAAATTAATTTAAATTCATGACATTGAAAAGTAAAATATAATACAACTATTTATATATATATATATATATATATATATATATATATATATATGTGTATATATATCTATGTATGTATGTGTGAGTATATATATATATATATATATATATATATATATATATATATATATATATATATATATATATATATATATATATATATATATATGTATGTATGTATGTGTATATGTAGGTATATATATATATATATATATATATATATGTATGTGTATATGTAGGTATATATATATATATATATATATGTATGTGTATATATATATATATATATATATATATATATATATATATATATATATATATATATGTGTGTGTGTATATGTAGGTATATATATATATATATATGTGTGTGTGTGTGTATATGTAGGTGTGTGTGTATATGTATATATATATATATATATATATATATATATATATATATATGTGTATATGTAGGTATATATATATATATATATATATATATATATATATATATATATATATATATATATGTGTATATATATGTGTATATGTAGGTATATATATATATATATGTATGTTTGTGTATATATATACAGTATATATATATTTTTAAAAAACTATCATTTTTGGTTTCGGCCAACTGCATCCTAAATTTTCGATTACGGCACCAAAATTTATATTCGGTGCACCACAAGCTTTAACCCCTCCACTGCTTATAAATCGAAGAGAGTTCTCCCCTCCAGACTGAACTCTTACTATAGAAGCTCTGTAAAGAAACATGAAATTGTAGAGCAGCAGATGTAGTTTTTTAAAACATGATTGCCCCTGGTAAATGATCCGGCACTCTCTTATTCCCTAATTCACTGATTGTTTATGCTCTGGACAGGAAATTGCCGGTTGCACTTGAGGATGGCTGGAAGTAGAATGGAAAGCTTTTCACACTCAATTTTAAATAAGATTATTGAAAGAGCAATATTGTGACAGCTCGAGCAATGCTGGGAACTTGTTCAGCGTCTGCTCTGCATGGCTATAAAAATCAGGAGCTAGTTCCAGTTTGAATTAACAATATTTAGAAAGGAAGATGATTATGAGCTCCATTTTTTTTTAATGTGATCATCAGCATTTTGTTTGCTTTTTGTTATATGATTACTGTATACAGCTAGGTCCATATATATTTGGATACAGGCACAATTTTAGTTTTTTCAGGTATTTACCAAAACATATTCAAGCTGTAGTTATATAATGGATATGGGCTGAGCCCAGGGTCACTTCAGTGCGATGACAGGCATTGCATGTGATTTGCAGAGCACCGCTTTGAAAATCACATGCGATGTCTGTTCAATGCAAATTCAGCCATACAAATTGTATGGCTGAATTTGAATCAGATTCGGACACAACACGCACAGGACCCTTTTTTGGGTCCGCAGCAGAATCGGATCGCATGGTGGTTCACACTTATGCGATCCAATTCATGTGCGAACTGATCTGGGGATGTTGTTAACTTTGTATTGACACCCCCAGCGATTCCCATATGGCAGTGTGAACTGCCTGCGATTTGAATGTGATGCGGGAACCCGCAGAGGATTCACAGGGTTCCCACGTCGCATATATGTGACCCAGCACTTAAAGTGCACACTCTCGGGTTTAATTGGAGGGCACGTACATCCAAATCTGAGGAAGAGTTTAGGTATTACAGCTCTTAAGAATACCCCCCCCCCTCAAAGGACCAAAAGTAATTGGGCAGTTGAATCAAAAGCTGTTTCATTGCCAGGTGTGGGCTACTCCAGCCTTTTTCAACCAACCCTGGTGTGCCTTGAGGTTTCTTCAGGGGTGCCTCAGCAAAATACCCCAAAAATTTCCCCAAAATTGTATACAGGGCAGTGGGTGGATGAAGCCTGCCTTTTATGTTACACAAAGGTAACGGGTTTTCATTGTGCACTGTTACGACCCTCTAGCTGACGACCTGCTAACGACCAATGACATCATCAGTTGATAAGGAGGATGTCATTTGCCTGCGTAGCTTGCTTATTTGACTCTACCCTGCTTATCTCCATACGTTTTGGGGTCACATTAGCTAAGTGATGGAGAAAAACTGAGGAAAAAGAGAAACATTGGAATACTAGTCAGTACCAACTTGTACCTCTAACGTTGGGCATCCTACGTGTGTGTATGTTGCTGCATTATGTAAAACTTTTAGGATGGGGTGCCTCAAGACTGTCTATAATTTTTTAAAGGGTGCCTCAAGACTGTCTATAATTTTTTAAAGGGTGCCTCGAGACTATTCATAATTTCTGTGGTGTGCCTCGACTGAAAAAAGGTTGAGAAACACTGGGCTACTCCTTCGTTATTTCTTCATCAATTTAGCAGGTAAAAGGTCTGGAGTTAATTCTAAATGTGGGATTTGCATTTGGAATCTATTGCTGTGAACCTACATCAAAGTAGCTGTCCATGCAAGTGAAACAGGCCATTGTAAGGCTTCAAAAAATGAAACAAATCTGGAGTGGCCAAATCAACAGGTTGGTACATTCTGAGGAAAGAAGAATGGACTGGGGAGCTCCGCAACAAAAAAAGGCCTGGACGTCCATGGAAGACAACAATGGTAGATGATCGCAGGATCCTCTCTATGGTAAAGAAAGACCCGTTCAAACATCCAGACAAGTGAAGAACACTCTCCAGGAGGTGGGGGTATCATTTTCAAAGTCTACAATCAAGTAAAGACTTCACTAGAGCAAATACAGAGGGTTGACCACAAGGTGCAAAACCATTCATAAGCCTGAAGAACAGAAAAGCCAGATTAGACTTTGACAAAACATATCTAAAAAAAGCCAGACCAGTGCTGGAAAAACATTCTTTGGACAGATGAAACTAAGATGAATCTGTACCAGAATGATGGGAAGAAAAAAGTGTGGAGAAGGCTTGGAACAGCTCATGATCCAAAGCACAGAACATCATCTGTAAAACATGGTGGAGGCAGTGTGATGGCATGGGCATGAATGGCTTCCAGTGGCACTGGGTCATTGGTGTTTATTGATGATGTGATAGAAGACAGAAGCAGCCGGATGAATTCTGCAGTGTTTAGATATATACTGTCAGCCCAGATTCAGCCAAATGCAGCAAAGTTGATTGGACAGAGCTTCACTGTACAGATGGACAATGATCCAAAACACACTGCAAAAGCAACCTAGGAGCTTTTGAAGGAAAAGAAGTGGAATATTCTGCAATGGCTTAGTCAATCACCTGATCTCAACCCAATTGAGCATGCATTTCACTTGCTGAAGGCAACACTAAAGGCAGGAAGACCCACAAACAAAGAACAACTGAAGACAGCTGCAGTTAGTGCCTGGCAAAGCATCAGGAAGGAGGAAATCCAGTCTTTGGTAATACCTTTTGGGAACTTTTCAGGCATTCACATTAACCAGTTCTGGACCAGAAGATTTTCCCCCTTAATGACCAGGCCCTTTTTGGCGATTGGGCACTGCGTTATTTTAACAGACAATTGCGCGGTCGTGCAACGCTGTACCCAAATACAATTTATGTCCTTTTTCCCCCACAAATAGAGCTTTCTTTTGGTGGTATTTTATCACATGTGCAATTCTTATTTTTTGCACTATAAACAAAAAAAGAGCGACAATTCTGGAAAAAAACAATATTTTTCACTTTCTGCTATAGAACAGTCCCAAAAAAACCCCATCCTTTTAGGCCAATTTGTATTCTTCTACATATTTTTGGTAAAATAAATCACAGTAAGCATATTTTGATTGGTTTGCACAAAAGTTATTGCGTCTACAAACTAGGGGAAAGCTTTATGTCATTTTTTATTTTTTTATTTTTTACTAGTAATGGCGGTGATCAGCGATTTTTAGTGAGACTGCGACATTGCGGCGAACAGATCAGACCCCTAACTGACACTTTTGGGGGGACCAGTGACAATACTACAGTAGTCAGTGCTAAAAATATTCACTGTTACTATAATAATGACTCTGGCAGGTAAGGGGTTAACCCAGGGGCAATCAAAGCGTTAAGGTTGAGCCTAGAGGGTGTTTTCTAACTGGGGGGGGGGGGCTTGTAAAATCAGTACAGAGACCTGTGATCCTAAATAGGAGGATCAAAGGAGCTCTGCATTGATTGCTGAGAGAACAACGTTCTTCTGTGTTTACAACAGCAGACCGCCGTTCTCTCTTCACGGGCAGCGAACGCTGGTGCAGCATCGCAGCTGCCGGCCCTGTGAATCAGGTTCCCCGCTGGTAAGTGGGCGTGTGCGCGCCCCCAGGATCGCTTCCATGGACTGCCGTTCAGGTACGGCAATTAGCGGGAACCTGTCGCTGTATAATTGTGGCGGCTGGTCGGCAAGTGGTTAATTAATCCAAATCTATTTGATTTCCTGTGGACCCAAGGTGCTCCCAAGCCCTTCCCCCCCTTTGTAATGGGTGGATGAATTTCGGTACTTGGGACTACAGGTTATTGGAGACCTTTCAGCCTTTTTGATGAAAAATCGTCAACCCCTTCTTTCGCTGCTTAGAGAAAGGTGGACCTCTTGATCCAATCTCCCGCTTATTCTATTGGTCCAAACTCCTGTTTATTCTATTGGTCCAATCTCCTGCTTATTCTATTGGTCCAATCTCCCGCTTATTCTATTGGTTAAGTGAAAACCGTACACACAGTAAACCTAGTTAGGCACACAGCTAACCCATTGATTGCCCTTAAATGTTAACCCTTTCCCAGCCAGTGTCATTAATTCAGTGGCAGTGCATATTATTAGCACTGATCAAGTGTCACTAATGATGTCCATGTCGGATTTCCCACTGCACTATCACAGTCCCACTATAAGTTGCTGATCACCACCATTAGTAGTATAAAAAAATAAACATTCCAGTATCTATACCATAGTTTGTAGACACTTTAACTTTCATGCAAACAAATTAACATACACTTTATTGGAATTTACTTTTACCAAAGAACTGTAGCAGAATACATATTGGCCTTCATTTATGATGTAATTTGATTTTTTTTATTTTTTTGCGTTGGATATGTTTTTATAGCAAAAAGTAAACTATATAGTTTTTTTTTTTTTTTTTTCAAAACTTTCAATCTTTTTCATTTAGAAGAAGAAAAAAAAAAAAAAAAACAGTGGTGATTAAATACCACTAAGAGCCGGGTCACACTATTGCGATGCGGGTAGGCTGCGAATTCGCAGCCCTTTCCCGCATCGCACACGCACCCCCGGCAGTTCACACTGCCATATGCGATCCGCTGGGGGTGTCAATGTAATCTTAACGACACCCCCAGTTTGATCGCATATCGCAGTGCGATCGTGCAGTTCGCACAGGATGGGATCGCACAAGTGTGAACCGCTGTGCGATCCGATCCTGATGCGGCTGCAAAAATGCCTCCTGTGCGTGTTTGCACCGGGTGCGATGCGAATTTAGCCATACAAACTGTATGGCTAAACTCGCACCGCACAGCTGATCGCATGTAATGTCGGAGCAGTGCGCTCCGACATTACATGCGAACCCGGCACTCGCATCAGTGTGAACCGGGTCTTAAAGAAAGCTCTATTTGTGTGGAAAAAAATGACAAATTTCGTTTGAGTACAGCATTGCATGACCGCGCAATTACCAGTTACAGTATCACAGTGCTGAATAGCAAAAAACGATGAAGCAATGGCAAATTACGGTGCTCAAAATCATCTATAGGCAACACTTTAGGCTTCACTCACATGGACGTAGTAAAGCGCACATCGGTGTGAGGGTTGTGTTTGCCCATATATGATGCCCCCAGCCACCCGTGTGAAAGAGGCCTAACTTGGTTTGAAAGGCTAGATCAGGAGTCTCCAAAGTTTCTAAACAAGGGGCCAGTTTACTGCCCTTCAAGCTTTAGGGAACTGGACTGTGGCCATTGGGATAAGAAAAGTTTCCGACGCCAGTGGGAAGAAACGATGCCCCATTGTTGGTGCCAGTGGGAGGACTTGTGCCCCATTGTTGGTGCCAGTGGGAGGAGTTGTGCCCCATTGTTGGTGTAAGTGGGAGGAGTTGTGCCCCCCCTGTTGGTGTCATTGGACCCCAATGTTGGTGTCAGTATGAGGAATTGTGCCCCATTGTTGGTGTCATTAGACCCCATTGTTGGTGTCATTGGATGGAATTGTGCCCTAATTGTTGGTGTAGTTGGGCCCAATTGTTGGTGTCAGTGGGTGAAATTGTGCCCCAATCATTGGTGTCAGTGGGCCCCATTGTTGGTGTCAGTAGGTGGAATTGTGCACCATTGTTGGTGTCAGTGGGAAAAATTGTGCCCCATTGTTGGTGCCAGTGGGAGGAATTGAGCCCAATTGTTGGTGTAAGTGGGAGGAGTTGTGCCCCCCTGTTGGTGTAAGTGGGAGGAGTTGTGCCCCCCTGTTGGTGTCATTGGGCCCCAATGTTGGTGTCAGCATGAGGAATTGTGCCCCCCTGTTTTTGTCATTAGACCTCATTGTTGGTTTCAGTGGATGAAATTGTGCTCTAATTGTTGGTGTAGTTGGGCCCAATTGTTTGTGTCAGTGGGTGGAATTGTGCCCCATTGTTGGTGCCAGTGGGAGAAATTGAGCCCAATTGTTGGTGTAAGTGGGAGGAGTTGTGCCCCCCTGTTGTTGTCATTAGGCCCCATTGTTGGTGTCAGTGGAAGGAATTGTGCCCTAATTGTTGATGTAGTTGGGTCCAATTGTTTGTGTCAGTGGGTGGAATTGTGCCTCAATCGTTGGTGTCATTGGGCCCCATTGTTTGTGTCAGTAGGTGGAATCGTGCCCCATTGTTGGTGCCAGTGGGAGGAATTGAGCCCCATTGTTGGTGTAAGTGGGAGGAGTTGTGCCCCCCTTGTTGGTGTCATTAGGCCCCATTGTTGGTGTCAGTGGATGGAATTGTGCTCTAATTGTTGGTGTACCAATTGTTTGTCAGTGGGTGGAATTGTGCCTCAATCATTGGTGTCATTGGGCCCCATTGTTGGTGTCAGTTGGTGGAATTGTGCCCCATTGTTGGTGTTAGTGGGAGGAATAGTGCCATATCAATGGTGTCACTGAGCCCCATTGTTGGTGTCTGTGGACCATATTGTTGGAGTCAGCAGGTGGAATTGTGCCCCCATCATTGGTGTCGGTGGGGCTCCATTGTTGGGGTCAGTAGGTGGAATTGTGCCCCATTGTTGGTGTTAGTGGGAGGAATTGTGCCATATCAATGGTATCACTGAGCCCCATTGTTGGTGTCAGTGGGGGGAATCATGTCTCATTGTTGGTATCAGTGGATGAAATAGTGCCCAAGGGCTGGATACAAGCCAATAAAGGGCCACATCTGGCCCCCGGGCTGCAGTTTGGAGGGCTCTGGGCTAGATTATGGAGTTTCTGAATCTGCTGCTAATGGATTTATACATCTGAAGGTGTCTAATGCTTTGAACATAACATGAGTTTATTTTAGTAAAGGAATCTCGCGCTAAATTTCACTGACGACTTTCCTTTCATGCAGATTGACATCAATCACGTGGCTGCCATCTTATCCAAGTCAATACGCTACAAATAGGTTGACCGCCAGCAAATAGTTAAATTGCTGCGTAGCCCGAGATTAAAATCGTTCATGTAGTTTTGCTGTTACTAATGCTGAGCATTTTATTGGCGCGCAGTCAGAGCATTGACAGGCTGATATACGGCATCAATTAATTAAGGTGTTTAGCTCCAATGTTGTCCTGTCTATTTTAGAAGTAACTTAAGATGCCAATAAAAGGAGTTAGCAGGGATGTACAGATTTATGTCTTCCATCGCATTATGGGCGACCATCCATCATTTTCCCCCTTGTGTCTGCAGATTTTAACTGACATTAATCTTCATTTTAAAAAATTATTGTATTGCTCAGATAAAATACATTTCTCACATGTGCTACTGCTTTGCTAGCGCTACAAATGCAGACTTTTTTCCCTCTTTAAAATTGTATATAAAACATCATTTGTAATCAATGTTCTTTGAAAGCTGAACTCACGCCAATGTAAAAACCCCACTTATTGCAGTTACCCCTTCATTAAATATATTTTTTGAGAACCCCTGGGGTGCAAATATTTATCATTGCTGTTCATTCATGCGTGTCATATTTGTGTGTGTGAAAGGGCAACATTGAATGTTCTACACCTCAATGATGATTCTAGCATACAGGGAAAAAATATTCGGGTTCAGGGAGCTTAAAGTGTTACCAAACCCAGGAGCCTGCAGTCACTATATCTGCTCTCCCCAGGAGCCTGCAGCCACTATATCTGGTCTCCCCAGGAGCCTGCAGTCACTATATCTGCTCTCCCCAGGAGCCTGCAGTCACTCTATCTGGTCTCCCCAGGAGCCTGCAGTCACTCTATCTGGTCTCTCCAGGAGCCTGCAGTCACTATATCTGGTCTCCCCAGGAGCCTGCAGTCACTATATCTGGTCTCCCCAGGAGCCTGCAGTCACTATATCTGGTCTCCCCAGGAGCCTGCAGTCACTCTATCTGGTCTCCCCAGGAGCCTGCAGTCACTATATCTGGTCTCCCCAGGATCCTGCATTCACGATATCTGCTCTCCCCAGGAGCCTGCAGTCACTATATCTGCTCTCCCCAGGAGCCTGCAGACACTATATCTGCTCTCCCCAGGAGCCTGCAGTCACTCTATCTGGTCTCCCCAGGAGCCTGCAGTCACTATATCTGCTCTCCCACACTACACAGAACATGGAAATGTAATTATTTTACTAAATACAAACTAAATATAAACTAAAACTTCTAAATACTTTTTTCTCATCAGCAGTATATAGCAGTCTTGTGACCTCTATCAGTGTCTGGTTAAAGCTTGCAGGAGGAGTTTTCATTCGTCCCTGACTGTCCCATGAGGCTGCAGGATCACTGACCCTCTGTCTAGACAGTGCTGATTGGCCCTGTGCTGATCACATGCACAAGAAAAAAAAAAAACTCACTAGCAATACACACCAAATTGAGCATGTGCAGCCTGTCCCCTAGCCTCTGTTCTTTCAGGAGATGGATTGGGGACAATGAAAGGTGAGGATCAAAGAAGACAGGATCAAACAGCCTTTTCACACAATGCAGAGGATTAACCCCTTAGGTTCTAAAGTGAGTATAACAAGCGTGCTTTACTGTAGAGCTGCACGATTACTCGTTAAAAATTGCAATCTTGATTCACCCCCCCTCCCCCACTTCAGGAAGATCCTATTTTTTCTGGGGTCCCCCGCAGAGTGCCCCTGGCTCCTACCCCCTGCCCAGTGCCCCCATAGGGTGCTGCTTACTATAGGGGCAATTGTGCATGCTAGATCCTGAGCTGGGCTGTTTGTGTCTATTTAGACTCACAGCTTGGCTTGGCCCCTCCCCCTCTCTCTGCTCACAGGTTTTGATTGACAGCAGAAGCCTACAATCGCTCCCTCTGCTCTTGATTTCAAAACGGCCTCAGTGTGAACCAGGGCTTAGAGTGATTCCTTTTCACAATTTGTTTCATATACAGTATTTAGAATTTGGTTAGTATGTTCGTTATTTTTTTAATCAATTAGAATTTTGGAAGACAGCTTTTTTCCTTCTATTCTATTCTATTTTGTTCTATTATTTTCTATTCTTATCTTTTCTCACTTTTATACCTTACTGTATTTATTGCAATATGTTTCCATGTCAAATTCATATTTGGAATTGTTTCCTATATTTTGGAATTCTGTTATTTTTTAATTGATTCAAATTTTTGAAGACCAGCTATATTCATTCTATTCTATTCCATTTTTTATATTCTATTATCCTCTATTCTTATCTTATTTCACTTTTATATCTTACTGTATTTATTGCAATATGTTTCCATTTTGAATTGAAATTCATTTTTAAATTCATATTCGGGTTAGTTTCTTATATTTGGACTTCTCTTAGTATATTAGTTATTTTTTAATCAATTCGAATTTTGGAAGACTGGTTATATTCATTCTATTCTTTTTTTTCTGTTCTATTCTTTTCTATTTTTATTAATTTCACTTTTATACCTTACTGTGCTTATTGCAATATGTTTCCATTTCAAATTCAATTTCAAATTCATATTTGGGTTAGTTTCTTATTTTTGAAATTCTGTTAGTATATTTAGTTATTTGTTAATCAATTTGAATTTTGAAAGACCAATATTTTCCTTCTAATCTATTCTATTCTATTTTGTTCTTTTCTTTTATATTCTTATCTTCACTTTTATACCTTACTGTATTTATTGCAATATGTTTCCATTTCAAATTCATATTTGGATGAGTTCCCTATATTTGGAATTTGGTTAGTATATTTGTTACTTTTTAATCAATTTGATATATTTTTGGCTATATTCATTCTATTTCTATTTTAGACAGTTCTATTCTTTTCTATTTTTATTAATTTCACTTTTATACCTTACTGTGCTTATTGCAATATGTTTCCATTTCAAATTCAATTTAAAATTTATATTCGGGTTTGTTTCTTATTTTTGAAATTCTGTTAGTATATTAGTTATTTTTTAATCGATTTAAATTTTGAAAGATGGCTAGATTTGTTCTTTTCTATTCTATTCTTTTCTATTCTTATCTTATTTCACTTTTTTTTTTTTACCTTACTGTATGTATTGCAATATGTTTCCATTTCAAATTCAATTTCAAATTTATATTCGGGTTCGTTTTTTTATTTTTGAAATTCTGTTAGTATATTAGTTATTTTTTAATCAATTTAAATTTCGGAAGATGGCTAGATTTGTTCTTTTCTATTCTTATCTTGTTTCACTTTTTTACCTTACTGTATGTATTGCAATATGTTTCCATTTCAAATTCATATTTGGATTTGTTTCCTATATTTGGAATTCTGTTTATTCGTCATTTTTTATTGGTTCAGATTTTGGAAGACGAGCTATGTTCATTCTATTTTATTTTTATTCAGATTCATATTTGAATTTAAATAAACTTCTGAATTCATTTTAAAATTTAAATTCTTCATTATTTTGCGTTATTTTGTTTCCTTATAATTTATTTTGGATTTGTTGAAATTCGTTACTATTGTGATTCAGAAATTGAGATGCATCCGAATCTCCGAATCATGAAAATTCCGTCCGAATTTTGATTCGTAACAAAACAAATTGCACATGTCTAATAATTAGGAAGGTACAGGACTTTGTGTTGGGTTCATGCATGTGCTAAAGAATCAGCGTGTGTGCAAACTGGACGTCATTTCCCGTAATTTTCTAATCCTACTACGTTTGCACGCCCGCGCATGTGTAGGTCTGCTGCAGGGCTTAACCAGGTCCGGAAGGACGGTCACCACATCTGAGCCTGTGCTGGACCATGAAGAATGATGGGGACTGTAAGACCCATTCATACCTCAGCGTTTTGGTGGTTCAAGCTTGAAGCTCCAAAACTCTGAAGGAGAAAAAAAATCAGTTATTCTTTAAGGGGATAGTTTGCATCTCCACTTGCAAGTCATCTGAAGCAAAACGTTTGAAGGTCAAAAAGTTCTGGAGCTTATTTTGTAGCTTGATTTGAGCATTTTTGGCACGTTTTGATGCCCATGGAAATTAATGGAAACACGTGATTTTCTAGTTTTTGTATGCATATGAGTGTTTTGTCGAGCGTTTTTGCACAATTTTCTGCACAAATGAAAAATTTTAAAAATAAAATAGTAATATATGAATAAATAAATGTAAAATAAATACACACATAACTAAAAATCATAAATAAATTAATATGTAATAGTACATGAATAAATAATAATGAACCCCTAACCTTAAAAAAATATTAAATTATAATAATACTAATGACAATAAAATAATAAACACCCAAACCTGAACAAAAAAGAAATAAAATTACTATTAATAATAATATTAATAATAATCATATTAAGAATTAATATTTATGTATTTATTTTGTGTTCGAGTGTTTAGTTATTTTAAATTTTTTAAGGGTTAGGGGTTAAGGATAGGGATTCATTATTTATTTATTTATTTATTATTACTTAGTATTCATGTATTTAATATATTTAAGACCATTTTTTATTTATTTGTGATTTTATTTTACATGTATTTATTCATTTATTATTATTATTACTATTATTATTAGTAGTAGTATTAGTAGTACCTTAACAAAAAAGAAAAAAAAACTTGACTCTAACCCCTTACACTAATGAAAAAAAATATTAATATTAATAAATGAATGATAAATCGTGAAAAAAGAAACAAAAGCTAATGGAAAAGCTGAAATACCTAATAACAAATGATGCAACAGATGATAGTTTTCTTTACTGGGTAATAAAAAAAAACGCAGAATAAAAACGAGCAAGTTGTGCATCAAAAACGTGTGCCAAAATTGTGCATATAAATGTGCAAAAGAACGTTGGAAAAATGCTCAAAGATGCTACGCTCAGGTGTGAAAGCAGCCTGAGGGGGAAGGGGGGGGGATGGGTTTTGTTTGGTGCCCAGCAGTAAGGCAACTGAAGTTTCTCTTCAAGGATTGGTGAGCTACAATTTATTACATTTTTCTTTTGGGTGTAATACCACTTTAACCACTTCAGCTCCAGAAGTTTTTACCCCCTTTAACGACCAGGCCATTTTTTTGCGATACGGCACTGCATTGCTTTAACTGACAGTTGTGCGGTGATGGAATACCCAAATAACTTTTTATGTCCTTTTTTCCCACAAATAGAGATTTCCTTTGGTGGTATTTGATCACCACTGCGGTTTTTATTTTTTTGGGCTAAAAACAAAAAAAGAACCACAATGAAAAAAAAAAAAAAAATCGATTTTTTTCATCACTTTAGGCCAGTATTTATTCTGCTACATATTTTTTGATAAAAAGAAAAAATCCTTATAAGTGTATATTGATGATTGGTTTGGTTTTGCTTTTTACTAGTAATGATGGTGATCACCCAATTTTTAGCGGGACTGCGACATTGCGGCGGACAGATCTGACACTTAATGCCTCGTTTCCACTGAGCGGACCGCCAGAGGCCATGCGGGGTTTACACCAAACGTGGTCATTGTTTTGTGCTTTAGTTTGACGGGAGTATTGTTGTTGTCAGGTCACCTGTGGCCAGGTGACAACTGCACCCTGTTGGAGGCAGGGGCGCAGCGCAAGGTAGCGAACCTGATAGCAGACTGCTGCGGATGGACCAGAACGTGAGCCCAAGATTCCCCAGGGCGCGGAGTCTAAGACCCAGCAGGTGTTCACCAGAGCCTCTAGTGGTGAGAATGGACTTGGCTGCAGCTGGGCCCAGGTCGCCGCCCCTAGGGTCACCCAGGTCACGCTCCGTAGGGAGAGAAGGAAAGCAGCCACTCAGGACACACGGAATGGTAATGGGTAAGCCGAGGTTGGGGTAACAGGCAGACAAGGGTAGTCAAGGGACAGGCCAAAGGTCAGGGTAACAGGCAAACAGGAATAGTCAGAGACAAGTCAAAGTCGGTACACAGAAAAGTAGATCAAGCACACGGCAAACAGGAACAGGAAACTAACACTGTTGAACAGCAAAGCAGACCTGCAGTGCACTGGTTAATATAGACTTCCTGTGATGACCTGGGTGGGGCAGGAACAGGAAGGAGAGGTGATGAAAAGGAACCAGAAGTGCAGTCTGACCTCTAATACAGACATGAAGGCACAGGTAAGCTTGCCAAATTCTATTGCAAGTCCATGACAGGTGTTTTCCTGTCCACCAATCAGTGGAATGTATCGTGTGATGCCAGTAGCTCCGCCCTAACCATACCGTACCATTTCCTATGGCCCTACATCTGAAGGAGGACCAGGAATGGTGCGGTTTGGTTCAATTGTATGGGCCACTTTCATAATGGAAACACTCAAAGTACCGAACTGACCTGAACCGATCTGCTCAGTGGAAACGAGGCATTAGTGACACTTTTTGGGGACCAGTTACACCAATACAGTGATCAGTGCTAAACAAAAAAATGCACTGTTACTGTATAAATGACACGGGAAGGGAAGGGGTTAACACCAGGGCCGATCAATGTGTTAAGTGTGCTCCTAGGGAGTGCTTTCTAACTCTGGGGGAGTGGATGCACTAGACTCGCAGGGGTATGCAAACTCTGGCCCTCCAGATGTTGCAGAACTACAAGTCCCATGAGGAATAGCAAGACACTGGCAGCCACAAGAATGACACGCAGAGGCAGAGGCATGATGGGACTTGTAGTTTTGCAACAGCTGGAGGGCCACAGTTTGCATATCCCTGCAATAGAGGAAATTAAAGATCTGTGTTTCAGCTTAGCGGAAACACAAGATCTCTCTTTTCCTCCCTGACAGAACAACGGTTTGCCTTGTTTACATAGGCAGACCGCTGTTCTGTCATTCCGCCCAACGATCGGCGGGTCCGGGTGGCCATCGCGGCCACTGGACCCACTGATTTGCTCTTGCTGTGTCCAATCACAGCAGGAGTGCGCCCCCTAGAGCCGATCAAAACTATCAGTGGGAGTGGTGCCCCAGTGGAGTGCATGCACCTCCGACATCTCCTGCATAAAATCATTTAAATGTATGGATTTTGCGTAGCCGGGCCGCCCTGCCGCAGTATGTATACGATGGGCGGTCCGGAAGGGGTTAATGCAGCAGTAGAATGGGGTCTTTCTAACTGGCCTCTTACAGCTGTTTTCTGTCTGCAAAGCTTCATTTATTTAATAGCGCTGTGTAAACAGAAATCAATATTAGGAGAAAAAGTAGATTTTATGACTGCAAAGCTTTCTCAGCTGTTCTAATCGAAGTTTGAAAATCCACCTGAAATTAGAAGCGCGGCCTCTAAAGTAATAAGAGAAGAGCCGCCACGGCTGTGTGCGGAGTTTTATGGTCTCACGGCGTGTAAAGTGATTTCAGCAGATCATACACCGAGTCATCTTGGAAAGCAGTTGAAGGAGTATTGCTCCTGAAGCCATGACCGTTATGTGGCCGAAGGTAGCGTTCTGATCGCTGAGATCCTCAAATGTCAAAAGCTGAGCAGATTAAAGAGGCAAGCCTTCAAATGTTGTGCTCTGGTGAGCGATCGGTTCAGTGGATTGTCTACAGCGCCTCATCAAAGGATAGAAAATGCAAAGCTTCAGACCCGGTTCACACTTCTGCGTGTGCCGGGTTCGCATGTCATGTCGGAGCGCACTGCTCCGACATGACATGCGATCAGCTGTGCGGTGCGAGTTTAGCCATACAGTTTGTATGGCTAAATTCGCACCGCACCCGCAGCAAAGACGCACAGGAGGCATTTTTGCTGCCGCATCAGGATCGGATCGCACAGCGGTTCACACTTGTGCGATCCGATCCTGTGCGAACTGCACGATCGCACTGCGATATGCGATCAAACTGGGGGTGTCGTTAAGATTACATTGACACCCCCAGCGGATCGCATATGGCAGTGTGAACTGCCGGGGGTGCGTGTGCGATGCGGGAACAGGCTGCGAATTCGCAGCCTTCCCGCATCGCAATAGTGTGAACCGAGCCTTAAGCTTCTTACAATATGAGCTTACACTAAAGTCACTAAGTGACACTAAACTCTGGTGTAAAAACACCATTCCTTTTCAAGTATGTCAGAAACGTGCATTCTATTACTCCCAGCCGCCTCCGATTCTCCAGTATTTTTTTACCTTCTGCTAACTTCCTGTAAGAGCAGTGATTTCCAAACTGTGGCCCAGGGGCCAGATGGGGCCCTTTGCTTGCCTTTTTCCAGCCCTTGGTGCACAATTTCTCCCACTGACATTGACAACAGGGCATAATTCCTGCCACTGGCTTCAACAATGGAGCATCATTCTTCCCACTGGCTTCAACAATGGAGCATCATTCTTGCCACTGACGCCAACAATGGAGCATCATTCTTGCCACTGACGCCAACAAAGGAGCATCATTCTTGCCACTGACGCCAACAACGGAGCATCATTCTTGCCACTGACGCCAACAACGGAGCATCATTCTTACCACTGACGCCAACAATGGAGCATCATTCTTGCCACTGACGCCAACCATGGAGCATCATTCTTGCCACTGACACCAACAATGAAGCATCATTCTTTCCACTGACACCAACAATGGAGCACCATTCTTGCCACTGACACCAACAATGGAGCATTATTCTTGCCACTGACACCAACAATGGAGCATTATTCTTGCCACTGACACCAACAATTGGGCATAATTCTTGCCACTGACACCAACAATGGAGCATTATTCTTGCCACTGACACCAACAATGGAGCATCATTCTTGCCACTGACACCAACAATGGAGCATTATTCTTGCCACTGACACCAACAATGGAGCATCATTCTTGCCACTGACACCAACAATGGAGCATCATTCTTGCCACTGACACCAACAATGGGGCATTATTCTTGCCACTGACACCAACAATGGGGCATTATTCTTGCCACTGACACCAACAATGGAGCATTATTCTTGCCACTGACACCAACAATGGGGCATCATTCTTGCCACTGACAACAACAATGGAGCATCATTCTTGCCACTGACACCAACAATGGGGCATCATTCTTACTAATGAAACCAAGGGGGCACTATTCCTCCCACTGACACAAACAATGGAGCATAATTCCTGCTACTGACACAAACAATGGAGCATCATTCTTGCCACTGACACCAACGACACCAAGGAATATTGCCACTATTCCTCTTATTGACACCAATAATGGAGTACCACTCCTTTCATGGACACCAGTCATGGGGCATTATTACCATTGCTAGGACATTTTCTACTCCCACTGGGCACAGTCCGGCCCCTCTAAAGTCTGAAGCACAGTGAACTGGCCCCTTGTTTAGAAAATGTGGAGACCCCTGTGTTAGAGGGTGACAATGTTCATTCTTCGCTGCATGTAGGAGTGTAGCCACCCTCTCTTGCTCACTCTCAAGATGAACTATGGGATTTGTAAATCAAAAACTTTAGTAAATAGATAGGAAATATATCATATTTACTTGTTTTTTAACTTTTTTTTAACATTTGTTTAGTTACTTCCTAGTTTCCAGGTCTAGGCAAATGATGTCACACATCCCAGGAGTCTTCAGGAGGGGCTTTCTCAGCAAAGCACACCCTCCTGCCTGCATGCCTGATGTAATGCCAGGAAGTAAATGCTACATTAATCATCTGCCCTCACTCACTTTAAGCACCCCCCCCCCCAGAAATGCTGGGGGGGTGGGGTTAAAGTGATTTCTTAGCAAAGTAGAGCATGAAGAAGTGGATGAATGGGGGAGTTTGCTTTGAGTATTAAAAATGAATTAAAGTGTAACTATCCCTAGTACTCTGCAGTCACTGTATCTGGTCTCCCACAGTACACAGGACATGGAAATACAAACGTTTTAGTAAATATAAACTGCTAAATACCTTTTCTCATCAGCAGTATATAGCAGTCTTGTGACTTTTATCAGTGTCTGGTTAAAGCTTGGAGGAGGAGTTTTCATTCTCCCCTGACTGTCCTATGAGGCTGACCCCTGACCCTCTGTCTGAACAGTGCTGATTGGCCCTATGCTGATCACATGCACCCTCCCACAAAAAAATAAAAATAAACTCTCTACCAATAAAAACCAAACTGAGCATGTGCAGATTGACTCCAAGGGCTCTGTTCTCTGTTCTCTTCTGGAGACAGTGCCATCCTAAGAGCATTAAAGGTCCCCGGGCAATGCAGTGCACTGGGGCCCTGCCTACACAATCACCCACAAGCATAAAAATGTGAATTATTGATAAAGCAATATTTATTGGTACAGCAGTACCAGGCTAATTACAGCTTCCAAGTTGGGCGGCTGGGTCCAGTGAACACACACATGGACAGGAGTCAGACCCGACTGTCCTGTGTGCGCCTGTTCCCGTGGAGGTAGACAGGCATTCCTGCAGTTGTTGGCTCCCTCTTCACAGCCCAAGTGACTTTACAGAAGCGCAGGGCCCACAGGCGCTTGCCACCTGCTAAGTTTGGCGGCGGGATGCACACAGGAATCGGGAATAATGCTTGGCTGGGTCGCTGGGCAGGTGGGCCCCCCCGGGCAGCTGCCCAACGTGCCCATTCGGTAAGATGGCCCTGTCTTGAGATGGATTGGGGACAGTGGAAGAAGGGAAGGATTAGAGAAAACAGGATCAAACTGACTTTTTACACAATGTGTAGGAGAAACCTAAGTTAACCCCTTAGGTTTCACAGTGAGCATAACAAGCATGCTTTACTGCATATAGAGACTGATTTTACTGTTGTGGGTTTTAATATTTTTTGGTTTGTGGTGCTCAGATACAGTGGAGTTCCGCTTTAACTTCTCTTTGTAGTAGCTTTACATATTTGAATCTTTGGCAGGGAAGAGTAGGTTGCTTTGAAGTCCCTAGAGAAGGTTTGTGCAATGTAAATTAATGGACGCTATTGATTTACATTATGTAAATACAAGAGGAGCTGTTGAGATCTGTCAATACATTCTATCTAACCCAATGAAACGACGTATTCTGCCAGGGATGGATTCTTCTCAAGCTATTAAGAGAAAACTGTCTATTCTTTGGGCTTTATAATTCCTGTGACGTCATGTCATGTCATGTCATGTCCATAGGGGTTTTTATCAGGTACATTTCATTGGTTTTAAATAAATTACAATTCATCATTACAAAATGATACAATTAGCAGACAGAACACTCTGCTGACACGCCATCTTAGTTACATCATTTTGTTGCTACATACTCTGTAAGGTTGGCTAGTTAATGGTGCATCAGTTCTAGAGACAATTAACCACAACCACATCCAATATATTCAATAAAGCTAATAGACGTCACACGAAACAACGTCGGGGGTCCTAAGGCCTCTCCGCGTTGTGCTCCAAATCAATAAGACTTTAACCACTTGCCGACTGCCGCACGACTATTTACGTCGGCAGTCAGCCCCTCACAGGCAAAGTGACGTAGTACTACGTCGTTAGCCTGTGAGGGTCTAGGGAGCGAGCGCGCGCCCCCCGGAGGCGCGCTCCCGCTCCGTCACAGACCCCCCCCGCGCTTGTGACCGGCGGACCCGATGTCCGCCGGTCACTCGGCGATCGTCGGTGGAGAGGGAGAAAGGCAGGCGGCTGATGTAAACAAGCCGCCTGTCATTCTCCCCTGTTTAGGAATGGTGATCATGCGGTTCTACTATGTAGGACCGTTGATCACTGTTCCTACACCTCAAGCCACAGCCAATCACAGTTACAATCACACCCCTAGGGACACACACAACCCCTCCCTCTAAAAAAAAAAAAAAGTTAACCCCTTCACTGCCAGTGTAATTTTACAGTAACAGTGCATATGTATAGCACTGATTACTGTAGTAATGTCACTGGTAACCCCAAAAGTGTCAAAAATGTCATTCAAGGGTCCGATCTGTCCGCCGCAATGTCGCAGTACCGCAAAAAAAAAAATCGCAGATCGCCGCCATTACGCGTTACAAAAAAAAAAACCAACAAAAATGACAAAAATATTTCCCTTTGTTGGTAAACGCGATAACTTTTGCGCAAACCAATCAAAATACGCTTTTTGCGATTTTTTTTTTTTTTTTTTTTTTTTTACCAAACATATGTAGCATAAAACAAATTGGCTGAAAATGTTAAATTTTGATTTTTACATTCTTTTGGGGAATTTCATATAAAAAAATGTGAAAAATATTGTTATTTTTGCAAAATTGACGCTCTTTTTTTTTTGTTTATAGCGCATGATCAAAAAATCGCACAGGTGATCAAATACCACCAAAAGAAAGCTCTGTTTGTGGGGAAAAAAGGACGTCAAATTTGTTTAGGTACAGCGTTGCACGACCGCGCAATTGTCAGTTAAAGTCACGCAGTGCCGAATCGCAAAATAGGCCCTGGTCAGGAAGGGGGTAAAATCTTCTGGGGCTTAAGTGGTTAAGGGTTGTGGAGTTGTCATATATCGATGAGCCCTCGTATATATGAAAATATAATTTTATTGAGAATACAATATATTAAACGACATTTGACATCCAAATTGTCAATAAAAATAGAAATAACAGTGACAGTACAAACTGTTGGCTGTATAGAGAAACATAATGTGCCGGTACAACGCGTTTCGCAAACTTGATTCAACCAATAATTGCTTCATCAGGAACCATAGATTTGGCTACATCGTTTCTACAGACATTGCAAAGGGTTTTTATGCCCGATCTGCTGCGCTCTGCCAAAAACGTGGGTGGCCCATATGTCCCAGCCTATTTCCACTCTGTAGTGTGTGCACACACCAGTAGTGAAAATATTATGATGTGCACTGGACCATGCCCTAAGCCAGGGATCCTCAAACTTTGGCCCTCCAGCTGTTGCAGGACTACACATCCCATTAGGCATTGTAAATCTCTGACATTCACAGACATCACTAGGCATGATGGGAATTGTAGTTTTTGAATAACTGGAGGGCCATAGTATGAAGACCCCTCCCCTAAGCAATAGGACAGAAAGGAGGGGCATCAACAAGGCCGATATAGGATCAAGGATCAAAATCTGATGGGGGGGGGGGGATGTTACCTTTTCTTTGTCCAATAGTAGGATATGGATGCACGCCTCCAGGAGCCGTTTGCCTGTAAGGTTAAAAAAAGACATAGGCCCATCCGGTTCAACCTAATTCCCATAGCCCTGTATATTCTGCTTCCTGAGAAAGACATTTAAAAGTTGTGGATACTCTCAGCCAGTACTACTTCCTGGGGAAGGAGTTTCACATTTTTACTGCTCTAGCAGTAAAGATCTCTTTATGCAACCTAAGGAAGGTAAATTGGTTTTAAAGGGTCAATGCATGAAGGTAAAAAACATTGTGTGTGCAGCAGCCCCCAAAATACTTACCTGAGCCCCACCCCAATTCAGCGATATGCACCAGAGCAGCAGCTCTCTGGGTCTCTTCCTCATTGGCTGAGACAGCAGTGGGATTCATTGGCTCCCCCTACTGTCAGTTACAGCCAGGGAGCCAATGAGGAGAGAGCGGGGACAAGGCCAATCCTTGCTCCTTGTGTGCATTGACACACATAGCAGTGGCTCGGGAGCAAGCCTGCTCGGGTGCCCCCATACCAAGCTGCTTGCTATGGGGGCACTCGGCAGGGGCCAGGAGCACCTGCGGGGGACCCAAGAAGAGCAGGTTCAGGGCTGCGCTGTGCAAAACCACTACACAAAGGAGGTAAGCATAACATGTTTTTTTTTATCTGCTTTTATTAAACCTGAATAATAAACGACCATATATGGGTAACTTTAACTACTTAAGGACCGCCCCATGTACATTTACTGCAGCAGGGCAGCCTTTAAGTGCAAAATCACATACCTGTAAGTGATTGTTTTCATTGGCTCTTGGGGGCACTCTCACGCTGTGATTGGACACAGCGGGAGCCTATCAGCAGGTCTGGCGGCCGCAACGGCCGTCGGTCATCTGCAATTGTTCGGAGGAATGACAGAAGGGCGGTCTGGCAATGTAAACAAGGCAGGCCATCGTTCTGTCAGACAGGAAAAGAGATCTTGTGTTCCTACTAATCAGGAACACCGATCTCTCTCTTCCTGAAGTCAGTCCATCCCCCACACAGTAAGAAAAAACTCCCTAGGAGCACACTTAACCCTTTGATCGCCTCTAATGCTAATCCCTTCCCTGCCAGAATCATTTAAACAGTAACAGCGCATTTTATTCCAGCACTGATCGCTGTATTGGTGTCACTGGTCCCCAAAAAAGTGTCACATAATGTCAAATTTGTCTGCCGCAATGTCGCAGTCCTGCTAAAAATTTGCCATTACTAATAAAAACAATTTTGGAAAAAAATAAAAACAAATCTATCCCCTAGTTTGTAGACGCTATAACTTTTACACAAACCAATCAATATACGCTTATTGGGATTTTTACCAAAAACATGTATCAGAATACATATTGGCCTAAACTGATGAAAAAATTTGATTTTTTGCATTTTTTTATTGGACGTGTTTTATAGCAAAAAGTAAAAAATATTGTGTTTTTTTGTTTATAGCGCATAAAAAGGACATCAATTTTACTTGGGTACAGCTTTGCACGACCGCACAATTGTCAGTTAAAGCAATGGAGTGCCGTATCGCAAAAAATGGCCTGGTCATTAAGGGGGTACAACCTTCCGAGGCTAAAGTGGTTAAAGGGGTTTTAACGGCAGAATGTTTTTATCTTAATGCTTTCAATGCATTAACATAAAACGTCTTCTGTGTGTAGCAGCCTCCCCCAGCACCCCCTAATTCTTATTTGAGCCCATGTTGAAGTAGCGATGTTGCACGAGACACTTGTCTGTCCGGAACTACCCTCCTTATTGGCAGAGGCAGCAGTGTGGTGCCATTGGCTCCTGCTGCTGTCAATCAAAGTCAGTTAGCCAATGAGGAGAGAAAGGGGGTGTGGCTAGGCTGTGCATCTGCTCCGTGTCTGAATGGACACAGGGAGCTGTGGTTCGGCTCAGGTTCCCCCCTTGCTAGCTGCTTGCTGTGGGGGCATTCAACAGGAGGGAGGGGCCAGGAGCTCCAAAGAGGGACCCAAAAAGAGCAGGATCCGGGCTACTCTGTGCAAAATGATTACCAAAGTCTCATTTTTTTTTCTTTAAAAATAACAAATACGTTATACTTACCTGCTTTATGCAGCCCTGATGCTCCTCTTCTCGAGTCCCTGTTCTGGACTAATGGCCCCTCATGCCTATTGAGTGCCCCCACAGCAAGCAGATTGCTATGGGGGCACCCGAGCCACTGCTCTATTGGCACTTTTCCACTGCAAGTACCGGCTCGGCTCTACTCGGCCCTGCTTGGCCCGGTTTGCTTTTTCACTGCTGGTACCGCATGGTGCGGTGTTGGAACGGTTCGGTACGGTGTGGGTGGGATTCTCTGACCAATCAGTGGCTAGTAGTGACTGCATGCAAAGGATTGTGGGATATGGTACCGGGTATGGTACCTCTTGGAACCACAATCGAGGTGGTACTGTTTTTGAGAGCCGTACCGTTCGGTTCCATGCAGTGGAAAAGCGCCACCGTACCGTACCGAACCATTCCTACACTATACCATGCGGTACCAGCAGTGGAAAAGCACAAAAGCGAGCCGAACCGTTCGGTTCCATGCAGTGGAAAAGCGCCATTTGTGTCCATTCAGAAACAAAGCTGCCCCCACCCCCTTTTCCTCCTCATTGGCTTACTGATTTTGATTGACAGCAGCGGGAGCCAATAGTGCCACGCTGCTGTCTCAGCCAATGAGGAGGGAGAGTCCTGGACAGCCGAGTAGATGGGGCTCAGGTAAGTATTGGGAGGGATGAGGGGGGATGCTGGGACACAGAAGGCTTTTTATCCTAATGCATACAATGTATTATGATCTATAACCTTTTGCCTTTGGAACCACTTTAAATATGTTTTTAGTATGTACAGCATTTTGGGTACAGATAAAAATTTTGAAATTAAAGTAATGGTCAAATGTATGAGTGGTGCCTGAAAAGTCTTTTGGTATCTGGCATAAGGATGTGGTTGCATCTTAAGCAGGGCACCCCTCTAAATGTAATAGCTTATAAAAAGAATAGGAAGTACATTGGGGAGGGGTTGTGTTGTCCAGAGGAATTCCCCAATTTTGTTATATGTGTGATAGTTGGCGCTGAGCATCATTAATCCTATGATCAACATGATATATAACTTTTATATTTTATTCGCCATGGTTGTAAAGGCAGGAAAGCCTATAAGAAGATTTCACTGAGCCGAGCCGATCACTTCTGTCTGTCACCTGCAGGCAGTATTTAGGAAGTAGAGCTGTAATTAATTGGCAAACCTATTATTCTTATCTCTGTTTTCACACCACGGTGACACCATATTCTGCACTTTTACCTGCATTAATTAAGTGACAGGTCCAATCCATCCTGCTCTTCCAATGACCCCATGTATATGTTATAGCTGTGAAATGGCACCAATTTATTATTGTTATATTGTCATCTTGCCCAGACTATAAATTCTGATAATTTTTTGTCTTTGGTACTTAAGCACCTAGTGACCCCAGGCATAGAAGTTTTAACACTGTCTAGGAAAGGCTGCAACTGTGCTAAAGCTAAAGAAGTTTTATTTATTCAAGGTCAGCTGTGCACAGATCATGTAAAATAGTCCTCTGATTGTATGATGTGTCCCTGCTATCTCATCTTTGGGCATTGTCATCATGCTGGAGAAGGGCCCTGGCTGTGAAAAAGCATCAGATAGAACCAGGGGTCTCCAAACTTTTCAAACAAAGGGCCAATTACTGGCCTTCAAACTTTAGGGGGGCTGAACTGTGGGCAGTTGGAGTAGAAAATGCCCTGGCATCGGTGGGAGTTAACAATGCCATAGGCTTGGTGGTCAGTGGGAGTAAAAATCAATTGCATCATTGGTGTCAGCGTGAGAAATAGTGCCTTATAATTGGTGTCAGAGGGAGAATTAGTTTCCCATCTCTGGTGTCAGTGAGATGAATAGTGCCCTGTCTTTGGTGTCAGTGGGAGGAATAGTACCCTGTCTTTGGTGTCAACGGAAGGAATAGTGCCCCATTGTTGGTGTCAATGGGAGGAATAGTGCACCGTCTTTGGTGTCTGTGGGAGGAATAGTGCCCCATCATTGGTGTCAGTGGAAGGAGTAGAGCCTCGTATTAGTGGAAGGAATAGTGCCCTGTTGTTGGTGTCAGTGGGAGCAATAATGCCCTGTCTTTGGTGTCAGTGGAAGGAAAAGTGCCCCATTGTTGGTGTCAGTGGAAGGAATAGTGCACCGCCTTTGGTGTCTGTGGGAGGAATAGTGCCCCATTATTGGTGTCAGCGGGGTAATCGCGCCCCATCATTAGTGTCAGTGGAGGGAGTAGTGCCTTGTATCAGTGGAAGGAATAGTGCCCCATTGTTGGTGTCAGTGGAAGGAATAGTGCCCCGTCTTTGGTGACTGTAGAAGGAATAGTGCCCCATTGTTGGTGTCAGTGGAAGGAGTAGTGCCTCGTATCAGTGGGAGGAATAGTGCCCCATCTTTGGTGTCAGTGGAAGGAATAGTGCCCCATTGTTGGTGTAAGCAGGTGGAATAGTGCCCCATTGTTGGTAACAGCGGGCAGAATAGTGCCCCATCTTTGGTGTCAGTGGAAGGAATAGTGCCCCATTGTTGGTGTCAGCAGGTGGAATAGTGCCCCATCTTTGGTGTCAGTGGAAGGAATAGTGCCCCATTGTTGGTGTCAGTGGGAGGAATGGTGCCCTATTGTTGGTGTCAGTGGGGGGGGGGGGATAGTGCCCCTTCTATGGTGTCAGTGGGAGGAGTATTGTCTCGTATTAGTGGAAGGAATAGTGACCCAAGGGCCAGCAAAAAAGCAAGCAAAGGGCCACATTTGCCCTGCGTGCCACAGTTTAGAGACCCCTGGTATAGACATTAAACACTGCAGATTTTATAAAAGTCATGTGGAACTTTACAACTACATCACTATAATTGAGCAAATCTCTGTACACCCAACATAGACTGCTACAGATATAACAGTAACCCCTGCTTTAGCTTCATCAGTCACATGACTTGTAACGTCACAAGGATGCAGCGGGTAGCGCTAGTGGGAGATCTTGTCAGAGTGGTATGAGTTAGTATAAAGCCCATCATTTAGGCCCTGTTTACATTTTTGCATATTAGCTTGTGCGTTGGAATGGATGTATCATAAGACCACATGTTACCCATGAGGCCAGTCACATCTGAATTGCTCTGTGTTTTTGAAAAATAAGACATGTCCTTTTTTTGTGCATTTCCATTTACTATGAGGACCATAGAAGTCTATGACAGCACAAAACCGCATATATAGTGCTTTTTACTTGCGTTTTCATGCATTTCCAGTCCATGGAAGTAGATTCTTTCAAAATCCACCACAATGATGTTACAGTGAAGAATCCTCATAGAACAAATTAAAGTGGTTAAAGGAGTTGTAAAGTCAGAAGGTTTTTTATCTTAATGCGTTAAGATAAAAAAACCTTCTGGGTGCAGCAGCCCCCCTCAGCCCACCTAATACTTACGTGAGACCCATCTCTATCCAGCGTTGTCCACAAGTTCCTCGGCCATCCGGGACTCTCCCTCCTGATTGGCTGAGACACAGCCGCGACACCATTGGCTTCCGTTGCTGTCAATCAAAGTCAGTGAGCCAATGAGGAAAAAGAGGGGGCGAGTCCGAACGTCAGCTCTGTGTCTGAATGGACACGCTGAGCTGCAGCTCGGCTCAGGTGCCCCCATAGTAAGCTGCTTGCTGCGGGGGCACTCAACAGGAGGGAGGGGTCAGGAGCAGCAACGAGGGACCCGAGAAGAGGAGGATCCGGGCTGCTCTGTGCAAAACCAACTCCAGAGTTGATAATTATAAAATGTTTATTATTTAAAAAAAAAAAAAAGAGGCTTTACTAACACTTTAATGCATTTTATTCATTAAGGTCCGATCCAGCCGCTGTCTCTCTCCTCATTGGACAGATTGATAGCCATGGGCTCCTGCTGCCGTCAAAATAAATCCAGCGACCGCGGGGGGCAGGGCTAAGTCCCACTGTCTGTGTCAATGGACACAGCAGCGGGACTCGGGAGCGAGCACACACAGGTGCCCCCAGGGAAAGCGGCTTTCTGTGGGGGCACCTGATGAAGAGGAGGGGTCTTGAGTGCCAGCGGGGGACCCCAAAAGAAGAGGATTGGGGCTGCTCTGTGCACAGAGCAGGTAAGTCTAGGCATGTTTGTTATTTTTATTGGAGGCAACAACTGCAATCAAGCATTTGCGGTAACTAGCAATGAGTCTTTCACATCGATGTGGAGGAATTCTGGCGCACTCTTCTTTGCAGAATTATTTTAATTCAGCCACCTTGGAGGGTTTTAACGTATGAACGGCCTGCCTAAGGTCATGCCACAGCATCTCAATCGGATTTAAGTCTGGACTTTAACTAGGCCACTCCAAAACCTTAATTTTATTTATTTTTTGAGCCATTCAGAGGTGGACTTGCTGGTGTTTTGGATTTGTTGTCCTGCTGCATAACCCAAGTATGCTTGAGCTTGAGGTCAGGAGCTGATGGCCGAACATTAGCCTTCAGGATTTTCTGGTAGAGCGCAGAATTCATGATTCCATCAATTATGGCAAGTCATGCAGGTCCTGAAGCTGCAAAGCAGCCCCAAACCATCACACTACCACCACCATGTGTTGGGATGATGTTCGTTTTATGAAATGCTGTTAATTTTACACCAGATGTGACGGGACTCACACCTTTCAAAAAGTTCAACTTTTGTCTCATCAGTCCACAGAATATTTGCCAAAAAGTCTTGGATAATCAAGATTTTTTATTTTTTTTTGCAAATGTAAGCCGAGCCTTTATGTTCTTTTTGGACAGCAGTGGCTTTGGCCTTGAAACTTTCCCATGGATGCCATTTTTGCCCAGTCTCTTTCTTACTGTTGAATCATGAACACGGAACTTATCTGAGGCAAGAGAGGCCTGCACTTCTTTAGATCTTGTTCTGGGACCTTTTATGACCTCCTGGACGAGTCATCGTCGTGCTCTTGGAGTGATTTTGGTAGGCCGGCCACTCCTGGGAACATTTCCCACTGTTCCAAGTTTTCTCTATTTGTGGATAATGGCTCTCACCATGGTTTACTGGAGTCCCAAAGTCTTAGAAATGGTTTTGTAACCCTTTCCCGACTGATAAATGTCAATTATTTTGTTTCTTGAATTTCTTTAGATCGCGACATGTGTTGCTTTTTGAGATCTTTTAGCATGCTTCACTTTGTCAGACAACTTCTATTTAGGTGATTTCTTGATTTAACAGGTCTGGCAGTAATTGGGCCTGGGTGTGGCAAGTGAAATCTAACTCAGCTTTCCAAAAAATGTGGTTAATTACAGTTCATTCATGATTTAGCAAGGAGGGGGCAATTACTTTTTGCCAGGCAGGTTTGGACAACTTTTTTCCCTTAAATAAAATCACCATTTAAAAACTGCATTTTGGATTTGCTCAGTTTCTTAGTGTAGTATTTAAATGAGTTTCATGATAGCATTAGCCATCCTAATCATAGGGGCCGCGTCCCTCCATCCCTCCCTTAGGCCGACTTGTTTGCATATCTTACATGCCTCCAGGCTTACTCTCTTACGAAATTTGAAAACCTTGGAACCCCCTGAGATTAGAGACGTCATCAGACTTGTTCAAGAGATGTATGCCTTTGAGAGACTGTTGGCGGTCAAAGATGGCCGTGCATCCAAGTTCTCTCGAGATTGAATGCCTTGGTGCTCACACTTTCAACTAGACAAAAAGTTACCGTAAACTATATTACTATACTGGTAATTCTGGTACACTCTGTAGGATCTTTAGAACATTGATCCTATCTACTCTGTTATGTACACTATTCTGTGATGTTCCTTTCTTGCTCATTCATGTACTCTGTTGCTTATAATTATATGATAATTCCATATACCTTAGCTTCAATCTCATGGCGACCTGTATCTTCCTCTTACATGATGTGGGGGGTTGTGGGGCTGCTGCCTCCTCGGGCACAGGTTGTTCCCAGTAGGGATGCCGGGGGGGGGGGGGGGGGGTGGTGTTAATGTTAATTTGCACATGTTACTCATGTTGTTACATCTAACGGCATATGCTATTGGTTGTCACTTCTTGTCACTACCTGTATGTTTTTTGTTTGAAAATTTTCAATAAAAATATCTTTAAAAAATTAGTTTCATGATTATAATAATTTAAGTCTGACAAATATGCAAACAAAATGAAAAATCAGAAGGAGCAAATACTTTTTCACAGCACTGTATATAAGGAAGTTTCTACTCGGTGGTTGACAAGGAGGACACCCATCCTGATCAAATTCTGTCAAATTTTTTTGGACAGCCTCTGGATAAGTATGTAATTTTGTATAAAGTAAGAAGGGAGCCGTTTATCAAATCCATCCATAACTGTAACATTTTAAACATCAATTTTTTGCAAAAAAAGCAACTACCGAAGCAATGTCTATTGCGGCCCCCTGCAACTCCTCCTTTAAGAAGACACCGAATAGACAGTGCACTGGGGTACATATATTTGGCAAGGATAACTGTTCCTCAATAAATTGAGTAACCGTGGAATTCAGCTTTAAAAACTACTTTTTAATAATGCCGTCCTCAGGTTTAAATGGTGATATCTGAATGATGCCTGCCAGTACAGGCTTCATTCAGATAACTTTTTTTTCCTTCAGCCGACGCTTCCCTGTAATGTAAAAGCCAAGCTAGCGGCTTTTCAGCTGCTGGATCGCTTTTACAGGCATTTGGAGGGGACCTCTCTGCCCCCCCCCCCCCCAGCCGCCCTTCGGTGCCCTTTTGGGCTCTCCAATGGAATTCGGAAGCCGGATTAACGATCCAGCGGCGGCTCCGGATTACAATAGAGCTTGCTGTGGACCGGATGGTGCCCGGCCATTTATTTGACACTGGGAGAACGGAAGCGACGTCATGATGTCACTTCCGGCACTGGCAGATGTAAACACTTGTAATGATTAAGCACACAGTCAGTGTGTGAAACGCGTCTACCTTGTCACGATTGTCATATTTGGATGTCCAGTCAATAAACCTGGATTTTGACTCAACCTGGAGTGCTGCCAATTCTTTTTCTTTTATCAAGTTTTCACGGAGGCGAGCCGGGGCATGCACCTGTGTGAGTCATCAGGCAATTACACCACCTTGAGCAGTGACTCCTTGTCTGTTCAGATTTAAACACTGACAGTTTTTTTTTTCCCTGGGAAGCATAGATTTATTTTTTTTTATCTGATGCTTTTCCAGGGTAGAGGAGATATTTGGGGCCTCATTGAGGACATGTAATGCCTTATTCCTATTACAAGGGATGTTTATATTTCTTCAAGGACAGTGTAAAACTAAAAACTAAAATGTAATAAATTTTGCACGCAGAAGCAAATGCATACATAGTTACATAGTTAGTCAGGTTGAAAAAAGACACAAGTCCATCTGGCTCAACCAATAAAAAACAAAAAACAGTAAAGAAAACCCAACCATACAATCCCATATACATAATCTTATACCCGCAGTTGATCCAGAGGAAGGCGAAAAACCCCAGCAAAGCATGATCCAATTTGCTACAGCAGGTAAACCGCCATTTTATTCTCTAGGGTCTCTGCTAAAAAAAAAAAAAAAAAAAATTATATATATATATATATATAATGTGATGGTTGGGGGTTCTGGGTTATTTTCTTTTTTTTTTTTCAAAACGTTTTTATTGAATAATAAAGATACAATACAGCAAAGTAAACAACCATATGCGAGCAAACATGCATATACAGCAGATAACAAAACAATTGAGTTTCCCGCCCACATATGGAGATATAAAAGGGCCAATAAGACCCAGGACCAACTCCAATCGTTGCAAGCTCCAATCTATACATAACGGTCCTGGAGCATGTACTAAATCTTGCATAGAATGTATAACCAGCAAGGGTAAAGCAAAACAAGAGGGGGGGGGGGGAGGGTGTAGGTTCAGGGTCCCTACACCCAAAAATGTAAAGGAGTACTAAAGCACAGTTACAAACCCATAAAACAGAAAGAAAACCCACTGTAAGGCACTCCAAGCGAAAGGGTCATGACCCTGCTTGTGGACGTGCCCTGGGCCCGACCGGCCCAGGCACAGCAACGGGGGGGGGGGGGGGGGGTTATTACCAAAAAGAGAACAAGAAAAATGGTCGTCAGAAAAGGTTGAGGAGAGGTGCGAGCCACGTGGACCAGCCAGACGGGTCGGAGCACCCAAATGAGGTAGGGGGTGGGAAGGGGGAAGGAAGGAGGAGGGAGGGCAAGGAGGGGGAAGGGGAAGGCGGTGGAAAGGGGAGAAAAAAAAAAAGGGGGGGGGAGAAGTGGGGTCACCTGGAAGCTAATGCCTATCCGTGTGTAATGACAGCCAATCATAATAGAAACATCGGGTATGAGGGTGTCGATTCAGAAAACCAAGACATAATCCAAGTAGCCCCAGTACGGGATGTCAAACCTGAAGGTAGCAGGAAAAGAGCAAATGCAACTTAAGCGTAGAAAATTCCGGTGTGGTTGTGAAGTGAGCCCAGCACGCCCATTTCTTGTGATATTTAGTGGGGGTGTCATTGGCTATATGAATGAGCTCCTCCATTTCCGCAATAACAGCAATTCGATGCAGCCACTGTTTAATCGTAGGTGCCTGTGTAGAATTCCACAGAACAGGAACGCATTGGCGTGCAGCATTGATCATCTGGGCAGGAAGCGATTTCGTATAAGAAGCATGTGAAGTGGGGGAATGGTGCAAGAGGAATTGGGCCGGCGAGAAGTCCAGATCATCCGTAGTCACCTGCTTAATAAGTCGGTGGACCTCTGTCCAGAATGCTGTCAAACGTGGGCAAGACCACAGGATATGGAGAAGAGAGCCGGTGTCCGCTAGGCACCTCCAACAGGTGGAGGGTACGGAAGGTGAGATCTTATGAAGGAGCGTCGGAGTGCGGTACCACCGTGAAACAATTTTATAACCGTTTTCTTGGGTCGTAACGTTTCGCGAACATTTTTGATTTTTCAAGAAGATCTGCTCCCATTCGTCCTCGGAGAACGAACAGGCAAGGTCTTTCTCCCAGTCTACACAGCGGGAGCGTGTGAGCTGACCCGAATCCTCAAACAGGAGAGAGTGCGTGATGGAGATAAGTCTACGGAGGGGGCCCTCCTGCTGACAGAGCCCATCAAACGTGGTCGGGGAGTCCCGACAGGGAAACCTCCTAACAAATGCTTGCACATAGTGAGCCAGCAGAAGGAAGGACCAAGGTGGAATGGGGGGTTTCTTTGCTTTCTGAGCAATAGAAGAGGCCGGAAAGACCTCCACTCCGTCGCTGACATGGTGAATGCGCAATTGTTCCTGCGGCCAGTGGTCAAGCAAATAATGATGGTGCATGCCGGGGGGAAAGTCAGGATTGAGTCTGAGCGGGGTCATCGGACCCTGGGCCCGCGAGATACCACGCGTTTTGCATGTCGTGTCAAAAGATTGGAGAGTAGGACCAATCGGAGGATGCAGCCGAAGAGAGAGCGGCAGGTGAGTGGGATGCAGCCACGGGGATGTAGCTAAATCGAGTGTAGTAAAGCCACCTTCCAGGGATACCCAATCCTTGTGCAGCTTATGGACGTTCCAATCGATGATTCTGGTTAATTGACACGCCATATGATAGTTTCGAGCATCAGGAAGACCGATACCCCCTTTGTGTTTGGGCAAGCAGAGAAGGTCCTAATGGATGCGGGGATGTTTATCATTCCATAAGAACGCGGACACAAGACGTTTGTAGTCCCCAAAGAAGGTCCGCAGGATAGCCGCAGGAACCGTTTGGAGAACATACAAAAGCCGCGGCAGAACGTTCATCTTTAAGACCGCAGCACGCCCGAACCAAGATAGAGGCAGTCGAGTCCAAGCGAGGAGATCCTGTTTGATTTTATGAAGAATCGGGGGAAAGTTCCGGAGGAATAGGTGTCGCAGATCAGCCGGAATCTGAATGCCCAGATATGTCAAGGAGTCTTGCTTCCATACAAAGCGAAAATTGGTCTTGCACATTTGCACTTCTTGAGGGGATAAGGAGACATTTAGCGCAAAGGATTTGGCAAAATTGATTTTCATGTTGGACAAAGAGGCGAATTGACGGAACTCCTGCAAGACCGAAGGAAGAGTAGTAATAGGGTCAGTCAAAAACAGCAAGAGATCGTCTGCATAAGCAGCTACCTTGTACTCCTTGGCAGCAAACTTAACCCCACGAATAGACGGGTTATCCCTGATACTGTTCAGGAGAGGCTCCAAAGTCAGCACAAAAAGTAGGGGGGGGGGCAAAGGGCACCCCTGTCTAGTCCCGTTACGGACGGGGAAGGCACTCGACAGGGTGTCGTTAACCCGGACCCGGGCACTCGGATTAGCGTAGAGGGACATAAGGAAGCACATCATGCGCGGGCCCAACCCCCAAGCGCGAAGGGCAGCTTCCATGTAGTCCCACGTCACCCTATCAAATGCCTTCTCAGCATCCAGGGAGAGGAGGAACCCCCTCTGCTGGGACACCGAAAGAACGTGGTGGAGGTTAAGAGCTTTGATGGTATTATCCCTGGCCTCCCGACCAGGGATAAATCCAACCTGATCCAGATGTATCTCCGTAGAGAGGAGAGGAAGCTGTTTGCCATGATTCTAGCAAAGATTTTTATGTCCACGTTTAATAACGAGATTGGCCTATAATTGGATGGAGAGGTCGAATCCTTCCCCTCTTTCGGGATAACAACTATGTGAGCTTCCAGCATACACAGTGACAGGGGCTGGTCTGCTGAAAGAGAGTTAAACGCCTCCAGAAATGGGGTGGACAGAACATCGGCAAAAGATTTATAGTAAGCCGCAGACAGGCCATCCGGGCCCGGACTCCTGTTCGGTTTGAGCTGTTTAAGTGCCAACGACCATTCAAGTAGGGTGATGGGGGCTTCAAGAGAAGTCTTGAAATCCGACGAAATCCCCTGAGTCAGGTTTCTGTTAAGGAAATCGTCTAGGGTATGCACTCTCGACCCAGAGGAGGGAGAGTCCCCACACGGGAGATTATACAACTGACGATAATACCTCTCAAATGCGCCAGCAATGTCCCTATTATTGGAAATACGCGAGCCAGAATCAGATCGAAGGTGATGGACGACCGTTTTGGCTTTTCGGGTATGTAAGGCTCTCGCCAGAAGGCGGCCACTTTTGTTGCCGTGCTCATAAAAGAGCTTCTGAGACAGTAAAAAGCTCCTACGTGTCCTTCTGTCTAGCTACAGCTGGAGCTTTTCTCTAGCATCCATGAGAGCGTCATGCATGGCCTGAGCCAGCGTCTTCTTGTGAGCCCTCTCCAGGGCGGAGATTTGAGACAAATACTCAGAAATGGTCGCTTCCCTCTGCTTTCGTAGTGCAGAGGCGAGCGCCAAAAGTTTTCCCCGGATCACACACTTGTGTGCAGCCCACTGGGTGATCAGGGACGTGTCAGGGGTAGAATTACAGCGAAAATAGTCCACAAGGGCGGAGCGGAGTTCAGAGAGTCGGGCGGGGTCCGTCAGCAGGGAGGCGTCCAGCCTCCAGATCCTGTCCCGTGGGGCATAGATAGGCAGAGACAATGACATCGTGATCGGGTTGTGATCAGAGATAACAGATGGTTCGATCATAGCGTCCGTAAGATATATCAAGTCCCTCTGGGATAGAAAGATGTAATCTATCCTGGAATACTTCCTGTGAAGCGGGGAGAAGAAAGTAAAGTCTTTTTTTGCGTGCATGCATAGTGTGCCAAGAGTCATGCAGGAACAATTCCTGAAGGCTCCATCTAATTTGTTTCAATGCCTTGTAGGGAAGGCAAGAGGAACCCGTGGAAGTGTCCAACAGAGGGTCCAGAGGGACGTTGAAATCGCCCCCAAAAATGAGAGTGCCCTTCTGGAAGGGAATCAGTTCAGCAACCACAGCACGGAAAAAAGAGACTTGGGAGGAATTCGGACTGTAAACATTCACTAGAGTGAGAGGCTGGTCACGAATAGACCCAGTCAAGAAGAGGTAGCGACCCTGAGGGTCCGCTAAAGAGGCCGAAATGGTTAAGGGAACAGACTTGGCAATCAGAATCAAAACCCCCTTAGTCTTAGAGTCAGCTGATGTAGCATGAAAAACAGTAGGATAATATTTGTTGTAACAGCGGGGAATGGCATCAGAGCGAAAATGTGTTTCCTGAAGAAAGACCACGTCCGCTCGGAGTCTACGCATATGCGTCAAAACCGTGGACCGTTTCTGTGGCGTGTTAAGACCCTTGGTGTTAAAGGAGACTATTTTCAGTTTTTGGGCGTCGGGGTCCAACTGAGGGATACGCGGCATGTTAGCAACAGGTACAATCCAAACCCCAAAAAAAAAAAAAAAAAGGGGGGGGGGGAGGTAAGAAGAAAGGTAGGAGAGACGGGGGAGGGAAACTAGGAAAAACAAGCAGGAAAGGGGAAGCGGGTAGGGGGACAAAGACCGAGGGTATTAGAAGACCAGCTGCCTTGCCCTACTAGGGAAGGGACAGGGAAAGAAAGTCGGATCTAGATCGGCAGAGGTATATAACCTCAGCCGTTGGCGAGTGTGGAAGGTAGAAAATCCAAAAATGGGAGTCAGCACCAAGCACCTGAAAAGGCCTTTGAAAGCTAAAAGAAGAGCCCTAGAAATGCGGGGAACCAGGGGAGCAGCTCCGGCGCACAAGCCAAAGTATAGGGGCCTACAGCCTAGACCTTTAGGGAGAGAGCGAGGGGGGGTAGACCGACAGGTAGGAGTACAGAAGTAGGGCACGGAGGGAGGGGTAGAACCTATCGGGACATGGAACAGCCTTGACAAAAAAAAGCCCAAGAAACATCACAACCCAAAATAACAGTGAACCATGTGACATTGCTTAAGTATAAATGGATGGAAGGAAGAAAAGGAGGTACCCAGTGAGCACCCATTGTCACCCAGGAACAAGGGAGGGGAGCCTGTGTTACAACCATATAGCTTAACACCTGTAGAGAGAAGATCATTAGTGTGCATAGAACCAAGTAGTATACATGCCCCAATTATCTGGTCACAAGAGGAGATTCCTCCAAGGAGTCAAGGAGAAAGTTCCCACAGAGCCAGTCTGCCACCCAGCAACTCCCAGGCGATGGAATCACCCATACCACCAAGGGAATGGCCGGGGTGCAGAGAGGCAAAGAGAGGCAAAGGATACAGTGAATTAAAGGCAGCAACAAGGTAACCACAGCTCGAGACATCCAGCCCCCCCCCACCCCGTCCCCCCCAACCTCAACAGAAGAAAACAATCCCCTCAAAATAGTCTCATACAAAAGGCCGTCAGATAGGGGGTCACACACCGAAGGAGCCAGCCGGCATGACAATGCAAGGGTTATTTTCTAGCAAAAAAAAAAGATGATTTTTACATGTAGGAGAGAAATGCCGGAATGGGCTTGGGCTGGAAATAGTTAAAAACTCCTTTTCAATAATAACGTTTTTTAAACCTCCATACAGGTTTTGGTTTCTGTGAGAAACTCTTCTGTATTGATATTTCTACTTTAAAAAATGTGATACATGACTATATGAATTGAAGTTTCTTTCCAGCTACACATCATCCTACCAGGGACATTGTAATAAGAACGGACTCATCTCCTGAATATTGAGCTGTGTCTCATTAATTCATGGCCCATAAATGAAGCTGGAGAAAGGGAATGGAGCAGGATCATTCATGTAATAGATCAGGTCACAGACTACGCTGGCCATGGGAACATTATTAACATCTCGGAAAGCTTGAAGAAATAAAGGAGAAAAAAAAAAAAAAAAAAGGTTCCCGTAGAACTAAAATAAAGGACTTTAGTTGTGTAGTCTGTGAGATAATTCATTCTGTGTCACAGGGGTTAGGAATAGGACAATTACTTCAGCAGCCTTCTCTATATATAGCAATTTAGAACTGACATTGGGGAAACTAATATTGCTTGGAAAAGCACAGACTTTAGAAATCAGGACTATATTTAGAACTGTCTGTTGTTTGGCCTAAATGTCTCTCAGGAAAATTAAAAAAATATTACAGCACTTTTTAGTACAAAGTAGAGCTGCACGATTCTGGCCAAAATGAGAATCACAATTTTTTTGCTTGGAATAAATATCACGATTCTCTCACGATTCTCTGTGTAACATCTTTTACATTATAAAAAAAAATTGGGATAACTTTACGGTTTTGTTTTATTTTTTTGATTTTTTTATTCATTAAAGTGTATTAATTGCGTTTGAAAGACTGCTGCGCAAATACAGTGTGACATAAAAATTTACAACAATCACCATTTTATTCTGCAGGGTCTCTGCTAAAAAAAAAAAAATATATAAATGTTTGGGGGTTCTAACTACTTTTCTAGGAAAAATTAACTGATTTAACTTGCAAACAACAAGTGTAGGAAACAGATTTAGTCTTTAAGAGGTTAAACTTCCTTCCTCCGGCAGAGGGAAAGAAAAGATACAATGTAATCATTTGTGTTTACAGTTCAGTGGGAGACTAATGCTGATAGGCTTTTGAGGGAGGCTTTTTTTTTTGACAGCTGCTCCCTCATGTAAAGAATCGAGCAAGTGTCATGTTAAGATCGTCAGGGGGAGTGAATCGCGATCTTGATTCTGTTACGATTAATCGTGCAGCTCTAGTACAAAGTATAGTTTTTTTTTTTTCACATAATGATTCCCCGTGATGGCGAGTGTCCAGCAATGGCATATGTTGTGACATTTATTAGCATTTAGTGATCTCTGTGTATGAGATCGAGAAATTCCATGAAAGCAAAACATTTGGGCTCACTTATAGCACATAAAAGTTCTATAAATAGATTACAAATAATTCCTGGTATGGATATTTTATACATAGTTACATTGGTCCAGTTTGGACCGATGTAACTATGGGGTTGATTTACTAAAGGCAAATAGACTGTGCACTTTGCAAGGGCATTTGCTCCAATGCTTATTAAATGAGGCGAAGCTTCACTTTTCAAAATATACCCAATCAGGTGCAAAAAAAAAAAATGAAAAAAATAAAAATAAACAGCATTTTTGATTGCACATGATTGGATGATGGAAATCAGCAAAGTTTCCCCTCATTTACTAAGCTCTGGACTTTCAGATTGCACAGTCCTTAGTCGCTTGCCGACTCTATACGGTGGCAAAGCATGCAGGTGCGGTGCAGGATTGCATATCTAGTATGTGATCCTGCACTTTCGGGTCTGCGGCACGCATGTGCGCCACCGGCGACCCGCTTCGTATACACAGCGGGAGATGATCTGCAGGTATCCCGGACTTGATGTCTGCCGGCACCCGCTGATCATTAGGCAGAGAGACAGAATAACAATCTTCCTATGTAAACAAGGCAGATTGCCACTCTTGTCAGTAGGGAATGCATTGATCCTGTTTTCCTGCAAGGACACGGACCCATGACTTTCCCCTAGTAAAAGCATCTGCCACACAGTACACAAGCAACCTGGATCAATGCATTCCCCTAGTAAAAGCACCTCCCACACAGTACACAAGCAACCTGGATCAGTGCCTTCCTCTAGTAAAAACACTTCCCGCAAAGCACACAAGCACTGGCTCGGCACACAGTTAGCCCTTTGATCGCCTCTGATGTTTAAGCCCTTCCCAGCCAGTGTCATTAGTACAGTGACAGTGCATATTTTTTTAGCACTGATCACTATATTAGTGTCGCTGATCCCCACAAAGTGACAGTTTGTGACACTTTTTGGGGACCAGTGACACTAAAACAGTGATCAGTGCTAAAAAAAAAAAAAAAAATTCACTGTTACTGTATGAATGACATTGGCAGGGAAGGGGTTAACACTAGGGGTGATCAGGGTGTTAAGTGTGCTCCTAGGGAGTGCTTTCTAACTGCATGGGGGATGGATGTGCTAGAGGAAAAGAGAGATCTGTATTTCAGCTTAGCTGAAACACAAGATCTCTCTCTGCCTCTGTGACAGAACAGCCGTCTTTTCTGCCTGATCTACCTGGCTTGTCTATCTGATCACAGCGGGAGCGACACTCTGGCGGCACAGTCGCGCCACCGTGAACCCCTGCACAAAATCACATACCTATACGTGATTTTGCGCAGCCGGGCCGCCATGCCACAGTATATATGCAGTGGGAGGTGTAGAAGTGGTTAAAGGATAATGACATCCAAACGCGTGCCGTGCAGCGATTGCCATGGTGTCTTCTGGTGCGGGGGTGTCCCCCTGTCAGAGCACAATAGCACGGGAAGGGAGATCACTACTAACATCGCATAGTTAGTACAGCGGCTACTCCAGAGCTCTTAATATTTTTTTTTTTTTTTAGCCTGCTGGGTTTAACAAAAGAAAAAAAAAAAGCGAATAGTGTGTACTGAGCTTTACAGTCAGCCTTATACAGCTGCTGTTTTGCCTATGCCTCTTATTATGTCTAAGTCCTGATAGATAGAAGAATAGAGGTGCCTAGGCACTGTCACGTGTGCAGGAGTCCTGCTGCTTATAGAGATCTTTGCCAAAGGTATTTTTTTTTTTTTTTTAATCTGTTAGCTTCATCCCATTGAACTGTGCTACCAAAAATTTAGATTTTTAGTATAGGTAAGTTTTAAAGCAGTAGAGTAGATCAATTCATGTTGTGAGTTCTTAGTGCAACAGACATTTATCATGACTAATGAGGTCTGAATGTCTTGCCCCTTGGATGAAGATGAGTCAAAGTACATGTCATATCTCATTACTATACTGTTTGTGTCATCCCATTTATAATATCACCAACAAGTTTCTGTTGGCCTTTAAAGACATCTTGTATAAGCTAGCGTTGTGCAGTTCTTCCTTGTAGATTGCAAAGTGCAGTGGCATAAGTGTGCATACATTTGGGTGAATGCACAGAGTTTGTAGAAATATGCTTTCATAAAAAGAATGTGCCAGAAGGAGGAAGCAACACAAGAGGAGTCCTGGAACATGAGTAAAGAGCGATGGCCAGCGCTGGAGAAAGAATACATTCAGAGGAAAGAGTTAGGCATATACCTGTAAATTAAACCATCTATGATGAAGTGAGCTGCCACCTAGATAAAGGAAAGCCTGTGGATGTGGTGTATCTGGACTTTGCAAAGACATTTGATACAGTTCCCCACAAATGCTTACTGTACAAACTAAGGTATGTAGGTATAGACCATAGGGTGAGTACCTGGATAGAGAACTGGCTCCAGGGGAGAGTCCAGAGGGCGATGATTAATGGGGAGTACTCAGATTGGGCGGGTGTGGAAAGTGGGGTCCCCCAAGGTTCTGTCCTGGGACCAATTCTGTTTAATTTATGCATAAATTATCTAGAGGAGGGGGTATCTAGCACAATCTCGGTATTTGCGGATTATACTAAATTAAGCAGGGCAATATCTTCTATGCAGGATGTGGAAACCTTACAAGCAGACCTGAACAAAATAATGGGGTGGGCAACTACATGGCAGATGAGGTTTAATGTTGAAAAATGTAAGGTTATGCACTTGGGCGTCAGAAACACGAACGCAAGCTACTCACTAGGGGGGAACCTCTGGGTGAATCTAAGGTGGAAAAGGACCTGGGGGTCCTAGTGGACAACAGGCTTGGCAGTGGCATGCAATGCCAAGCCGCTGCAAGCAAAGCCAACAGCATACTGGCATGTATAAAAAAGGGGATTCACTCCAGAAATAAAGAGATTATTCTCCCACTTTACAAGACTCCGATCCGGCCACATCTGGAGTATGCCGTCCAGTTCTGGGCACCGGTCCTCAGGAAGGATGTTCTAGAACTGGAGAGAGTCCAAAGAAGGGCAACAAAAATAATTAGGGGAATGGAGGACATCAGCTATGAGGAAAGACTACAAGCACTGAACCTATTCTCTCTGGAGAAGCGACTCTTGAGAGGGTATATGAGATCAATGTACAAATTCTGTACTGGTGACCCTAGCATAAGGAAAAAACTTTTCAGAGAAAGGGAATACAATAAGACACGTGGCCACTCACTAAAACTAGAGAAAAAACAGTTTAACCTTAAAATACGTAGGAGGTTCTTTACTGTCAGAGTATTAAGGATGTGGAATTCTCTTCCACAAGAAGTGGTATCAGCGGGGAGCATCGATAGTTTCAAAAAACTATTAGATGGGCACCTTAAAGACCACAACATAAAGGAGTATGGACTGGTGTCTTTTTTCGACCTCACTAACTATGTAACTATATGTAACTAAAGTAGAACTAAAGGAAATCTTTTTTTTTTTTCTTCAATTTGGATAGAGTAAGGGAGAGTTATAACCCTTGTCTGTTTGGGTTTTTTCTTTTCCCCTTCTGTGTCCCATTGGGGAGATTTCCCTTCACATCCTGTCCCAAAGCCAAAACAGGAAGTGAGAGGAAAACCCTGCAAAGTGAGGGAATCACTGGTTGTCACCAGAACTAGTGCCCCCAGTAAAAGATTTACCCTCAATCCATGTTCTGGTGACAACCCAAAATTTAATTTCACTTTTTGTGATGACTGTAAGGAAGACAAATAGGGTGAGTGAATCTCCCTAATTAGGGCACAGACAGCAATAGAGACCTGATAGGTTTTAACGTACCTGGTGATGGAGTCTGAAGTGCAGAGGTAGGCCTCTCTTACAGCTCTGGCTCAGGAGCCCTGCTAAGGTAACAGGGAGTGGCATGAGTGCCTGTAAAGTCTTCAGCCAGCAGATGCAGATGTGCTTTGCGATGTGCAAAGAAGACAGGTGGGATGCACAGAGGTGGCAGCACCAGGCTGGAGGCAGGTACAGGTCATCCGGTGCTGATGCGGGTATGTAAGCCAAGACAAGGTCAGCCAGTCCCGGTCGGCAACGTTCAAACAGATAGAGACGCAGACAGCAGAGTAATTAGGAACTGGGCCGGGGACAGTAACAGCAAGGCAAATCATCCAGGAGAGCAGGCAGAAGAATAGTCCATAGGGTTGGGACGGGCAGTGTTCAGGCAGAGTCAGGTACAGCAAAGAACATAGGAACAGATGCTCAGAAGCGGATAAAACCAAACGCCACTGACACAATGACCTAGTGCAGTTTTTCATGGTGTCTTCTGAAGAATGCTTGAATCAGTTCTTTAGCATGTAAATTGATCTCCGATTCCCAATACTTTTCCTTGGCCCCATACCTCTTCCATTTGATCAAGAATTGCAACTGATTTCTCCTCTTCCTGCAATTCAGAAAGATTTCCACCTCATATTCTTCCTCACCATCAATGATTACAGGTTCGGGGACCTGTGTTACATTTTGGGAAGGAGTCAGGAACCATGGGCTTTAGCAGGGATACATGGAACACCAGATGGATCTTAAAAGAATCAGGTAACAATAGTTCATAAGAGACATCATTTAATCTTCCTCTTGACAGGAAAAGGGTCCCATGAACCTAGGACCCAACTTTTACATGCCAGTTTTAGATTATCTGTGGACAACCATACCTGTTCACTGGGTTCCAGAATTAACTCACTCCTCCACCTTCTGTCAAAGGCCCTCTTGTTGTCCTCCTGGGCCTTGGCTATGGTTTCCTGCAAAGTCTTATTGTTCTGCTGAAAACATTTCAGGGTATCTTGGACAGCTATAATTGCCGATTCGGGTAGTTCAATGGACAGAAAGGATGGATAATACCCATAGTTTGCAAAGAATGAAAATTGTCTGGTTGCGGAGTGCATTGCGTTATTTTAAGAAAACTAGGCCAGAGGTAGCATGGATATCCATTTGTCTTGAGAGAAGGATATAAAACAGTGAATGTACTGTTCCAGGGTTTGATTTGTTCTTTTAGTCTGTCCATTAGTCTGCAGGTGATAGGAAGATGAGAATGAAGGCTCAGTCTTTAAAGTTTCGAAGAGCACCCTCCAGAACCAGGAGGCAAACTGAACTCCCCGGTCAGAGACAATGTTAAAGTGTTTGTAACCTTGGGTTGGGATATGGTGCCAGCCCCTCTCTTGTATTCAGCTATAACATACTATGTAAGTGTATGTGGAAAACAAAGCCTCTAAATACCATTTTTGCAGATGTCTTCAGGCCGGTCACGTGACTCCCGCCGCTCTTTAGTCTGATCCAGGGCTACAGCAGGAGGATCTGAGATCTCCTGCTGACGTCAGCCGGGAGGTCACATGGCCGCTCAGCTCCTCCCGCTGTTGCCCTTAGAAGCTTTGTTTTCCACATACACATATGTTGTAGCTGAATACAAGAGAGGGGTGGCGGTAATTTTTTAAAATGTTTAAATGAATACAAATAGTGGCATGAGAGGAGGGGCAGCTCACACACATACAGAACTGACAGGCAGGGTGGGGAGGGGGGGAGGAGGACACAGAACAGAGCAGATGACAGAGACACGTATCCTGACCATGATCCCAAAGCTCAGCAGCCATGATAAACCTGGTCTGCTCTTGGGGGGGGGGGGGGAGTTAGGACCAGGCAGGATCAAACTACGCTACAGCTTGCACATGAAAGGGACAGGAACATCATTTTTTTTTATGGGTGACAACCACTTTAACAGGGATGCCGTGAAGTCTTACAATCTCTTTTATGAAGATCCGAGCTGTCTCCAATGCAGAAGGTGTACCCTATATTGGCAGGAAGTGAGCACTTTTAGAGAACCGATAAACAACAACAACAACAAAGATTGCAGAATATCCCTCAGATGGAGGGAGCTCCGCGATCAAGGTCTGTCAGGAATTGGTAGATGCCGGAGCAAACCCCAGGCTTTATTCCTGTTGCTTGCAGGTTGACAATTGGTTTCAACTGACACAGGAATTTACATAAGCCTTACAGTCCTTAATCAGATCGGGCCAACAGAACAGGTTCTGTATCAAATTGGTAGTCTTATGAACCCCAAAGTGGCCATCTAGTGGGTGGTCATTACAAAGTTCTAGCACGGCTAAACCGACTGCTTCATCTTATCCTTGAACAACAGCAACCCTTCCTTAGTAAGCGAAATTCCTGAAAGAGGTGGTACTCTAATCGATGCCTGCTTGATCTGAGCCAGAAGGTCTACATGTAATAGCATGAAATTCCCAGCCAGCAGGATAGTGTCAGAAGAGGGTAGCTGCTTAGGATCATCAAACATCCACAAAAGAGAATCTAGTTTGATGTTCTTGGACCCAGGTCTGTATGTTATGTGAAACACAAATAGGGAAAAGAAAACTGCCCACCTGGCCTGATATGGTCTTGGTCGCTTGGCTGTCTTTAGGTATTCCAAGTTTTTATGATCTATGTAGATCAGGATGGTAGGGGCTGCTCCTTCCAAATGGTACCTCCACTCCTCTAAAGCAAATTTGATCACTAGTAAGTCACGGTCACCCATATCATAATTCCTTTCAGCAGAAGACCGTTTACATCAAAAATATGCTACTGGATGTAGGAAGGTCTTTGAGGTTGTGATAGGACCCCACCAACCTTGTTCTCCGAGGCCAGTGGTGCCGCTGCTGTGTCACAGCCAACCAGGAGGAAGAGTCCTGGGATGGCCGAAGCATTCATGGACATTGCTGGATAGAGATGGGCTCAGGTAAGTATTAGGGGGGCTGAGGGGGGCTGCTGTACACAGAATGCTTTTTATCTTAATGCATAGAATAAATTAAGATTAAAAAAAAAAACATCTGACTTTACAACCCCTTTAAAAACATGGTAGCAATTACCATTAGGAGTGAAAAGAATTATCAGGAACGTTTTCCAACAGCCAATGACCACTTGTGGAGAGCTTCAGAAAGACCAATTGTATCCTAAGAAAACAAGTAATTCACTAAACCGCTATGACCTGTATGCAGGCTCACTACGCAAGACTCCATTGCTGAAGAAAAGGCATGTTGAAGCTAATTAGGCAAGCCTGTGAAATACTGGGAGAATATAGTCTGATCACATGAGAACAAAATTCTCTTTGGCTGCCATAATACACACCATGTTTGGAGGTCAAATGGCACTGCACATCCCCCCAAAAACACCCTATACCAGTGATGGCAAACCTTGGCACCCCAGATATCTCGGAACTACATTTCCCATGATGCTCACCTTCACTGCAGAGTACACAAGCATTATGGGAAATGTAGTTCCAAAACATCTGGGGTTCCAAGGTTTGCCATCCCTGCCCTATACCAACAGTGAAGTTTGGAGGTCAAAATACACCCACATTCCAACACTGGTGAACTTTGGAGGTGGGCACATCATGGTGTGGAGCTGTTTTTCAGCATACTGTACTGGTAAAACTCTTATTGAAAGAAGAATGAATGGAAAAATGTACCAAGAAATTATTGATAGCAATCTGCTGCCATCTACCAGGATGATGAAGCTGAAAAGAGGGTGGACATTTCAGCAAGACAATGATCCCAAACACAAAGCCAAGGAAACTCTCAATTGGTTTCAAAAGAAAATAAAGCTGCTAGAATGGCCCAGCCAATCACCTAACTTGAATCCAATAGAAAATCTTTGGAAAGAACTAGAGATCAGAGTTAATAGAAGAGGCCCACAGAACCTTCAAGATTTGAAGACTTATTGAATGGGCCAAAATCACACCTGAGCAATGCATGGGACTAGTTTCTCCATACAGGAGGCATCTTGAAGCTGTCATTACTAACAAAGAATTTTGTATGAAGAACTAACTACATTTCAGTGCGGGTCCTTTCACACGGGCGGTGCGCTCGGCGGACCCTGTTTTTCTCAGCGGGGATCGATCCTCGCTGAGCAGGCGGATGACGGCTCCATCTCCGCTTACTTTGCAGAGATGGAGCTGTCAGATCCCCACTCTCCTCTATGGGAGATCGGATAAAAATGGACCGCCTGTCCGTTTTCATCCGATCCGATTCTCCAGACGGATGAAAAATAGGGTTTCTGTCCGTCTGGATTTCCCAGACAGGATCGGATCGGATAGCAGTGTGTGTCAGCTGGCATGTCTCCACTGACATCTGCTGCTCCATAGAGGTACATGGAGCATCCAATCAGGTCTGCCTGAAAAACGAACAGGCGGACCTGATCGGAAAGCCAGTGTGAAAGGGGCCTTAGTGTGTTCAATACTTTTTCCGTGTGTCATTCCATTTTATTACACATAACTTCATTTCTGAACGTATTTTGTTTTGGTTTCTGTGTATGTATGGATTGCATGGGTTGTTACCGACATGTGGTGAAAATTTCATGTCAGTAGCACCTTTACAAATATATTTACCTAGAATAATGGTGCCGTGTTTAATACTTTTTAACCGCTGTATGTTAGACATAAATCTGATAAAGCCATTCATTTCTATGTCTATTATTAATTTTGATTTCTATCAATAATTTCTGCCATTTCATTGGACTGTGTTTTTGAAGAGTCCCCTGAAATGGTTAAGGGTTCTTGAGCTTTTTGCGTGAGCATTAATTTATCTGCTGTACACTGTGATATAGCTTGCCAAGCATAAAGTTATTGTCAGCGGATCCATAATTAGACTTGTCACACATTTCCCTATACAGTGCCAATATAAGATATTATCAGCTGTACACTATTGCTTTATTAGGAAACAACATCCTAGATATTAATATACAGTACAGCATTCTGTTGAATCCTTTATTAATTACAACTCTGCTTTTGTGGCTGTAACAGTTGTCCCAATGGAGAGTGTGTCTGAATACCGTGCATCTCTCTTTTTTTTTTTTTTCCCCATGTCACGCACTAATAAACATGCAGTAATTGTGTATGCAATGTAACTAAGCAATACAAATTCTTTAAATTCGTTCAAGTTTGTAAAATAAAACAAATGGGCTCATTTAAAGGCAACTTGCTCAGGACAAAAGGGACAGTAAAAGCACTTGTCCCAGGGCCAGCAGGAAAGGAGTCCTAAGAATAAATATGTTAGCAGTGTAGCTTAAAGTGGTTGTAAAGCCTCAAGGTTTTTCACCCTACTGCATTAAGGTGAAAAACCTTCTGTGCTTCAGTTCCCCCCCCCCCCCAGACCCCCCATTTTCTTACCTGAGCCTGATCCGATCCGGCAATGTGCATGAGTGCAGCTGCTCCAGCCGCTTTCTCTCTCCTCATTGGACAGATTGATGCAGCAGGAGCCATTGGCCATTAGCCAGTCATGCGGGGTTGCCAAGTCCCCCCATCTGTGTCAATAGACGCAGCAGCAGGACTCGGAAGCGAAGCCTGCACAAGTGCCCTCAGGGAAAGCAGCTTTCCGAGGGGGCACCCGATGAAGAGGAGGGGCCTAGAGCGCCGATGGGGCACCCCGGAAGAAGAGGATCGGGGCTGTTCCATGCAAAACTGTTGCACAGAGCAGGTAAGTATAGGCACGTTTGTTATTTGAAAAAAAAAATTCATAAGTTTATTTGTGTCCTGCAACAATATTGCCTCTTTTGCTGTGTTAACGCTGATACACACAGTGCCAAACTCCCTGGCCAATTTTTTGAACAACTGGTGTGATAAACCTGTGGCCCCACAATACCACGTATTGAAGTGGGGTGTTATTTAACAGTATACTTTTCTAAGAGTGTATTTTAGTCCTGCAAAAATTTGGCCTCTTTTTCTGTGTTAACTGTGCTACACACAGTAACAACAGTTACTGGCCAATTATTTGTAGAACTGGTGTGATAAACCTGTGGCCCCCCAATACCACAGTTTGAAGCAGGGTAAATTATCACAAAATTCACATCATAAAAAAAAAATAATCCATAAATAGTGCATTGCATGCTGTTCATTCTCACACTGAGATTAGTTTTCTGTATTCTGCAAAAAAACTGGTAGATGCTGCTGTTCTCTATCTTCACTTTCTATCCATGTCCCCAATTCAGCCAGGAATTTTGCAGCTGTGGTGGGAACTCTGCACATGCTCAGTTTTCAGTGAGTTGCTATGCTTAGTATTTCCTCCCCATCACATCTGAGCAACACATGGAGTCACAAATGTGTATACACAGTGGTAAATGACAGCCCACTCCCTCCTAGGGTAAAGAAGCGCTATGATATCTAGTCTGCTTCCAACTGTCATTTCTGTAGTCCAAAGATGAAAATTAAATAAAGATTCTGATAAGCAACAAGGAATGCTTTTGTTACCATGTTTTTCATACATCGGCCCTATAGATATCACAGAGTGTGCTTGATCAGTAAAAAGCTCCTGCCAGACAATACCGGTATAAAATCAAAGAACGTTTGGATTTAAAGGGAATATTCAGTGAATTGCTTATAACTTTCTCATTGCATTTTTATGATCTTGGAATTGCATTACCTCCTTTTTTTTTCAAGGTTTTATCTCCTAAGCAGTGATGAGTCCAGTAAAATCATAGCAAGTAAAAATTGACAATGATAAGTAGTTGCTTAAATTCCCAGCCATGGGCTTGTGATAAATGAGTGTGGACCGAAGTAGAATATTATTACTGTAAAAATGTGCAGGACAGCTCCTTCACTGCTAACCAATTTAAGTCTTTAATGAAGCCATTTGCACTTTGTACTTATTCTGCTACAGAGCTCCCTTATGAATTCAGAGTGTAAATGGTTCCTTGCGGGACTTTTCGTATTTGAATAGTCAGCAGCACCATCCGCTGAGGGATTTAGTAGAGGAGTGCAGGTGTTATTTCCCTGATACAGCTAGAGGCCTGTTTATTTAAAAAAGGAAAGGTAATAATTTATATGCTACAAATCTGGGTTTGATGGCAAAATAAATCTAAATCCCTCAACATCTTTATTGCCTGTAATAGCTGCTTTTAAAATTTGAAAATGGATTCATGCACTGGAACAGGCTACCAATAGATATTTTTTTTTTTTTTTCAAGATCATGACACAAACCTCAAAGTAATAAAAATGTACATGATCAGATCTAATCCCGGTTCTTGATGTTAGATTGACCCAACCCCATTCACTGCTCACAGACCAACCTGTATCCTCCTCAATTTCCTGCAATGACTTCACTGTAATCCACCATCCAAATATTATAGTAAATCACAAATGCATTTACTTTTGTATATAGTAGTCAATGCATTTGTACTTTAGGTCATTTTTTAACATTCTTTATTTGATGTTTTCAGAATGCAAAGTGTAGGACCTGGACAAGCAAAACGTAAAATGAACTTGCAATGAGCCAAAAAGTCTAAAGTATACAGCATAGGTGTATACATTCAGCAGCCACTTTATTAGGTACACCTGTTCAATTGCTTGGTAACACAAATTGCTAATCGGCCAATGTCAGAAACTCAATGCATTTAGGGCTCTTTCACACGGAGCGGACCGCATTGCGATCCGCTCCAGCATTTTTTTTTTTTTCACGGAGCGGATGACATTTGTGTCATCCGCTCCGTATGTCTGCATATCATCCCATCCGTTTGCGGATGATATACAGACATAATGTAAGTCTATGGGCATTGCGGATGTCAGCGGATGACACCGCTGACATCCGATTTTCCTTCCTTTCCGTTTTTTGAACGGAGGAAAAATAGGGTTCTGTTCCGTTCCAAAAAACGGAACAGAACTGAAAGGAAGAAAATTGGATGTCAGCGGATGGTATTCCGTTGACATCTGCAATGCCATTGACTTACATTATGTCTGTAAATCATCCGCAAAAAAATAGGATGATTTGCGGACATACGGAGCACCCGTGTGAAAGGGCCCTTAGGCATCTTTTCGTGGTGAAAACGACATGCTGAAGTTCAAACCGAGCATCAAAATGGGGAAGAAAGGGGATTTAGGTGACTTTGGCATGGTTGTTTGTGCCAGATGGGCTGGTCTGAGTATTTAAAAAATGTGCCAGATGGGCTGGTCTGAGTATTTAAAAAAACTGCAGATCTACTGAGATTTTCACACCCAACCATCTCAAGGGTTTACAGAGAATGGTCTGAAAAATAACCAGTGAGCGGCAGTTGTGTGGTCAAAAATGCCTTGTTGATGTCAGAGGAGAATGGGCAAACAGGTTTGAGATGATAGAAAGGCAACATTAGCTCAAATAACCACTTGTTACAACCAAGGTATGCAGAATACCATCTCTGAGTGAACAAAACATAAAATCTAGAAGCAGATGTGCTTCAGAAGGCCACACTGGGTGCCACTCCTCTCAGCTAAGAACAAGAAACTGAGGCTACAATTAGCACATGCTGGCCAAAATTGGAGAATAGAAGATTGGAAAAATGTTGCCTGGTCTGATTAGTCCTAATTCCAGCTGTGACATTCAGAGTAGGGTCAGAATTTGGCATAAACCACATGAAAGCATGGATCCATCCTGCCTTGTACCAACGGTTCAGGCTGGTGGTGGTGGTGTAATGGTGTGGGGGAAATTTTCTTGGCATACTTCGGGCCCCTTAGTACCAACTGAGCATCGTTTTAACGCCATGGCCTACCTGACTACTGTTGCTGACCATGTCTGTCCCTTTATGACTACAGTGTCACCATCTTCTGATGGCTCCTTCCAGCAGGATAATGCACCATGTCACAAAGCTCAAATCATCTCACCACTGGTTTTTTGAACATGACAATGAGCTCACTGTTGTCCAATGACCTCCACAATCACCAGATCTCATCCTTTGGGCTTGCGGTGGAATGGGAGATTTGCATCATGGATGTGCAGCCGACAAATCTGCAGCAACTGCGTGATGCTATCATGTCAGTATGGACCAAAATCTCTGAAGAATGTTTCCAACATCTTATTGAATCTATGCCACAAAGAATAAAAGCAGTTTTAAAGGCAAAAGACGGACCAACCTGTGTACCTAATAAAGTGGCCAGTGAGTGTATATGCATGTAAAAATAGAAAAATAACAGAATCAAGAACACAAACCAAAACACATAGAACTGCATATACACAACTTATTAGAGATGGTATCAGATCAGTAACTAGCGGGGGGGGCTACTACTGAAGGTCGACAGCTACAAATGTCAGAAATGATATGCTATAGGGTACACAAAGGAGAGCGGAACTGGCCTTCACTACCATAGTCCCTGCCATAGAGCGCTGGAGTTGGTCCAGTCTAGGGAAGAAACAAGAAAAATGGGGGAGGGGGATTTGTTAATGTACAGGGCTCATAGTGTGGTTGCTCGCTGGGAGAACCTCTGGTATCTCAACTGTACAGGAAGCAAAGGCCACAGTTTACTTTCCCTCTCCCCTGGGCCGGAGGAGTACAGTATCCAGAGAAGAGGTCAATGAGCTAGTTCAGTGGTATAGCTTGCAGAGAAGGTGTAATCGAACCAATAGTACCAAGTTGTTCTTCTCTGTGGTTGGCAGACACCAGAGTCTTTTCCATTGTACAAATTTCACTAATTTCACTAATTTTATGGAGCCAACCCCCATATAGAGTGGGATCATCTGTCGCCAGAAAATGGCAGAATACAGGCCTTGGCTGCAATGAGTAGGTGGATGGTGAGAGAACATTTAACAGGTAGGCCGCTGGGTCATCCCAGAGTAGGTCATTTTTATTTTAAGTCATTTGGTGAAAAAAATAAAAAAATAAATGCAGTTACAATTGCAAGTAATAATATAATCGTAAGTAATATTGTAATTTAGAAAATGTAAAGAACAAGTCTAGTAGTTTATGTGCATCTTTTTTTTGTATTATCTTTGGAAAAGATGATGTCGCCATCTTTCACTGATCTCTTTTTGGAATAATTTGTTCCAGTCCACAGTGTTTTAGCTTGTACAACGTATACCATGTCAACGCTTGTCCTATTTCTTATTTCTAAATTCTTGCTGTCTTAACTTAGTTTTGTTTAGCTCTTTTTTCATATGGTAATTATGCAGCTTTTTTTATTATTCAACAAGGTACTATCAACTTTCTTTTTCGATGCTTCAGGCTACTAAAAATATGCCAAAATTATTGGGCCAGGCCTTGGAACTAAGGGGCCAAGCCTAACCCCTGAAAAACAACCCCACACCATAATCATCCCTTCACCAAATGATTTGGACCAGTGCACAAAGCAAGGTCTATAAATACATGGATGAGCGAGTTTGGGGTGGAGGAACTTGACTGTCCTGACCTCAACCTGATGGAACACCTTTGGGATGAATTAGAGCGGAGACTGTGAGCCAGGTCTTGACCTCACAAATGTACTTCTGGAGGAATGGTCAAACATTCCCATAGACACACTCCTAAACCTTGTGGCCAGCCTTCCCAGAAGAGTTGAAGCTGATATAGCTGCAAAGGGTGGGCCAACTCAATATTGGACCCTACTGACTAAGACTGGGATGCCATTAAAGTTCATGTGCGTGTAAAAGTAGGCTTCCCAGCACTTTTGGTAATATAGTGCATGCATGTGTGTGTGTATATGTGTGTGTGTATATATTTATATGTATGTGTGTGTGTGTGTGTGTGTGTGTGTGTGTGTGTATATATATATATATATATATATATATATATATATATATATATATATATATGTGTGTGTGTGTGTATATATATATATATATATATATATTTGTGTGTGTGTGTGTGATTTTATGTTTTTTTACATTACATAAAGTTTATATAGTTTTTAAAAACCTTACAATAACTGTAACTCGGTCCTTTGTAGGGGATCCCTATATACAGTATCTTACACCTTATATCCAAACCCGGCAATCTGCCTATATTTGCATCAATCTTTGACTTTCTGGAACTGTCATAGGTATCCTGTTTTCTCCACGCATTTCATGGGATGCCTCACTTCTTCAGGAGCATAGGGGGATAGCAAAAGTATGTATAAAAATAAAACAAAAGGAGAATTTGTAAACAGTGCATGGTGTTTATATCTTAAAAATGCCATATTACATACATTGTAATCAGATTTTCCCATATGTTCTTGGGAGTTAGAGACATGAGGATACTTTAAAGAGTTACTTTTTATTTACAGAAAAGGTTATAACTTTGCTGAAATTATTATGAAAAAAGTTAGATACAACCAGTGGTTAGCAGACAGCGCTCAGCGGGATTCCTTTTTAATGTCGTCTTTTTAGTTACATAGCAATATGTCTTTGAAAATGACTTCCAATTTGAATGTTTTCACTGGACAGGAATATTCTGTCTTCCCCGTGATTTAGCAGCCACCCTACATTGTAATTGCATTGCTGAAAGTCTCTCTTTAACAAAAGATTCCTTATTATCTTCAGGTGCCGTAATTTGTTATCCATTACTTGGAAATGGCCATGTTCCAAACCCCCCAAATTACTGTTTAGCCAATCATCTCATTTTCATGTAACAGTTTCTTGTTCCTCTTAAAACTAATGACACTCTTAAGTGAATGCTTTGTGCGGGCCATTTCTTAGAAGCAATTGAATTTTCCCTAGCACTTCTCTGGCCGGCTGCCCATGGCATTGTGTTTAAGTTCCCAAGTGGCACGTGTCACTATGTCTCTGCATGCTGCCATTGTATGTGTGTTATTTCAAGACGCCGGCTGTGGACATTCGGGCTAATTAATTTCATTTTCAGAATGTTTACAAATTATAATGGAAGACCATTTTTTTTTCTTTTTCTTAACTGTACAATGAGTTTCTTTCCTGAGTAGTGCTATGAACAGTCTACACAGCTGGACAGTCATTTCCCAGTGCTCCATATTTCAGCTACTCAGATTGCTTGACATTTACAATACACTGTTTGTGGAACAACTCTCAATCTCCTTTTTATATCTCTGTTTGCTGTAGCTCCATCAATCTCGTTTTTTGATAAAACTAAAAAAAAAAAAATGGAAAAGCAACATAGCTTGAGCGATGTGGAGATTAAAGAAATCATCATGTGCTTGTACTGTCAGGACTGAAAATGTCATCTCTTGTAGAAAATTTAAAGAGTCTTCTACAGTTTTATCTACGTTCCTCCTGTGCAATGAAATGTATTTACGTTGTGCTACAAACACATTCAAGTTAAAAGTAATTTTAACATTTTTAAAGGCTAATTCCGGCACTGAAATTGTTTTACAGAAGTAAAATGAGTGGCCTCCAAACTACGGCCCTGGGGCCAGATGCAGCCCTTTGCTTGCCTTTAACCACTTCAGCCCGGAAGGTTTTACACCCCTTAAGAACTCTTCAGACCTGTCGTGTGTAAGGGGCCTAAGGGTCACGGGAGGAGCACTCAGATTTCCCTTGCCCAGCTGCAGACTTCTGCTCTTCCTTGAATGTGCTCCCCCAGAACATCTGTGAGATAAATTTCCAGCTGTAAGTTTTTTGTGCCTGGTTCAAGGCTTCATGGGACATACTTCTTAAATTTGCTGTGTGGACTTTCATGAGTCATTAATGGCCAAACCTCACATTTGGTATCTGCTTTAAAAGAACAGCAGCTCTGCATTGCCACTCCTCTGCATTGCACTTATGATCAAGCCCCGATGGGCTGGGTGAAAAACATCAGAGACGTGGGCCATGCACATTTCTTTTCACCTGTTGAGCTAGTAGTGTGCAACATCTCTTCCCCTTCAAACTTCCCTGCTTTCTGGATTAAGACAACATGCACCCTTAAATTTCTGTGAGACACCAGATCTACCAGAGCACCTTGAGTGCCGCTATAAGTTGTATAGAGTATAGTGACCTGACCAATAATGTATTCCTACACCCAAAAGGCAATTAACACTTCCTTTTAGTTTTGGCTGCGGGCTGGAAGGGACATCACCCCGCTCCGCCCTGCATATGTGCAAAAACCTTTTATCTATCGAGCTGCAAGGAAAAAGGCACTGGGTCCATGCAGCATGTAGTCTGAGGCTGACCATAGATTTATACTTTTTGTTTGTTCAACCGGTGGGCTGTAAAAAAAGGTTTATAAAGGAACCCTCCCCACTGGGTCATTGTATTCTGACCTTGGGGACTGTCCGCTGTCAGAATACACTGATCAGTGCCTGTAGCCCATTGGCTGCAGCTGCTGATCAAGCAAAATTCTTCAGTTATACAATTTTTCAACAAGCCCCTTCAACAGAAGTTTTCTGTTGAGCGAGAGTGGCTACACACAGATCTGAATTAGTCTGGTCCTAGCTAAAATGGCCAGATTTTGGTCCTTCTATGGCCAGGTTAAGGCTCTGTTTAAGATAGGCAATAATTAGCTAATTTTTCTCTTGGTGAGAAAGTGCCTTCATATAACAGCTTTTGCAGTTGAGAAAAAGAAATAGACAGGTGTTGCCATGAAACCCCTGTATATATGTCGACTTTAAGGGCACAACATGAGACAAATATCAGCAGTAATTTTTCATAACATGTAATTTATTAGACAATCGTTTAAAACCTATGTTATAAAAAGAGGATATAGGCCCTATATTGGGGCTCAGCTCACACAGAAAGAGAACAGACACAGGATATAAAGATCTCGTTACAATATATTTTGTGTAAACCTTACATATGAAATGTAGATCAGAAAATTGTGTTGATATTTACAGTATCACGATTACATAGATATAAGGTTCTCGTCTGATCACCGGTCATCGCGTTTCGAACAAAGCTTCCTTAGGACCGTAAGAGTGTAGGTGTGCAGACGATATTCTCTTAAAGTAAACATATTTAATATTAGAATCTCATTCCATATAATACAGTTAATAATACTGTTAAACAACAAAGTATAAATCAAAATGACTCAACGTGGCTTACAGAGAACGGTATCCTTCCAACCCCTAAGCGTAACAGTCCGGGGGGCGCACACGAGAGCAAATAGGGTCAATCAGCAATGTATGTTTGGGTACACAGCCCATTAATCCTAAACATAGAATAAAACATAAATACATGAATGTTTGGGGAAAAAAAAAATCTTTCTTTGCACTTAACTTTTAATTTTTGAAGTAGGGAGACAATGAACTTACTTATTGATTAACTATTAATGAATTTATTAATGAACTTACTTATTGATTAAGTACATCTCAATAGAGGCGGTGTAACGGATCACCTGGCACCCCGACCGGACACCTCCATTGACAGATGCTCCTAGTGCTTCCCGAGGGCTCCAAGCACTCCACCAGATACTGTAACCACTTCTGACCCCACGAACCGCCGCAGCTTTATTAGGGTCTCGCTGTCTCCTACCCACCCTGGACCTACGACAAGGCTCCAGGTTCCCATGGGTGAACCTCTCTTCCCCCAGAGAGTGCAGAAGGAACTGGAACAAGCTCTTACTCAAGCTCTTACAAGACCTTAATGATTATCCAAGGGAGTATGAAGGACATAGCAATCCCTTTCCCCAATGAGAGACAGGACTCTAGATTGAGGGGGAAGTATAACTCAACTTTATTGAACAAGAAACCTACTTTTATGCAGTTTTCCCCCACAAGGTTACTGCCCAGGTGGACCTTGTTGAAAACAGGCCCTGACATTCACAATCTAATGAAAACAGAGTTTTACACTCCCATACGGTGTACACAAAGATATACACTGTGGGACAACCCCCCCTCCCCCTTAGCAGCCAATCCACATACACATATACATCCAATAATAAGCTTATCTTAAGGCAGACAGAACAATGTGAGGTCATTAACATTTAACAATTAGACCGGCACAATCCACATTCCCTCCCAATACACAAACAATAGGGAAGTCTGCCAATGACAGTCTGTTTGTCTCTCTCACAGCAAGCCCATGGAATACACTGTGTAAGGTGGTATTAAATCTTCATATTTCTAAATGAAGATATGGTTGACAAATATTACTGCCCCATCTGAAGCAATTGAAACCATCAGGTATCTGCTCCTCACCTCCAGTGACGGTGAATACCGTCACAGACGGAAACAGGATCCACGTTGTATATTGGGGTATGTTGTCTATAGAAAATCACAGTAGCATTCTAAACATGTGAAAAAGGAAGGGTATATTTTATGCATATTTATTAGTTACCTTTATCCCTCTATATTATATATTCTATTGTCTTATAACAGTATCTTAGATCCACCTGTTTTTTATATATAATAATATCAGACGTTGCGTATTTACGCCACTGTGTACCCCCGTTTGAATAGAAAAAAAAGAAACGGATTTCCTCTAAAAGGTTAGCCAATCCTGAAAAATAGCAGGGGTGTAATATTATAAAATTTATTTTTCATCTAGCAGACTGTCTAAGCCCAAAATAGCATAGACCGACAACAAGGAGTTCTCACCCTGCAGTAGAAAAATTGAGGTATCACGTAATTTAGAGGAGGGGATGAAGGCTTATGTGATGTAGCATCCTAAACATAATATTATCAAACAATTCGGCTCCATAATATTATTTCCATGTGCCGACCTACTTAAAGGTGAAAGCCATACCTGCAAATCTGTTCCCAGTGTGTGGAGTGCTGCCCTGTCATATCGCTTCATTGGCCTGTCTTTTATGCTCCCGCACCAAAACAGCATCCGCCGCACGTGTAGGTGGCAACAGGTAACAACGCCATACAGTGATGTGCATTTCAAGAGACGGCGCTTGCGCAAGGAAGTGATGTGCTGTCTTTAAGAAAGTGGCCCGGTTCCAAAGCTCCCCTATTCACTGTAGCCCAAGATACGGTAGAAGCATCCCGGATGCCAGCAATATCCATGCTATGGATTTTGTGGATTAAAGGGCCAGGAATACAGGTCCCTCCTGAAACATAACCCCCCCCCCCCAGAAAATTGGAAGGATATGTGGAAACCCATATGCCCGCCTCCAAACTGAAACTTCAGGATATGGAGTAGCCAGCCATAAGCCATGTAGCAAAATAAGATAATGCATATCGATTTTAACACTGTTGGTACCAAAAATTCAGTATAAACATGATAGAAGGGGAAAAAAGAGAAGTACAAGTGTCCATTGTAAACACTAGGTAAGAGTAAATCTCAAACAAATACATGATGAATATCATTAGACATACTGCCTAATCACTGCGTAATATGGAATCCAAAAAGCAGATATCAGGGAGAGAACCAGGGAAAACATCACAGGGAACATGGAGTTAAAAGAATGGGATGGCATGCAAGTTGCCATTGGGTAGGTATAATGATTGGTTCTCGTAATTCCAATAACAGAACTTACAGGTACCACATTTCCATGTACCTTTTAGTTCCAAATGATCTACATCTTTGGTTTCTTGTCTCTTATTGACCTTGCTCTTACAAAGGTAATTTCCGGAGAGTCCCTAATATATTTCCTCAAAATCTTGTCATTGGTGAGTAGATACCAATGTTGTTGGAGTATCCTTATTTGTGTATGTTGTCTAGTATAGGGAGTTATGAGACAAACTGTTTCCGTTTTTGACTGCCTTTGGCCCTGGAACATAACTTCCTCTCTTTTACGCTTGTATGCCCTATTGTATGTCTTCCGTAATATTGTCCGTGAATATCCTCTGGTAAGTAGTCTATTTCACAGGGAGTTAGCCACACATTTGAAATGGTCATCACTCGAGCAGATCCGTCCGAGTCTTAAGTATTGTGAGTAAAGTAATCTGTGGACCAAGGGTCTAGGATGAAAACTATTGGTATGTAATACCATATTTCCAGCAGTGGGTTTCCTATAAAGATTTGTTTCTATCTTTCTTTCCTCTTGTATGAGAATTTGTATGTCTAAAAAAGAAATGGCTTTCTCATCGTGTTGTACAGTGAATTTTAAGTTAGTCTTTCACTCCTAAAGCTCCCATGAATTCATCAAGTTCATCCACCGACTCTGACCATAGGATCATGATGTCATCTATGTATCGAAGCCAGAGGAGGATGTTCGAGCAAAATTTATGAAATTTATCATCGGAAAATAGCATACGCTCCCACCCCCCCCCCCCAGGTACAGGTTCGCGTACGATGGGGCATAACATGTCCCCATCGCCACCCCCTGCACCTGGAGGTAGTGGGAGCCATCAAATGTAAGTGTATTTCTGGTGAAGATGTGTTCCAAGGCATCTAGACTAAAAACATTATATGTATGGCATTAAAGAATTCTTGAATGAGAGACTTCATGAACTATCGCTAACCCCTTGGAGTGTGGAATGCTGCTGTACAATGCCTCTATGTCAATGGCCACAAGCCTTGAATTAGGGGAAACGTGTATTTCCTCCAGGCGTCTCAATAGGTTAGGAGTATCCTGAATGTAGGTGGGTATTGCTGTCACACGAGGACGTAAGTATGTATCAATTAAATGGCTCATTTGCTCTGTATCTGAGCCTATACCTGAAAGTATGGGTCTACATGGAGGTGTCAACATATTATTATGGGTCTTTGGTAGCGCATAGAATGTTGGTATGCGAGAGGATGTGACAAGGGCTAGTTAATTTGCGTCCTTGTCTATAACTCCTTCATGATATGCTTTTACTAATGGTTGTACAAATTATTTTTGAAACGTATTAATTAGTCTGGTCCTAACTAAAATGGCCAAATTTAAATCCTTCTATGGCCAAGTTAAGGTAGGCAATAATTAGGCAATTTTACTCTTGGTGTAAAAGCATCTTCATAAAACAGCTTTTGCAGTTGGGTATGCCAGGTAGACTATCACTGGTACAAGGGGCTAGAACTGGAAAGCTACAGCATTGGATCAGCTTAAAAAAGTGTGATTTCTTCGAATAAAATTACATTCCAGAAACAGATCATAAATGCCCTTGTGAACGTTTTTTCATAGAATTATGTTCTTTGTCACGTAAACCCACTTTTTTCAGTGAGCAAACCAGGTGATAACTTGCACTGCGTCTTGCCAACAAATTTTACGTGTTTGTATGAAATGTTCCATAGTTTCTGGCAGGTCGGGGTTGTTGTAACACTTTGGTTCATAAACTGAAAACATTGTTATGACAGCCAATTACAAATGTTTGCTGAAAATGTCACTTTCTCTGCTTTGCCATGATTCTGTATATGAAATCTGTTTCTGGGAGAGGACAAGCTGGCAGGTTTCCTCTTTGCTTGTCATACATTTCCAGATGTGTAGTATTTTCAGCATAGGGTTAGGGATGGCGGTATAGTAGAGATTAATAGTTTTCTATTCATAGTTCAAGTTATTACATTGGAACCAGTACACTGGAGGCACAGCTAGGGTTAAAGACGGGCATAACCGGCGTTCTCAATCTATTGTGAGGACAGGTTTTCACATTACTAGTGTTTTCAGGTAAACAGTACTGTACTAGACTCTGGTTCCATTTTGCTGAAATTTCATTGCAGCAACTCAAAATGGTACTCAGTAGTTTGTATGGTCCCCACAATATCGGGGCATGCTCCTAATGAGATGACTGATGGTGTCCTGGGGTATTTCCTCCCAGATCTGAACCTGGTCATTACTGAGCTCCTGAACAGACTGAGGTGCAACCTGGAGGCGTCAGAGGGAACGAAGCATAATGTCCCAGAGGTGTTCTATTGGATTTAGGTCAGGCGAGCGTGGGGGCCATTCAGTGGTATCAATTCCTTCATCCTCCGGGAACTGGCTGCATACTCTCACCACATGAGGCCGGGCATTGTCATACACCAGGAAGAACCCAGGACCCACTGCACCAGTGTACGGTCTGACGATGGGTCCAAGGATTTCATCCCGATACCTAATGGCAGTTAGGGTGCCATTGTCTAGCCTGTAGAGGTCTGTGCGTCCCTCCATGGATATGTCTCCCTGGACTATCACTGACCCACCACCAAACCGATCATGCTGAACGATGTTACAGGCAGCATAATGTTCTCCACGGCTTCTCCAGACCCTTTCACGTCTGTCACATGTGCTCAGGGTGAACCTGCTCTCATCTGTGAAAAGCACAGGGTGCCAGTGGCGGACCTGCCAATTCTGATGTTCAATGGCAAATGCCAATTGAGCTCCACGGTATCAGGCAGCGAGCACAGGGTTCACTAAAGGAGGTTGGGCCCTCAGGCCAACCTCATGAAGTATGTTTTCTGATTTGGTCAGAGACATTCACACCAGTGGCCTGCTGGAAGTCATTTTGTAGGGCTCTGGCAGAGCTCATCCTGTTCCTCCTTGCACAAAGGATCAGATACCCGTCTTGCTAATGGGGTAAGGACCTTCTATGGCCCTGTTCAGCTCTCCTAGAGTAACTACCTGTCTCCTGCCTCCTCCATGCTCTTGAGACTGTGCTGGGAGACACAGAAAATCTTCTCACAATGTCACATATTCATGTGACATCCTGGAGGAGTTGGACTGCCTGTGCAACCTCTATAGGGTCCAGGTATCGCCTCATCCTACCAGTAGTGACACTGACCATAGCCAAATGCAAAACTAGTGAAAAACACTCAGAAAAGATGAGTAGGGAAAAAAATGTCAGTGGCCTCCACCTGTAAAACCATTCCTGTTTTGGAGGTTGTCTTATTGTTGCCCATTTAGTGCACCTGTTGTTAGTAGCCCCCTCTGCTACTTAATTGACCAGATCAATATCCCAGGAGTTTAATTGACTTGTTGCTATACTCTGCTTAACCACTTGCCGACCAGTCACTGGGACTGTACTGCGGCAAAGTGGCTCAATTCCATCCAGCAACGTAGACCTACGTCGCTGGAATCCTCCCCTTGTGGGCAGCGCTCGCGCGCCGCCGGGGGCTCGCTCCCGCTGTTTTCAGTCACAGCGGGAGTCGGGCCAGGGGAGGAGCAGCAGCGATCGCCGCCACTCTTCCCCGATCGTCGGGGAATCGAGTGTGGAGATCCGCCCGCTTGTGTAAACAGAGCGGGCGGATCTCCTAAGTGACAAACAGTGACAGATTGCAGGGTTCAGCATAGAATTTTGATTTTTACATTTTTTTGGGAGGGAATTTCATATAAAAAAAATGTGAAAAATATTGTTGTTTTTTCAAAATTTACGCTCTTTTTTTGTTTATAGCGCAAAAAGTTAAAATCGCACAGGTGATCAAATGCCACCAAAAGAAAGCTCTGTTTGTGGGGAAAAAAAGGACGTAAATTTCGTTTGGGTACGGCGTCGCACGACCGCGCAATTGTCAGTTAAAGTCGCAAAGTGCAGAATCGCAAAAAGTGGCCTGGACGTAAGACAGCAAAATCCTCCGGTGGTAAAGTGGTTAAAAAGTGTTCCTTTCATTCTTTTGAGCAGTCAATTACATTTTTTAATTTTAGGTTTTATCAGCGCTTCATGTGTCTCCCCATGTTTTTTTGCACCATTTAAGTTTAAGGGAAATGGAGAAGAGAGCGGTGAGAAGAGGAGAAGAGAGCGGTGAGAAGAGAAGAGAGCGGTGAGAAGAGGAGAAGAGATCGGTGAGAAGAGAGCAGTGAGAAGAGGAGAAGAGAGCAGCGAGAAGAGGAGAAGAGAGCGGCGAGAAGAGGAGAAGAGAACGGTGAGAAGAGGAGAAGAGAGCGGTGAGAAGAGGAGAAGAGAACGGTGAGGAGAGGAGAAGAGAGCGGTGAGGAGAGGAGAAGAGAGCGGTGAGGAGAGGAGAAGAGAGCGGTGAGGAGAGGAGAAGAGAGCGGTGAGAAGAGGAGAAGAGAGCGGTGAGAAGAGAAGAGAGCGGTGAGAAGAGGAGAAGAGATCGGTGAGAAGAGAGCAGTGAGAAGAGGAGAAGAGAGCGGTGAGGAGAGGAGAAGAGAGCGGTGAGGAGAGGAGAAGAGAGCGGTGAGAAGAGGAGAAGAGAGCGGTGAGAAGAGGAGAAGAGAACGGTGAGAAGAGAGTGGTGAGAAGATCTGGGTTATACGGAGATCTCTCTTTAGCTCAGAATGGGGATGCTCACCTCCGTGCAAGAGAATGGCCGGCATTGTGTATGAGTTTTATCCAAACACTTGCTCTGCCTCAAGCATTGTTCTGACAGGAGACAATGGGCTGGGGAAGAAACATATGGTTCATTCTGCCATGGTAAACAATCTCATTCAAACTGACATACAAGAGCTTTTTATAGAAATACATTGATGTTTTTTGCAGCCATCGTACCTTCTTTTTACAGATTACTCACCATCATTGTCTTTGTTTTCTTAGACATGTCTTTTATTTCTTTTCTTTGGATCATTTATTCCCTTCTGAGATATTAATTTACAGTCTTCTGTGGTTGGGATAGTTGATGATTCATTCTATTATTATTTACAGTAATTTGATTCCAAAGCTGATGATCATATAGACAGAGCATGCCTAAAGTGCAATAGTAAGGCCTCTTGCCCATGATACTCCTGTTTGAGCATTTACTTTTTCAGATGTCATTTCAGGCGGTTTTTTAAAATGTATTTGCACGTATTTACACGCATTTTCACGTGTAAGCATTCACACATTTTCATGTGCAGCTGTGCAATGCGGGCAAACTTATTTTCACGTTTTCTTTCGGCACAATATTAGGGCAACAAGATTGTGGAATTCTCTACCACAAGAGGTGGTTTCTGCGGGTAGTATGGTGGCTTTCAAAAGACTCTTAGACTTACATCTCAAGGATCAGAACATTCAGGGGTATGGGAGATGATTACAGCCACACATGCCTACACAGGTTGAACTGGATGGACTATTGTCTTTATTCAACCTCACCTACTATGTAACTATGTAACTATGTAATATACAAATGAGCATTTAGGAGCATGAGGCGTAACTTACTGACCAAAAATGGCGATTTTTCTATATATATATTTTTTTTTTACTCGAGAATGCACAACACTTGTTTATGCGCCTGTGTGCATGGGCAGGAGGAATAGTGCCCCATCATTGGTGTCAGCAGTAAGAATAGTGCCCCATCATTGGTGTCAGTAGGAGGAATGGTGCCCCATCATTGGTGTCAGCAGGAGGAAAAGTGCCCCATCATTGGTTTCAGTGGGAGGAAAAGTGCCCCATCACTAGTGTGTCGGTGAAAGGAATAGTGCCCCCTCATTGGTGTCAGCAGGAGGAATAGTGCCCCATCATTGGTGTCAGTGGGGGGGGGGATATTGCCCCCTCATTGGTGTCAGCACGAGGAATAGTGCCCCATCATTGGTGTCAGTAGAAAGAATAGTGCCCCATCATTGGTGTCAGCAGGAGGAATAGTGCCACATCATTGGTGTCAGCAGGAGGAATAGTGCCCCCTCATTGGTGTCAGCAGGAGGAATAGTGCTCCATCATTGGTGTCGGAGGGAGGAATAGTGCTCCATCATTGGTGCCAGTGGGAGGAATAGTGCTGCACCATTGGTGTCAGTAGGAAGAATAGTGCCCCATCATTGGTGTCAGTAGGAAGAATAGTGCCCCATCATTGGTGTCAGTGGAAGGAATAGTGCCGCATCATTGGTGTCATTGGGAGGAATAGTGCCCCATCATTGGTGTCATTGGGAGGAATAGTGCCCCATCATTGGTGTCAGTAGGAAGAATAGTGCCCCATCATTGGTGTCAGTGGGAGGAATAGTGCCGCATCATTGGTGTCAGTGGGAGGAATAGTGCCGCATCATTGGTGTCAGTGGGAGGAATAGTGTCCCATCATTGGTGTCAGTGGGAGGAATAGTGCCCCATCATTGGTGTCAGTGGGAGGAATAGTGCCGCATCATTGGTGTCAGTGGGAGGAATAGTGCCCCATCATTGGTGTCAGTGGGAGGAATAGTGTCCCATCATTGGTGTCAGTGGGATGAATAGTGCCCCATCATTGGTGTCAGTGGGAAGAATAGTGCCCCATCATTGGTGTCAGTGGGATGAATAGTGCCCCATCATTGGTGTCAGTGGAAAGAATAGTGCCGCATCATTGGTGTCAGAGGGAGGAATAGTGCCCCATCATTGGTGTCAGTAGGAAGAATAGTGCCCCATCATTGGTGTCAGTGGGAAGAATAGTGGCCCCATCATTGGTGTCGGTGGGAAGAATAGTGGCCCCATCATTGGTGTCAGTGGGAGCAATAGTGCACAACGGGGCAAATACAGTTAACAAGGGATCGCTGTTTGGGGACCAATAGTTTAAGATTGGATAAGAGGAGGAGAGGGGTGGATGAACATTATGACCTCCCCTCATCCAGTCACAGAACACAGTGTATTCTGTGAAAAGAATACATAACATTTTGTGAATGGATGAGGTGGAGAGTGAGCAAGCTAAGAATTTTACAGAATGCAGCAGCGTCGTCACACGTGGGACCCCCATCATTAGATGTGATTTTTTTTTTTTTATATACAAAGCAGATATGTAAAAATGTTATTATCCTGCAGTAAAGCCTGTATGTATTGGTATATTTCTCTTTATTTGATCTTGTGTGCTTTCTTTATCATTTTCTGTTCACATTGTATTTGTCTTAGATGTAATGTTATCTGACTTGAGATATAAGAGCCGTAACGCGGTCACGTTCACCTGCTCATAAATCTTCGGCGGCCCTTGATCTTGTGTCATTTCCGCTCTTCTGATTTGCTCATTTAGTGAATGCAGAAGCCATAAAATAAACGCCATGATTCATGTGCTGTACAATACCTTCCTCTTCCTTTTAATTCCATATCCATCCTCCGGCCTCCCAGCCCCAGGAAAGCCATCAATTTGAGGACAGAAATTCTGGGAGGACAGATACAAATTATTACTCCATTTTATCACTGAACTTGGTGAGAGTCAAGCAGAAAAATTCTCCATCAGAAGACTTCTTAAGATACTAATTTTGACTGAAGGCTCCTATCTCCAGATCTGACATTTTATTTTATCTCTTTCTATCCTGAATATTATTGGATTTGTATTTTCCTAGGTATTATGTCTACATGCATTACTGTATTAAAGTAGATTGTTTAAGACGGGGTCGAAAACCTTCTAAACATAGGGGTCAGTATATTGTCCTTTAGAATTCTAGAGGGCCAAACTGTGGAAAGTGGGAATAGAAAATGTCCTGGCATCAGCTGGAGTGCAGAATGCCATAGGCATGTTGGTCGGGGGGAATAAAAAAAATTAAACAGCACCTGTGGTCAGTAAGAAAAGGAATACGACCAATCATTGGTATTAGTGGGAGGACCTGTGCTCCATCATTGGTTTCAGTGGGAGAAATTTGGCCAAATACTGGTGTAAATGGGAGGAACAGTGGTGCATCATTGGTGTCAGTGGGAGGAATTCTATCCTATTGTTGGTGTCAGTGGGAGGAATTCTATCCTATTGTTGGTGTCAGTAGGAGGAATAGTGCCCCATCATTAGTGTTAGTGGACAGAACATTGCCCATCATTGGTGTCAGAAGAAGGAATTATGCCCCATCATTGGTGTCAGTAGGAGGAATTATGCCCCATCCCATTGTGTGTGTCAGTAAGAGGAATTGTGCCCCATCATTGGTGTGACTGGGAGGAACAGTGCCCCTTCATTGGAGCCTGTTGGAGGAATTATGCCCCATCATTGGTGTCAGTGGGAGGAATTATGCCCCATCATTGGTGTCAGTAGGAGGAAATCTATCCCATTGTTTGTGTCAGTGGGAGGAATTGTGCCCCATCATTGGAGCCTGTTGGAGGAATTATGCCCCATCATTGGTGTCAGTAGGAGGAAATCTATCCCATTGTTTGTGTCAGTGGGAGGAATTGTGCCCCATCATTGGAGCCTGTTGGAGGAATTATGCCTCAATGTTGTGTTCAGTAGGAGGATCAGTGTTCCATTATTGGTATTATTGGGAATGAATAGTTCCCCATCATTGGGTATTAGTGGGAAGAATAGAGCCCCATTGTTGGTGTCAGTAGGAGAAATAGTGTCCCATCGTTGCTATTAGTAGGAGAATAAGTGTCCCATCATCGGTATTAGTGTGCTCCATCGTTGGTTTTAGTGGGAGATACTATAGCCGGATATTGGTGTCAGTGGGGGGAGTTATACCCCATCATTTGGTGTCAGTGGGGGGAGTTATACTCCATCATTTGGTGTCAGTGGGGGAGCTATGCCTCATCATTTAGTGTCAGTAAGAGGAATTATGCCTCATCATTTGGTGTCAGTGGGGGGAGTTATACCCCATCATTTGGTGTCAGTGAGGGAGCTATGCCTCATCATTTGGTGTCAGTGTGGGGGGGGGGGTATGCCTCATCATCTGGTGTGAGTGAGAGGAATTATACCTCATCATATGGTGTCAGTGTGGGGGGGGGGGGGCTATGCCTCATCATTTAGTGTCAGTGGGAGGAGTTATGCCTCATCTTTTGGTGTCAGTGGGAAGAATTATGCCTCATCCATACCTCCCTTTATGAGATGGGAATGAGGGCCACCTATTAGCAAAAGTATGTAGGCATAGGACATACCCCCGCCATGCCCCCCCCCTCCCTTAATGTAGAAGTCCTTTATTTCTTCCCTTCTTTTATACTGACTTATAGAATTTCCAAACACAGACCTTTAGAAATTGGATAAAAGGTTTAGCACTGGGAAACACTTTTTGATAGATAAATAGATAGATACATAGTGAAAAATGTGGGAAAAATGAGGAGGAAAGAGGGACAGAGGGACATTGTTCCAAATCACGGACAGTCACTTGAAATCAGGGACAGTTGGGAGCTATGCCTCATCATTTGATGTCAATGGGGGAAGTTATGCCTCATCATTTGGTGTCAGTGGGGGTAAGGAAACCTGTGGTGGAAGGAAAGAAAAATGCATAATCTCTGGGCTGCATAAAACTGTGGCTCAATGTCGTCTTCCAACTGCTAGTGTGAACCAGCCCTTAGTCAACCTCACCGATGGCAAGAAAGAATGTTCTAATGAACAATTTTTCAGAATTTCTGTATGAACATTCCAACACAGATCTAACCGTGTCCAAACCAGCTTTAAGCAGAGTTCCAGTCATTTTTTGTACAAAAAGTGTATCTGCTGACTTTTTTAATAAACAGCCACTCACCTGTCCCACGGTCCAGCGGTGTACTCACCCCAGCTGTGTTCTCCCCGTGTCCTCCCTCAGGGGCACCGGCATCTCTACTATGGGCACCCAGCTGTGACAGCTTGCGGCTGCCCACTGCACAGGCACTGCACTCTCTGACTGGTCCTGAAGTCTTCTAGGACCGGTCATGTGTCCCAGAAGAGTTTGGGAATGAGAACTTCCGTTTCCAATCACCTAAAGTGACCACAACGGAAGTGGGAGCGGGTACCTGTGAAAATCAGGTACCCCCCTCCCCAAAAGCTCCGTCTCACAAACAGGAGCTGGGATAAGGCCTTAAAGCGGAAGTTACACTTTTGGGTGGAACTCCATAGTTACATTGTTAGTGAGGTTGAAAAAAGTCACCAGTCCATCCAGTTCAACCTATGATGTGTGTGTGTTTGCTGTTAACCGTACATTGCATACCCCTGTATGTTGTGGTCTTTAAGGTACCTATCTAATAGTTTTTTGAAACTCTTGATGCTCCTTGCTGATACCACTGCTTGTGGAAGCGAATTCCACATCCATACTGCTCCGTCAGTTCCAGCCTCAAAATTTTTTTTTCGATAAAAATACCCCCCCGGGACAGTCAGGGCTAGTGCATTTCAGCAACGATAGCCTCTGAACTGTCCCCGGTTTCACTTACCTTTGAGAAGAAATACTTACCTTGAAAATGTCTTGTCCAGCCCTGCCATCTTAGGTGTGGGCAGCTGAAGCCAGAGCATCCTCTTCGGTGACGTTGAAGTCCCAGAATGCCCTGCACCGGCCCCGCTCATCACTTCCGGTGCAGGCGCGTCATCCCTGCACAGCTTCTGGGCATGCCCACAAGCTGCTCAGCAGGGAATAACGCGCCTGACCCGGAAGTGACGAGCAGGGCCGGTGCAGGCGCATTGACTCTTGGGAGCGATGACGTTCGGCTCCCAGGAGTCAATGCAAGCAGGAAGAGACGGCGCAGGCCGCAGCAAATAGGGAGGAAGAGGAAGCAAGGTAAGTATATTTTCTTTAATAACAAGGTAAGTAAATAAAAAAAAAAAATGTGAAATTATCCAATTCTTTTTCAGCGACAGTACAGCAAGAGGATTGTGTAAAGTCAATTTTGAGGCCGGAATTCCACTTTAAGGTTAAACTGCTTTTCTTCTAGTTTTAGTGAGTGGCCCTGTGTCTTATTGAATTCCCTTTCCCTGAAAAGTTTGTTCCCTATGCTAGGGTCGCCAGTATTAGGGATGCACCGATCCGACTTTTTTGGACCCGATACCAATATCTGGCGTTGTGAAATCGCCGATACCGATACCGGAACCGATCCGGAGCTACACACAAAGCATGCGGCTGCAGTTCAGAGCAAAGCCGCTGCTTCATGTGTGTGGCTCCTCCATTCACAGGCGAAGTGCATCTGATATCACTCCGCCTGTGAGCCGGGACTATACAGGAAGTGGCGGCTCCCATCCCATACTACTACTGCACTTAGTAAGGGATGGCTGAGCCGTTACTAAGCAAAAACCGGATCGGCCAGTGGATCGGTCAATGTTACCGATCCCCCGATCCAGCAAAATTGGCCGTATCAGCGCCGATATCGGATCGGTGCATCCCTAGTATTTGTACATTGATATCATATCCCCACTCAAGCGTTTCTTCTCCACTTTAACATATGCCACCTGGAGTTTATTATCTGCTCAGTCAGGTCATCATTTAGGTTCCTTCAATGAAATGACATAATTCCAAGCTGCGGGTGTTTAGATTAGCTAGATAAGTAATCATAAAGAAGAGTGATACTGTAACACAGCAAATCAATTAAATGACCAAAGTGGAGCACGTCTTTGATTCATTCTCTCTATAGTTCAGTGATCTGTTTTTTTAATTAATGAACACAGCAGATAAGAGCGTCGTTGTTATTTACTCATTAATACGCACACACTCTTCCATCGCTAAGATTAATCTCCATCTTCATTTTAAAAAACATTAAAATAAGCAGTGAATGAATTACCGCTGGATTTGAAGTGCTGCCAGCGCTCACATATGGTGTTGGTGGATGGATGGTGAACATATTACATGGCCCAAGGTGGTTTACTAAGTAGTGGGAAGCTTTATACATGTGAGCAGGTGACACGGCAAAAGAGAAGAGGAATATTCTATTGCTGGAACTTGTTGCTTCCATTTGATATTAATAGCGAGTACATCCTGCATGCTGTATCTCCAGCACATGTGTATCTGGGTCAGGCTTATCCTTCCCTCCGGGGTAGATTTACTAAAAGACACTTGGGGAGTTCAGATGAAGGGTAAGGGGGGGGGGGGGGGGGGTGTAAAACATAGCAGATGGCAACATTTAGATTTTGGGATCACTTTTATTCCACTTTTGTTTTTGCAGACATTGCGTAGGAAGTCGACTCTTTCAGGTTCACACAGTATGCAGTTATCTGCCTATTGTCTGCAGGATCATAATTGGGTTGCTTTGCAATAGATAGAATACTACCTCCAACTGCGCATGCGTAATAATAATAATCAAATAAGGCCCCTTTCACACGGGCGTTCCGATCAGATCCGCCTGTCAGTTTTTTAGGCGGATCTGATTGGATGCCCCATTCAGCCCTATGGGGCAGCGGATGTCAGTGGTAACATGTCCGCTGACACCCGCTGCCATCCGCATCCGATCCTGTCCGTGAAATCTGGACGGATGGAAACCCTATTTTCCATCCGTCCTGGGGATCGGATCGGATGGGATCGGATGAGAGCGGACAAGTGGTCCGCTCTCATCCGATTCCCCATAGAGAGCAGCGGGGGCTGTGACACCTCGCTCTCCGCACTGCAAGCGGAGACGGAGCTGCCATCCGCCGGCTCAGCGGGGATCGGCGGATCGATCCCCGCTGAGCAGCACGGATCCACCTACGGAGGCGGACCGTGTGAAAGAGCCCTAACATCAAGGGCTCTTTCACACGGGCGATCCGATCAGATCCGCCTGTCAGTTTTTTAGGCGGATCTGATCGGATCCTCCATGCAGCTCTATGGGGCAGCGGATGTCAGTGGAGACACCTCCGCTGACACCCGCTGCCATCCGTATCCGATCCTGTCCGTGAAATCTGGACGGATGGAAACCCTATTTTTCCATCCGTTCAGGGATCGGATCGGATGAGAGCAGACAGGCGGTCCGCTCTCATCTGATCCCCCATAGAGAGCAGCGGGAGCTGTGACACCTCCCTCTCCGCACTGCAAGCGGAGACGGAGCTGTCATCCTCCGGCTCAGCGGGGATCGGCGGATCGATCCCCGCTGAGCAGCACAGATCCGCCTACGGAGGTGGACCGTGTGAAAGAGCCCTAAGGCCCCTTTCACACATGCGGACCGTTCAGATCCGCCTGTCCGTTTTTTCGGAACGGATGCCCCATGCATCTCTATGGGGCATCGGATGTCAGCGGTGACATGTCCGCTGACATCCGACCTGTCGAATCCGGATGGATGGAAACCCTTTTTTCCATCTGTCCAGCGGATCAGATCGGATGAAATCGGACAGACGGTCCATTCCCATCCGATTCCCCCATAGAGAACAGCAGGGACCTGACAGCTCCGTCTCCGCACACAGAGTGGAGACACAGCTGCCATCCACCTGCTCAGCGGGGGATCGGCGGATCGATCCCCCGCTGAGGAAAAACGGAGTCCGCCGACGGACTCCCTTGTGTGAAAGGGGCCTAAAGCTGGGTTCACACTGGTTCAATGCGGGAACCCCAGAGATTCTTAGGCGGGTTCCCACATCGCATCTGACTCGCAGGCTCTCTGTGAATTGCTGCGGGTGTCAATGTAAATCTTAATGACACCCCCAAATCGGAGTGCTAACTGTGAAATTGGATGGAATCAGATGGCATGGGTCTGAATACCCATGTGATCCGATTCCAGTACACAGTGCCGGGACAAGTTCATCCAGCGCCCAGGGCAAATATGCCAAACTGCGCCCCCTCCTTACCTTAGGGTTAGGGTCAGGGCACCCCCACCCCTGCAATAACCCATTGCTCCCAGGGCAGCCGCCTCCTCCTGCCCACCCCTTGTCCCGGCCCTGCCAGTACAGACAATAAAAAAAAAGAGTCCTACACCATTTTGGTACAAATGTGATGCGATTTCAGCCATACAAACTGTATGGCTGAATTTGCATCGCACAGACATCACAATGCAACGCAAATGACATGCATTGTCTGGCATTGCATAAGTGTGAACCCAGCCTAACGGTGACAAAGTGGGTGGAGCTTGCGCATAAGGCTGTTATCGACCGAACAGGAAAAAAAACCTGCACCTAGTGTTTGGGGAAACGGTAAAAATACAGGCTTGAGCCACATTTTTGCCACCCACCTAGCAGGACACATTCAGGCATGCATGGAAGCGCCGCAAATGCCCCACAACCCTGTGCAATGCACACATTTGCAGCGCATTTGTGGGCAAACATGGTTAAAACAGGCAGTGAGGAGGCGTCTCATCGCTTCCTTGCTGTCTGTCAGTCAATAGCCTCTGAAGCGTGATCCAAACATGGGTCATGCTTCAGAGGAAAGATTGGTTTAGTTGCACGTCTTAAGCTGGATACACACTATCCATCTTTTGTTGGTAGATTTCCTTCAGATTTACCTTTTCTATGTAGTGCAAGGGCCTGCCAGATTGCATACAAATTTAAAGTGTTTAGGTTTCACCTCATATTATATGGTTTTGGTAAATCTAAAGGAAAAAGTCTTCAGAAAATCTTATAGTGTGTATGGCCCATTAGTCTACCCTAAGAGGGAGATTTACTAAAACTGAAGCACTCAAAATCTGCTGTGCGTTGTAGCCAATCACCTTCTTCTTCAGCTTGTTCAAATAAAGTGATATTAAAGGAAGATTTTGTACTTAACCTGCTCTGTTCAGTTGGTTTTGCACAGAGCAGCCCCAATCCTCCCCTTCTCGGGTCCTCCAACAGCAGTCCTGGCCCCTCCCCACTTCCGAGTGCCGCCATAGCAAGCAGCTTGCTAGGGGCGCACCCAAGCAGAGCATGGCTCAGCCCCACCCCTACTCTCTCCTCATTGGCTGTTTTTGACAGTAGAAGGAGCCAAAGGCTCCCGCTCCTGTCTCAGCCAGTGAGGATGGAGAGCCGCTGCTCGTGTGCACATCACTGGATTGAGAGAGGGCTCAGGTAAGTATTGGGGGGGCTGCGGGGCTTCTGCACACAGAAGGTTTTTTACCTTCATGCAAAGAATGTAGAAAAAAACCTCTAGCCTCCAAGCCTTTAACTTTAAGCTTTGACAATAAAACCTGGAAGCTGATTGGTTTCTGTGCAGAGCTGCACCAGATATGACACAATCCAGTTTTAGTAAATCAATCCTTAAGGGGTCTAAACAATCCTTTCTGTGATCCAAGCGACAGGGATGCCTGTTGTGTGTTTAACCACTTCCATACCGAGTCAGTTCTCTCTGCAATGCGCGCCCCCGGGGGCGCGCAGAGCAGCGATCGGGGACGAGGCTCGTCCCTCGGACAGAGTCGATCCCCGATCTAGGTAAAGAGCCAATGAAATTGGCTCTTTACCACGTGACCGGCTGTGTCCAATCACAGCCGGTCACAAATGTCAACAGAGAACACGGTAACTAGCTGTCACCGTGTTCTCCTCCTCACACACTGATCCTGTGTGAGGAAGAGAGTGTGGTAACAGCTAGTTACCAATCATAGTGCACCCCAAACACACTGATTGCCCCCCCCAATAAAGAGCACCTGTCACTAGCCCATCAAAGTACCCGAGTACCTGTCACCAGCCCATCAGGTACTCGGGTACTCTGATGGGCTGGTGACAGGTATTCGGGTACTCTGATGACAGGTACTCGGGTACTCTGATGACAGGTACTCGGGTACTCTGATGACGGGTACTCAGGTACTCTGATGACGGGTACTCGGGTACTCTGATGACGGGTACTCTGATGACGGGTACTCTGATGACGGGTACTCGGGTACTCTGATGACGGGTACTCGGGTACTCTGATGACGGGTACTCGGGTACTCTGATGACAGGTACTCGGGTACTCTGATGACAGGTACTCTGGTACTTTGAGTACCTGTCAACGGAATACCCGTCATCAGAGTACCTGAGTACCTGTCACCTACCCATCAGAGTACCCGAGTACCTTCCACCTGCTCATCAGAGTACCTGACGCCTGAAGTACCCGAGTACTTGCCGCCTGCTCATCAGTACCTATCACTACTCATCAGTACTCATCAGTACCTATCACATATCAGTACTGATCATCAGTACCCATCAGTACAGTATCACCTATCAGTATCAGTACTACTCATCAGTACTTATCACCTGCCTGTCACCTGCCCATCAGAGTATCCGAGTACCTGTCACCTGCCTATCGGAGTACTCGAGTACCTGCCACTTGCTCATCAGTACCAGAGTACCTGTCACCTGCCCAACAAAGTACCCGAGTACCTATCACCCTTCATACAGCCACCATGTCCAAGTCCAAAAAGGTTTATATACGTCCTCCGTTTAAACCTAAATACCGGTGTTATGGTAGCAGATAGCTGCCATAACCCTGGTATTTTTTTAAACGGTGGACGGTTGGCTTTCCGATAAGGGTAGTCCCAGCGGCGGATTCGCCGTGGGATCACCCTTCCGGGATGGCGGAAGAGGCGCCCCCCCCTCCCGCCACGTTCCGGTCCTTTTCCCCGCTTACCGGACCCGCCGGCAGCGGGGAAAACGATCCGGTCCCAGATCCTCACAGACAGGATGTCGAGTGAGGGCAAGCTTGCCCTCACTTGACTCTATGGTCTTGAAGGACCGGAGCTACGGAAAATGTTGTTGCCTAGCAACCGGTTTAAAAGGTCCATTTTTTTTTTTTTTCATTTTATTTAATATTAATAATTTTTTTTTTTTCTATCTTTTAGTATACTTGTGAGATCTGAGGACTTTTTGACCCCAGATCTCACAAAAAAGAGGTCCTGTCGTGCCTATTTCTATTACGAGGAATATTTACATTCCTTTTAACCACTTTACGTCTGCTCACAGTAATATTACTGCGGCAGAGTGGCTCGTTATCGTCTGACGACGTAGTACTACGTCGTCAGACACTCCCCCTTCTGGGCGGCGCTTGCGCGCCGCCGGAGGCTCGCTCCCGCTGTTTTCATTCACAGCGGGAGTCGGGCCAGGGGAGGAGCAGCGGCGATTGCCGCTGCTCTTACCCGATCGTCGGGGATCGAGTCTGGAGATCCGCCCGCTGTGTGTAAACACAGTGGGCGGATCTCCATAGTGACAGGGAGTGACAGATCGGACTGTTCAGCATAGCTGGACATCCGATCTGTCCATGACTCACTCAGTCACCTCCCCCCCTACACGTCAGTAAGCACCAGGCATACATTAACCCCTCCCTCTCCAATAAAATTAACCCCTTCCCTGCCGGTGTCATTTTTACAGTAACAGTGCATATATATAGCACTGATTACTGCAGTAATGTCACTGGTACCCCCACAAGTGTCAAAAATGTCAGTCAAGGGTCCAATCTGTCCGCCGCAATGTCGCAGTCCCGCAAAAAAAATCGCAGATCGCCGCCATTACGCGTTAAAAAAAAAACACCAAAAATGACAGAAATCTTTCCCTTTGTTAGTAAACGCAATAACTTTTGCGCAAACCAATCAAAATACGCTTATTGCTTTTTTTTTTTACCAAACATATGTAGCATAAAACAAATTGGCCAAAAATTTTTTAAAAAATTGTTTTTTACATCTTTTTTGGGGGGAATTTCATATAAAAAAATGTTAAAAATATTGTTATTTTTTCAAAATAAACGCTCTTTTTTTGTTTATAGCGCAAAAAGTAAAAATTGCACAGGTCATCAAATACCACCAAAAGAAAGCTCTGTTTGTGGGAAAAAAAGGACGTAAATTTCGTTTGGGTACGGCGTCGCACGACCGCGCAATTGTCAGTTGAAGTCGCACAGCGCCGAATCGCAAAAAGTGGCCTGGACGGAAGACAGCAAAATCCTCCGGTGGTAAAGTGGTTAATAGAAATAAAAATGATCAATTTTTTTTTTTTTTTAAACGGTGTAAAAATAAAAAATAATAAATAAAATAAATAGTAAAAAAAAAAAAAATTAAAGCGCCCTGTCCCCGTGAGCTCGCGCGCAGAAGCGAACGCATACAGAAACCCCGCCCACATATGTAAACGGTGTTCAAATCACACATGTGAGGTATCGCCGCGATCGTTAGAGCAAGGGGAATAATTTGAGTCCTAGACCTCCTCTGTAACTCAAACATGGCAACCTGTAGAAATTTTTAAATTGTCGCCTATGGGGATTTTTAAGTACCAAAGTTTGTCGCCATTCCGTGAGCGTGCGCAATTTTGAAACATGACATGTTGGGTATCTATTTACTCGGCGTAACATTATCTTTCACATTATGGAAAAAAATTGGGCTAACTTTACTGGTTTCTTATTTTTTAATTAAAAAAAGTGAATTTTTTCCAAACAAATTGCGTTTGGAAGACCGCTGCGCAAATACGGTGTGATAAAAAATATTGCAATAATCTCCATTTTATTCTCTAGGGTCTCTGCTAAAAAAAAATATATAATGTTTGGGGGTTCTAAGCAGTTTTCTAGCAAAACAACTGATTTTAGCTTGTAAACACTAAATGTCAAAAATAGGCCTAGGCAAGTGGCTAGGATGCATGATGGTGCGCCTTGGATTTTAGGCCCCTCTATATGGCTAGGCTGTGAAAAAGTCTCACACATGTGGTATTGCCATACTCAGGAGGAGTGGCAGAATGTATTTTGGGGTGTCATTTTTGCTGTGTACATGCTATGTGTTAGGAAAATCCTATAAATTGACAACTTTGTGTAAAAAAAAAAAAGTTTTCATTTTTTTCCCACATTTTCCAAAAACCTGTGGAAAAAAATGATATGTTCAAATGACCCATAATGCCTCATAGAATATACGTTGGAGTGTTTGCTTTCTAAAATGGGGTCATTTTGTGGACTTTTCCATTGTATTGGTGCTCTAGGGCCTTGAAAAGTGTGATAGGTAGTAAGAAAGTTTTATGTGTATTTATGCTCCTAGAACGCCTGAAGGTGCTTCTTGGACGTGGAGTCTCTTTTTGTGGCCAGGCTGTGTAAAAGTCTCACACATGTGGTATCGCCATACTCGGAAGGAGTAGCAGAATGTATTTTTGGGTGTAATTTTTGCTCTGTACATGCTATGTGTTAGAAATAGCTTATAAATTGACAACTTTGTGGGAAAAAAAAGAAAAAAAAATTTTTCTTCATTTTCCCAAGAAGTGTGGGAAAAAATTACAACTTCAAAAAACCCACCATGCCTCTTACTAAATACCTTGGACTGTCTACTTTACAAAAAGGGGTCATTTGGGCGGTATTTGTACTGTCCTGACATTTCAGGGCCTCAAGAAAGGAGATAGGCCGTCAGTACATCTGGTGTGATCAATTTTCAGTAATTGGTACCATAGCTTCTAGACTCAATAACTTTCACACAGACTAAATAATATACACTAATTTGGGTTAATTTTACCAGAGACATGTAGCAGTATACATTTTGGCCCAAATGTATGAAGAAAAATTAATTTTTTGCAAAATTTTATAATTGAAACTAAAAAAAAGTGGTTTTTTTTTTCAAAATTTTTGCTATTTTTTTGCATATATCACGAAAAAAAAAAACCCCAGTTGTGATCAAATACCACCAAAAGAAAGCTCTATTTGTGTGAAAAAAATGATAAAAATTTGGTTTGGTTACAGTGTAGCATGACTGAGCAATTGTCATTCAAAGTGTGAGAGTGCTGAAAGCTGAAAATTGGTCTGGGCAGGAAGGGTGTCTAACTGCTCTGTATGGAAGCGGTTAATGATGAAACATCTGTCATCTGTGTACCGAACATCAAATCTCTTTATTTCACCTTAAAAAAAAAACAAAAAAAAAAAGCACGTTTTGTGGCCTTAAAGCGGTAGTTAAGGTTAAAAAAAAAACTCTCCCTGCAAGGTCAAGGCATAATGTGCTAGTATGTATTAGAGCTGCACGGTTCTGGATAAAATGATAATCGCAATTTTTTTGCTTAGAATAAAGATCACAATTCTCGGCGTAACATCATCTTTTACATTATACAAAAAAATTGGGCTAACTTTACTGTTTAGTTTTTTAAGTTCATTAAAGTTTACTTTTTCCCAGAAAACTGCGTTTGAAAAACTTCTGCGCAAATACAGTGTGACATAAAATTTCGCAACAATCACCATTTTATTCTCAAGGGTCTCTACTAAAAATATATATATAATGTTTGGGAGTTCTAAGAAATTTTGTAGCAAAAAAAATTCAATTTAAACTTGTAAGCAACAAGTGTCAGAAAAAAGGATTAGGCCCCTTTCACACATGGAGTCCGTTCAGATCCGCCTGTCAGTTTTTTTTGGCGGATCTGAACGGATGCCCAATGCATCCCTATGGGGCATCGGATGTCAGCGGAGACATGTTCGCTGACATCCGATCCGATCTGTCAAAACCGGATGGATGGAAACCCTATTTTCCATCCGTCTGGGGGATCGGATCGGATGAAAACGGACAGACGGTCCGTTCCCATCCGATTCCCCCATAGAGATGAATGGGTACCTGACAGCTGTATCTCCGCACACAGCATGGAGACACAGCTGTCATCCCCCTGCGCAGCGGGCGATCGGCGGATCGATTCCCCGTTGAGAAAAACTGAGTCCGCCTGGCAGACTCCGTGTGTGAAAGAGCCCTTAGTCTTTAAGAGGTAAACTGCCCTCACTTACAGACGTTCATTCCTTTGATCTAAAACAGGCATGTCCAACCTGCGGCCCGAGGGTCGCATGCAGCCCGGAACCGCAGGCAATGCGGCCCACTGCCCCCTGACAATTTTCTTTTGTTGGGGGCACGGCCACAGCAGCTTCCAACTAACGGTGGTCAGAGGCTGCCTCGAGGGGGAGGGGGGGCGAGCATGTACAGAGTTTCGGACTCCTACCACCATGACAACTTAAAATCACTGAAGTGGTCATGGTGGTTAGAGTGTTCCTTTATTATCTCTCAGAAGAGGTAAACCTCTGTATACCGATTCTATTGCATTCGATCATCCTCTAGTTGTGTTAAATTAGTGCAGGGGGCGCGGCGGCGCGGGAAGGGCACGGCAGCATTTTATTACTTATATCCCCTAACTATAGTATATATTTTATATGCGGCCCGAGAAAATTTCTTTACACTTAGCCCCGGTTCACACTTCTGCGTGTGCGGGGTTCGCATGTAATGTCGGAGCGCACTGCTCCGACATTACATGCGATCAGCTGTGCGGTGCGAGTTTAGCCATACAGTTTGTATGGCTAAATTCGCATCGCACCCGGAGCAAACACGCACAGGAGGCATTTTTGCAGCCGCATCAGGATCGGATCGCACAGCGGTTCACACTTGTGCGATCCGCTCCTGTGCGAACTGCACGATTGCACTGCGATATGCGATCAAACTGGGGGGTGTCGTTAAGATTAAATTGACACCCCCAGCGTATCGCATATGGCAGTGTGAACTGCCGGGGGTGCGTGTGCGATGCGGGAACAGGCTGCGAATTCGCAGGCTTCCCGCATCGCATAAATGTGAACCGAGCCTCAATGTGGCCCAGAGAAGCCAAAAGGTTGGACACCCATGATCTAAAAGAAGGAAATGATGCATCATAAAGCATTGTGTTTATAGTTATCTTGCAGCCTTAACAATGTTGATAAACATTTTGGAGTCTCTTTTTTTTTTTTACAACTGTGAGTGCCGGTTCACACTGGTGCGATACCGGATCCCTGCAAATCCACTGTGGGTTTCCGCATCGCACCCAACTCGCAGGCAGTTCACACTGCCATATGCAAACTGTTGGGAGTGTCAATACAAAGTTACTGACACCCCCAGATTCGTTTGCATATGGCAGTGCGAAATGTCAGTTTGGACAAGAATTGGACCACATAGGTGTGAACACTTATGCGATCCGATTCTGGTGCGGACCAAAAAAAGGGTCCTGCACGACTTTGGTCCCAATGCGATGCAAGTTCAGCCATACAACCTGTATTCCTTGCGATAGCAATAAAAGTAATCAAAAATATATATTTTTTTTAAGAGACCGTAAAAGAAATGTTAAAAATATAATAAAATACATTTAAAAAAAAATGTAAGCGTCCCACGTTTTTGCACGCTGTAGTGAACGCCTACATAGGTCACGCCCACATATGTAAACAGTATTTGCACCACACATGTGAGGTATCACCATGAACACCTGAACAAGAGCAATAATTCCCACTTAGTGTTGGTGCTACAATCCCCTCTGTTATAGTAAAAGATTTGCCCTATTGTATGTGTTTCGTAAAAAATACACCATTACCTTATTTTATAGCACCATTCGGCGCTCACGTTACCGCCTGCCTCTCTCCTTTTTTGATCTGACAGCAAAGCAGGTGGGGCTGAGAATCTGCCGCTGACATCAGCTAGGAGGAGGAGAGAGGCAGGCGGGGACGTGAGCGCTGAGCGGCGTTCTAAAATAAGTTATTTAGTGGCGTATTTTTTACAAAACTCATACACTGGGGCAAATCATTTACTATAACAGAGGAGATTGTAGCACCGACACTAAGCTATGATAGCAGCAGGAGGAGAGGGCGGGGGAGCGGATCCGAGCTGACAGGCGGGGGTGGAGGGGACAGAGGAGAGGTGCGGATGCCGGAGGCACATAAACTGACCACAGTGTCAGGGCACAGCAGCCATGATAAACCGTGGTCAGTTTACAGGGGGGGGAGGGCAGAAACAGGCAGGATCACCCATGTATTTCAGGTGGTAGAGCCAAATTACACAGCACAAACACTGTGGTGTATAATAATCTTTAAGGGAACCGCACCTTTTTTCTTTTGGGGTTACCGTAGTTTGTCCCCATTTCATGAGTGCACGCAATTTTTAAGCATGACAGGTTAGGTATCTATTTTCTGAGCGTAACATCTTTCATAGTATTAAAAAATAAATAAAAATGGGGTATAAATTATGTTTTTTTTTATTCATTAACCCTTTGGTGCTGGCTCCCACCGGCCCTTTAGGGGGTTTGAAATTGATTGATTGGCGGTCACATGGTTGCAAGACTCCCGATGACAAGTAACGATCGTGAGCTGCCGGTTACTGCGCCAGGAGGGTGCTGGGGACGCACTCCTAGCACAACTCTGTCGGTGCTACTGCACGACGCGGATATGCGGCCGCTCAAAGCCATGGCCCGGCCGTCGAGAGACCGCATATTTGCGTGTGCTTGCCGCCTAGGGGGTTAAAGTGTATTTTTTCCAAAAGAAATTGCATTTGAAAAACCGCTGCACAAAAACCATGTGCCTTAACACTACCGCATTTTAATTTCTAGGCTCTCTGCTAAAAAAAAATATTTAATGTTGGGAGGTTCTAAGTAATTTTCTATCAAAAAATACTGATATAAACTTGTAGACAAGAAATGTTAGAAAAGGCTTGGTCCTTACTTTGCTAGATGACCTTATACGTCTGACACCCGACACACTCACAGCACCTTTCATTCCCAGATTCTAGCCCTTTGCACCGACTGCTGGGAAAGCTTATAAAATAGTTAGATGGGGGGGGGGGGGGGACTGAGATGGAATTGAGGCCTGGATATGTGCACAAATTCTTCATTTTTATAAAAATGCTAAAAATATGTTTGTCATTTATTACCTATAGCTGTGCTGGAAGGGTAGGCTGTGCAACAGTTAAGTGTGAAAGAGCAGTTGTCATATAAAGCTGGGGAGAAGACAGATGGAACTGCTGAGAGTAAATGATGTGAGACAGTTCCATTACTCCTAGCTTTTCTCTTTAATTCCATTATTGCATTTTCTTTTCTTTTTATCTAATCATCAAATTTTGCCAGGAATGCTTAAGGCTAAACTCCACCATCCCTGCCAGTCAATTGCCACACACACACACACACACACACACACACACACACAGTCTATTGCCTCCACACACCACCACCAGTGCCCTGCCCCCCCCCCCCCCACACACACACACACACACACACACACACACACACACAGTCAACTGCCCCCACACACCACCACCAGTGCACTGCCCCCCCCCCCCCCACACACACACAGTCAACTGCCCCCACACACCACCACCAGTGCACTGCCCCCCCCCACACACACACACAGTCAACTGCCCCCACACATCACCACCAGTGCACTGCTCCCCCCCACACACACACACCTCCACCAGTGCACTGCCACACACACCACAAGTGCACTGCCCCCCTGCCCACACGCACACCACCACCAGTCAACTGCCCACACACACACCATCACTCATCAACTGCACACACTCCCTCCCTCTTTCTTCCTCCCACTCTCTCCCGCCCTCTCTATCTCCCTCCCCCCCCTCTCTCCCTCCCACCCTACCTCTCTCCCTATCTCCCTCCCTACCTTTCTCCCTGCCTCCCACCCTACCTCTCTCCCTCCCTACCTCTCTCCCTCCCTACCGCTCTCCCTCCCTCCCTACCTACCTCTATCTCCCTCCCCCCTCTCTCCCTCCCTACCTCTCTCCCTCCCTACCTCTCTCCCTCTTTCTCTTCCCTTCCTCCCTCCCTCCCTCCCTCTCTTCCCTCCCTCCCTACCTACCTCTCTCCCTCCCTCCCTACCTCTCTCCCTCTCTCTCTCTTCCCTCTCTCCCTCTCTTCCCTCCCTCCCTCCCTCTCTTCCCTCCCTCTCTCCCTCTCTTCCCTCCCTCCCTCTCTCCCTCCCTCCCTACCTACCTCTCTCCCTCCCTCCCTACCTCTCTCCCTCTCTCTCTTCCCTCCCTCCCTCCCTCTCTCCCTCTCTCTCTTCCCTCCCTCCCTCCCTCTCTCCCTCTCTCTTCCTCCCCCCTCTCTCTCCTTCACGCCCTCCCTCTCCATCTCCCCCTCTCTCTCCCTCCATCTCCATCTCCCCCTCTCTCTACATCTCCCCCTCTCTCTCCCTCCCCCCTTTCTCTCACCCTCCCCCCTTTCTCTCACCCTCTCTCTCTCTTTCCTCTCTCTCGCTCTCTCCATCTCTCTCTCTCCCCTCACCCCTCTCTCTCTCCATTCCCTCTTTCTTTTACCCTCCCCCCTTTCTCTCCCCCTCCCCCTTTCACTCACCCTTTCTCTCACACTCTCTCTCTCTTCCCTCTCTTTTCTCCCTCCCTCTCTCTTTTTCCCTCCTCTCTCTCCCCCCTCCTCTCTTTATCTCCTCTCTCTCTCTCTCTCTCCTTCTCTCTCTCTCCCCTCTTTCTCTCTTCCCTCTCTTTCTCTCTCTCTCACTCACTCTCACCCCTCTCTCTCTCTCACTTCCCCCCCTCTCTCCACCCCCCTCTCCATCCCCTCTCTTCCCCCCTCTTTCTCTCTTTTCTCTGTCTCTCTACCCTTTTCCTCCTCTGTCTCTCCCCCCCCCCCCCTTCCTATTTGCATTGCAGCACACCCAATTGGCCCCTTGGACTCCTTCTCTAAGCTATGACTATACAGTAAACTGTAAGGAGCTGATACAAAATCAAATTTAGATACTCGCATTGCTTGCATTTTTTAACCCTATCCAACCCAGTGGGAAGTATCAACAGTCCTGTGTTCAGCATTCCTAAAGGGGATAAAAAGACATTATGTGATGTATTAATGATTACAGAACTGCTTTTTTAAATGTGTGTCTCCTATATCTGCCTGGAATTCAGCTTAGCCCTGCATAGAGGTGCTGTTATGTAATCCCTGAGAGGGTTTCAAAGCGTTAACCGAAATACACGATTTTCTAATCAGATTCAACAATTTTTTGTCCCCCATACCCTGAAGACATATGTGGTCACACATCCAATGTTTTCTGCTAGATGGAACTGAAGTATTTACGACAAAGGTGACATTTTTAATTTTGGTATTTAATTAATGAATTTTTGGAAAGGCTGGATAGGAGTTAGAAACCATAGAAAGTAAAAAAAACAAAACCAAAAAAACCTTGATTACACGCTTCAAGCATCTGGATGTCTGGAATAAGTGTGATCCTGTCATAAAAGGCACTGAACATTAAAGTGAATCATTCCAGTAGTGCCCCTCATTAATTAACAGCTGCAGGCACTTTGAAACATCTGTCAGAATTGCTTTAATATTCCCCTCGCTCCAATGACTTTAGTAAAGGAGAATAACAAATCAATATGAGGCCACGTTCCTACTACACCTGAGCCAAACCTTTATACAATATGAGTTCCTCCATGAAGGGTGAATGATGATCAGCCTATTACTATATGTACACATATATTACTATATGTGTACATAGCATGCTTTGGAAAACCGTTCATATGAAGACATGGATTTACTTTTTTCTCAGCTGAGGGGAAGTTGATCATGAACGTTTTTTAATCTTAATGCAGAAAATGCACCTTATGCCTTTACAACCACTCTAAATAGTTGTAAATGCACATTTTTTTTTTACCTTGATGCATAAAGGCAGTGGCAGCCCGTCCATTGGGGGCGCTGGGGCGCCGCCCCCTGTCCATGCGTCCGCCCCCCCTAATCTACATGCAGGGCGCCAGACGCATGGATTCCAATAGGTTTTTTTTTTCTTTGAAGCACGTGATTAGAGCCAGAGGCTCTAATGGGCTTCAAAAAAGGGTGGGCTCGGGGCGCAGAGCACTGCGCCCTGAGCCCACCCAGTTGTGTGGCAATAGTAAATGAATATTCACTATTATCACAGATTCTCCTCCCAGCCAATCAGGAAGTGGGTCCTGAATCCCGTTTCCCAATTAGCTGAAAGGAGAGGCCATGCTATTGGCCAAGGAGGAGGAGTAGGGAGGAGATGCAGGGGAAGCAGCCGCCGTGCCTGCCCTCCATGTCAGTCCAAGGTGAGTGAGCCGGCAACGGGGGTGGTATGGTGTGCGAGCTGGTGTGGTCCGGGGGGAGGGGGTTGGTTGGTCTGCCGCCCCCCCCGGCCCATGGAGCACCAGCCGCCACTGCATGAAGGTAAAAAAACTCTGTGTGCAGGAGCCCCCCCCAGACCCCCCTATTATTTACCATTTACCTGAGCCCCCTCTCGATCCAGTGATGTCCAAGAGAGCCTTGTCTCTCCAGGGCTCACACTCCTGATTGTCTCACTGGCTGTGATTGCTGCCAAAAGCCAATCAGGAGACAGAGGGGGCGGGGCTGAATCATGTCTCCATGTGTGAGTGGACATGCAGAGCTGCGGGTCGGGAGCGTGATTGCTTGGGTGCCCCCAGAGCAACTGCTCGCCGTGGGGGGCACCTGGCAGGAGGGAGGAGCCATGATCGCTAGCGTGGGACCCAAGTAGACATAGGATCGGGGCTGCTCTGTGCAAAATCACTGCACAGAGCAGGTAAGTATAACATGTTTGTTATTTTTTAAAAAAATGCTTTAGTATCACTTTAAAGTGGTTGTAAACCCACTTTTATGACTGTTAACTATAGGTAAGCCTTTAATAAGGCTTACCTATAGGTACTGTAAATATCTCCTAAACTTGCACCGTTTAGGAGATATTTACATTTCATGCAGCCGATGACGTCATCGGCACACACGCTCTGAAGAAACGGCCACCCGTGCCATTTCTTCAGATCCCTGTGCAGTGACCGGTGGCTCCCACGTGTGAAGTCACGCGGCTCCGGCTAGTAATACAGCCAGAGTCCGCAGACCTGGAAAGAAGACGGGCGAAGATGGATGCGGCCTGCAGCAGGGACAACTCAGGCTTTGTTGCAGGTATGCAATGCATAATAGCACATTATGCCTTTACTTTGCAGGGGGGAAAAAAGGAAGAGTTTACTTCCTTTTTACTCTTTCAGCTACTTTGCCAATTGCTTTTCTATCACTGAAACTTTCTAAACAAGGAGCCAGTTTACTGTCCTTCAGACTTTAGGGGGGCCAGACTGTGCCAAGTGGGAGTAAACAATGCCCCATCTTTGGTATTAGGGGGAGAAATAGTTGTTGTCAGTGGGAGGATGAGTTCCCGATTGTTAGTGTCAGTTGGAGGAATAGTGCCCCACCATTGGTGTCAGTGGGAGGATGAGTGCCCCATCGTCTGTGTCAGTGGGAGGAATAGTACCCCACCATTCGTGTCAGTGGGAGGATGAGTGCCCGATCGTTGGTGTCAGTTGGAGGAATAGTGCCCCATCGTCTGTGTCAGTGGGAGGAATAGTACCCCACCATTCGTGTCAGTGGGAGGATGAGTGCCCGATCGTTGGTGTCAAATGGAGGAATAGTGGCCCACCATTGGTGTCAGTGGGAGGATGAGTGCCCCGATCGTTGGTGTCAGTTAGAGGAATAGTGCCCCATCGTCGGTGTCAGTGGGAGGAATGGTACCCCATTGTGGTGTCAATCGCAGGAATTATTCTCCATCGTTTGTGTCAGTGGCAGGAATAATGCCTAAAGGACCAGATAAAGGCAAGCAAAGGGCCGCCTCTGGCCCCTGGCCCGCAGTTTGGAGACCACTGTTTTTGGAGGACTTATTTTTCAATTGTACTGAATGAAATTCAGTGCTTGTATTTCTATAAGCCACTTGCCCAAATATATTTGAGTTTAGGTAGACGCTACAGTTAAGCCACCTAACTGCATGTTTTTTAAGCAATTCTGCTGGTAAACTCTCCGAGCTTGACTATTTATTGTGAAGGGTTTTACTCTCCCGCTGGGTTTTTTGTAAAATGGACAAAGCAACAGGTATGGGAACATTACATGATGAACAGCAACACCCCAAACTTTAAAGGTTGTTCAAACAGTTAGAATTAATGGTAGAGGGGTACTGCTACTAGAGTGTCCAACAGATATGTCCGAATAGGACTACTACCAGACTTCACATACAACTGATATACACCATATGGTCAAACATTAGTGGGTGCCACTCAAATTTATTGAGTTTCATGTGTTTCCAGGGGCATTAATTATTAATGCTACATCATTCAGATCATTCAGATCTGTTTTAGACAGTTGTGTACTTCCAACGTTGTGGTAACAGTTCGGGGAAGGACTTTTGTTCCAGCATGATTGTGCTCCTGTGCGCAAAACCAGGTTCATAAAGACCTGTTTGGTGTGGAAGAACTCCAGTAGCACATTGCTCTGACTCCAACTCTGTCATACAACATTGGGATGCCGATTATGAGCCAAACCTTCCCATCCAACTACACCAAAGTTTTTGCCCTGATTAGGCACAAATTCCCAAAGACACAAGCTTCAAAATCTTGGAAAAGTTTTCCCAAAAGAGTTGAGGCTGATCTAGCTGCAAAGTAGGTAAGGATGTTGGGGGGTGGGTGTGCGGAAGGGGTGTCTTAATATTGATGTCCTTAGTTTTGAAATGAGATGCCCAACAAGCTCATATAGGTAAGATTTTCAGGTGTTGACAAGCTTTTGGCCATATAGTGTATTACTGAACCATTTAAAGCCTTAATTCATGTGCAACCTTTATACCCCTGCTGCTGCGGTATAGCAGTAGGGAGCAAATGAACCCATGAAATATCTATATCTAAAAAAGGAAGGGTCTGCCCACTCAGGCATTGGTTATGTGGTCTGTTCTAAAGGGCAAGTCTGTTCTTAAGAAGGAGCCACTGACGGCTCTACCTAAACAATGGCCACAAAGATGATGTGACTGTAACAAATGCCCTGTAGATGCAATGCCAGAACTCCACCATTCCGCCAGCCTAGTTTACAGTTGCATCTGGTGTACAGGATATGATGGGAACTTAAAGTGGTTATAAAGCCTTAACATTTTTACCTTAATGCATTTCTTTATTCAAGGCAAAAATGTTTAGGTGGTAGTATCCCCCCTCCCCCTTTCACTTACCTGAGCCCTGATTTGATCCAGTGCTGTACCCGTCTACAGCTCTTCTCTTCCCCTTACTTCTGGGTCTCATAGGCTTTGCTGAGGCAGCGGGAGCCAATAACTCCTACTTCAGTCAATCAAACTCAGTAACAGTGAGGCTCAGGAGCCAGCCTGCACAAGTGCCCCCATAGGAACCACCTTCTTATGGGGGGGGCACCTGCCGGAGAGGAGGAGCCAGAAGTGCCAGCAGGGCATTCAAGAAGAGGAGGTTTGGGGCAGCTCTGTGCAATTCCATTACACAGAGCAGGTACTGTAAAAAACAAAAAAAAACAAACAAGTTTTTACTTAATTTGCATTCAGAATCACTTTAATTTTCAGAAGATTTACACAAAGCATAGGTTAAGAAGAATTCCAGGCATTGTATTTTTGGTACCTTGTTAAATTGGTGAACTTTCTGAATTACTGCAAAGCCTTCTCTAAATGGATGAGATGGAGAGGCTGGGTGGTAGGGATCGACTGATGTAGTTTTTTTCATTGGTCATCGTGTATCGGTATCGGCTGATATTGTCCGATATTTCCGTACATTTAAAAAAAATGTTTTTTTTTTATTTATTTTTTTTACTTGACAGATACTCTTGTGGAGGGATCTGGGGGTTTAAAAGAACCCAAACCCCTCCTCTGCACTTAAAAGCATTCAAAACGCCAAGTTTGGCTGTTTTAAAAGCTGTCATTTTTTTTTTATTCTGGCGCCGAGTACCCGGAAGTGATGTCATGACATCACTCCCGGGTTTTTGCATGGAGACCCGATCAGAGCCGAATGTGGCTTTGATCGGGTCTTCGGTGGCTGTACAGGCTGGTTGCCCGGGTCTCCCGGTGGGACGGGAGACCCGGGTGAGCCGCGGGGGGTTGGTGGTCCCCTCCCGCTCCTTGTAATGACAGCTGAGCAGCTTCTCAGCCGCATCAGTTGTCATTGCAAGACAGCCGACCGTCGGCTATGGACGATGATGCCTCTAGCTGCAGGCATCACTCCGGTACAAGCACTTTCCGAAATATTGGTAATATAATAATGCATCAGGCTGGCTGCCCAGCACAGGACCGGGGGAATAAATTGAGATCACTGGAGTAATGATGTCTCCAGCTTCTAGGAACATCAGCCAGGTATGGTTTGTTCACGCACACACATATATATATAGTTTGATTGGTTCAAGTTTGACCAGTATAATTATATATAAAATATACCATACCTGGAATTTTGTTTAAAATAAGTTCTAGGGAATGGGCACAATGGTGGCTTTACATGTGCTCAGAAATTTCTGGAATAACATTTGTTTTTTATGCTGTTATGTTTCTTAGTTTCATGACACCAACATATCGCTTGTTATTGTACTTTTATTCCCCTGATGTCTGTATTTTCCCTCCTATAAAGCACCTGGGTATAGCATATCTAGGGAGTGCAGATTATTGGAATGTTCCCAACAAGTCTGCAAACAGAAACCTAAATGAGAAATGCATCTTCATTGAGAGAGAGAGAAAAGAAGCGTCTTACTAGTTCCAGTATCAGCTGTGTCTGTGCAGACATACTTTTATTTGGGATCTATATTATGCCTTCTGTGGATCGAAATAGCAGATTGAGTTTCACGGTGAGGTTAATTTACCAAAACTGGAGAGTGCAAAATCTGGTGCAGCTCTGCATAGAAGCCAATCCGCTTCCAGGTTATTTTGTCAAAGCTTATTTGAAGAAGCTGAAGTTAGAAGCTGATTGGCTACCATGCAGAGCTGCACCAAATTTTGCATCTCCAGTTTTAGTAAATCAACCCCAGTAAGCTTTAAAGCAGCCCCCCCCCCTTTAATATTATTGAATAAAATCAATAATAAAACAAATAACACACTTTAATTTTTTTGCCTCTTTTATTTTTTTTATCTGGCCACATCCTAATGCTTCCTTCCACCTCCACCAGGAATGCTGCACCACCATTTTAAAAGGAGGCAACCAGCGTTCTTTTTTCCGTGCTAGCCCACCAGATCTCCTGCATGCACTGTATAGGACAGTGATGGCGAACCTTGGCACCCCAGATGTTTTGGAACTATATTTCCCATGATGCTCAACTACACTGCAGAGTGCCTGAGCATCATGGGAAATGTAGTTCGAAAACATCTGGGGTGCCAAGGTTCGCCTTCACCTGTATAGAATCTGGTATGACTTGGCATTGTTTATATACATTGCTATGGTGTTAGCAATGTGAATGTCATCACACCAGCCGACACTCCACATCGTTCAATCCACAGCAACATATAAACAGTTTATACATGAGATCCCCCTGGGCAATGGTGACGTAACCTTCCCATGAGGCAGGTGTGAGGCCTTGGCTATGTCAACCATTGTTTACTGAAAAAAAAAGGAAATTAAGCGCCGGTTCACACTACCGCGACGCTACTTTAGGTGGCGACCTCATAACATTGAAGTCTATGGCGGTCGCCTCCTGGTCGCCCCAAAGAAGCTCCGGACCCTTTTTCTAGGTCGGAGCGACTTGTGTCGCTCCTATTAGAACGGGTCCGTAGCTTCCCTATGGGAGGCGACCTGTGAGGCGACCAGGTCGCCTCACAGGTCGCCCTAGTGTGAACCGGCACTAAAATGTAAGCTTTCCTAAAAATCTTTATTTTTCACATTTCACGAAACGCGTCGAGTCCCATGATGTCATGATTTGTATCATAATACTTTTTACCCTTTGGAATCTTTGCCTTGTTGATTGACATGTACCTGGATCTGGGGACCACTTACCAGTTCCCTTATCATTTTGTATTTTACATTATCATATATGTATGTATGTATCAATAAATGTATTCATTTTTGTCCAACCAGCCTTGCAATGTCTCTCATTCAAAGTCCCAACTTCTCCTTTTTTTTCTTCTATTTTAACATTTGAGTCTGATGTGTTTATAGATGTGCGTGCAAAGCAACATGCACCTATGGCTTTTATGGTTTGGCGGGGTTGTTTTAACCACTTGCTGACCTTGCTATAGCTAAAAGACAGCTACAGTGTGGTCGTCCAGTTCTGGGAGGGCGTCTATTGATGTCCTCCCATAGCCCTGCCGCCCACGCAGCCCCGGGGTGCGCATTGGGCACACTCTGTAATCGCTGCGTCATCACTGATCACAGATCAAGGTAAAGAACAATCACAGTGGCCCTTTACTATGTCATCCAATCACAGCCGATTCCATGTAAACAAATTCCCTCTCCTCAACCCTGTCACTGTGTGAGGAAAGGAAAGCCGATAATCCGCTATCCTGTGACAACATGTAGGCCTCAAAGCGCCAGTAGAAAGCTGTAACTGTAGAAGGAGTTTTTCAACTTTTTTAGCTGTAGCATTTTTTAGCTTTTTTAACCACTTGCGGACCGCCGCCCGACTATATACGGCGGCGGTCAGCCCCTCCCAGGCAAAGTGACGTACCGGTACGTCACTAGCCTGGGAGCCAATAGGGGGCGAGCGTGCGCCGCCGGAGGCGCGCTCCCGCCCCTGCTCGTTCCTTAAGCAGCCCACGCGTGTGACCGGCGGACCCGATGTCCGCCGGTCACTCGCGATCGTCGGGTGGAGAGAAAGAAAGGCAGGCGGCTAATGTAAACGAAGCCGCCTGTCATTCTTCCCTGTGTAAAAGCACAGATCATACAGTCCTGCTATGTAGGACTGTTGATCTCTGCTGTTACACACACAGCCACATCCAATCACAGTTAGAAGCACATCCCTAGGGACACACTTAACCTCTCCCTCTCCAATAAAGTTAACCCCTTCCCTCCCAGTGTCATTTTACATTAACAGTGCATATATATAGCACTGATTACTGTAGTAATGTCACTGGTACCCCCAAAAGTGTCAAAAATGTCCGTCAAGGGTCCGATCTGTCCGCCGCAATGTCGCAGTCCCGCAAAAAAAATCGCGGATCGCCGCCATTACTCGTTAAAAAAAATAAAAAGAATACAAATGACAAAAATCTTTCCCTTAGTTAGTAAACGCAATAACTTTTGCGCAAACCAATCAAAATACGCTTTTTGCGATTTTTTTTTTTTTTTTTTACCAAACATATGTAGCAGAAAACAAATTGGCCTAAAATGTTAAAAAATTTAGATTTTAAAATTTTTTTTGGGGGGGAATTTCATATAAAAAAATGTGAAAAATATTGTTATTTTTGCAAAATTGTCACTCTTTTTTTGTTTATAGCGCATGATCAAAAAATCGCACAGGTGATCAAATACCACCAAAAGAAAGCTCTGTTTGTGTGAAAAAAAAGAAGTCAATTTCATTTGGGTACAGCGTCGCATGACCGCGCAATTGTCCGTTAAAGTCACGCAGTGCCGAATCGCAAAATAGGCCCTGGTTAGGAAGGGGGCAAAATCTGTTTAAGTGATTAAGCAAAACTATATTCCCACACGAGCTTATGGCTCAAAAACACTGATAAATGCAGAATAGCTGCGTTTTTTAGCGTTTTTCAGCATTTTTAAGCTTATATCAGAATTAGAGCGTTTTTGCAGCTAAAAAACTCCACTCAAAACGTACTAGTTCTGGCTTTTTTTCCAGCCAGACAACGTCCCTGCCAAAAACTGCCAATAACAGCCTATGTATGCATGGACAAATAGTATAACATGCTGGGGAGTTTACTGGCTGCAGAAAAAAGGCCTGAAGCCAAAAACAGCCACTGTAAAAACTACCCGTGCGCATGAGGCCTTACACTGTCACACATTTACACTGATAAGCAGGGCACTGATCATCAGTGCAGCCTCATTAGTGCCCATCAGTGCAGCATATTAGTGCCCATCAATGCAGTCTCATCAGCACACATCAGTGAAGGAGGAAAATTACTTATTTGTAAAATTCTATAACAGAAACGCAGAGCAAAGCATAGAAAACCCAGAGATGATTAAATACCACCAAAAGAAAGCTCGGTCTCAAAAAAAATGATAAAAAATTCATATGGGCACAGTGTTGCATGATAGCACTAAAAGCTGAAAATTGGCCTTGTCAGGAAGAGGGTGGAAGTGCCATGAGGTAAGTGGTTAAAAGAGGTCTATTATCACAGCATAGACTTTCATTTTATAACATCAGCATTGTAATAGTAACACAAACCCTTTTTATATTTGGCATTCCAATAAAAGCTTACTTGAAAAATCTTTCATGTTGTGAGTGCTGCCTGTCTGCTGTCTGTCTCTTTACACAGCATCCTTGATTCCCTGCATGCTTTGCATTTTCTTCTCTACTGTTTTTTTTTTTCAATGTTTAAGGACTACATATCCCATGGTACTTTTACTATCTGCAAGCAGTGATTCCTGTGCTGGCTCCGCCTCCTGAAACTCCTCCTCTCAGCACCTCTGTAGTTCAGAAGGCGGACTCTTTGGAATGTGTGACACAGCAATGCCTACTCACAGGGCATAGGGAATACGTGTCACTGAATTCAAAGAAGTAAATATGTGGGGAGCTTCAAAAAAATAAGTTTATAAACTTCAAGATCATTCAGGTCAATAGGAGGGGGCTAGAAATAGTTCAAATACAATGTGGAAATAAATAAATGATATTACATTATGAGTAGAGCTGCACTGATACGTTTTTTTTTTTTTTATCAGTGAGTGCGACTACCGATACTTTTGGTCAGGTACTCGCCAATACCCAGTACCAATACTTTGCGATTTGCATCAATACAAAATAAATGGGTGCAATTTCCTGTCCAAATTGCATGCAATTTCCCCCACCGCTCCTGTGTTTGTATAGAAAGGGAAGCACCATCTAGTGGGCAGTTTATTAAAATGTTATTACTCACATTAAAGGGGTTGAAAAAGCAGAAGTTATTTTTGTTTTTTTTAATCTTCATCCATTCTATGCATTAAGATAAAAAACCTTCTGTGTGCAGCAGCCCCCCTAACACTTACCTGAGCCCCCTCTCGATCCAGCGATGTCCACAAGTGCCTCGGCTGTCCGGGTCTCTCCTTCCTGATTGGCTGAGACACAGCAAGGATGCCATTGGCACCCACTGTTGTCAATCATTAACCAATGAGAAGGGAGAGTGGGCGGAGCCAAACTGTAGCTTCATTTTTGAATAGATACATAGGGCAGGGGCTCAGCTTGGGTGCTCCCATAGCAAGCTGCCTTCTGTGGGGGCACTCGGCAGGAGGGAGAGGCCAGGAGCGCTGATGAGGGACCCGAGAAGAGGAGGATCTGGGCTGCTCTGTGCAAAACCAACTGCACAGAGGAGGTAAGTATAACATCTTTGTTATTTTTATATAAAAAAATATGAGACTTTACAATGACTTTAAGTACATGTCTGGTCAAATCCAAACTCTGCATAGTGTCCCGGTCATGCAGATGATAGAAAATCACAGCCACTGGAGATGCTCACAGGGCTGGAGATAAAGTTCCGGAACCCCTGTGGTTATAGGGTGGAAGTGATGTCAGCTTGGGGACGGACCGCATCTACATCTCCAGCCCTGTGAGCATCTCCAGCCGTGTGATTTGCTATTATCGGCGGGACCAGGACACTATGCAGATTTCGCATTTGACCAGATATGTACTAAATGCGAGTTAAAATATTTTTAATAAACTGCCCACTAGATGGAGCTTCCCTTTATACGCACAGGTGGGGGAAATTGCATGCGATTTGGACAGGAATCGCACCAAATTCCTTTTTAAATGGCATGCGATTCTTTGCAGTGTGATTTGCACCCATTCATTTTGTATAGGCGCAAATTGCACTGCAAAGTGTCCGTATTGGCAGCGTTTTTGTGCAAATGCTCGGTATCGGCACTTCCTTAACTTTAACCGCAGATACCCTTTTAGCGCCGGTTCACATATGTGCGATGACAGACATCGCATGTGATTCGGAGCACACTGGCAGCCGGCAAAGTTTATCACACCATTGCTCAGCGATGAGATAAAAAGAAACATTGTATCATTTGGTTCTTTTAGATCAAAATGATGAATTTCATCTGTAAATGAGGGCAGTTTAACCACTTAAGCCCTGGTTCACATTAATGCGATGACCGACATCGCATGTGATTCGCAGCGTACTGCTCTGCAAATCACATGCAATGTTTGTGCGTTGCAAATTCAGCCATACAGATTGCATGGCTGAATTTGCATCGCATTCGGACACAACTGGCACAGGACCCTTTTTTGGGTCCGCACCAGAATTGGATCGCATGGGTGTTCACATCTATGCAATCCGATTCATGTGTGAACTAACAGTTCGCACTGCGATATGCAAATTGATCTGGGGGTGTCGTTAACTTTGTATTGACACCCCCAGCGATTTGCATAGTGTGAACTGCCTGGGAGTTGAATGCGATGCAGGAACCTGCAGTGGATTCGCAGGGATCCCGCATCACATATGTGAGAACCAGGGGCTAAGACAGATACCCCTTTAATTAGGATGCTATAGAGAAACATTTATATTTGGCTTCATGGGCTTAAAACATTGTAATTGTGGACACTTCCTCATGATAGATTAGGATTTGCCCATTTAGCTTCATTTTGGTTTTTTTGAACCTGACACTTCAACCTGAGTCAGAGTGAGAAGTCACTTCACATATCCGCTGCCTGACCTCACACATTGACCCTGATGTACAAAAGCAATGTTCATTTTCAAAATGAAATTTCACTTACCCCAGTTAATGAAGTGAAACAAACTGAAAATTCTTTTTGCAGAGATTACCCAATCATTTGCAAGAAAAATAAATTGAAAATAAGATTTTTGACCGCATATAAATGGATGATTAAAGCCAGCACAGCTTCGCCTCATTCACTAAGCTAAGTGGAAATTCACTTTGGAGAGAGAAAAATGTATTCAGCTTAGCGGAGGAGGTGAGGTTATGCCGACTTCAATCATCCGGTCATTGGGAAGCCAAAATCCCTCTTTATAATTTTCCTTGCACACAGTTTTTGCATTTACTTTGCAAGATAAATAAAAATTCACTTTTAAGTGAACACCAGTGTTAATTTCGTCGACTAAAACTGACTAAAACGTTTTCGTCGACTAAATTAACACAATTTTAGTCGACTAAAATACGACTAAAACTAAAACAATTCAGATGACTAAAATACGACTAAAACTAAAATGGCATTTTAGTCAAAAGACTATAACTAAAACTAAATCGAAATTTGCTGCCAAAATTAACACTGGTGCATGCTGAAAGCTTAATACCATAAATAATAACATATTAGATTTTTCACTCCAGCAGTAGTATATAATGAGTTTGGAAATTGTAGAGAAATGCTTAAATAATGCATTACAAATTACAATTGAACTACACCCATTCGATTATAGATGACTAAAATGAGTTTTAGTCGACTAAAATGTACTGGAGTTTTAGTCGACTAAATACGACTAAAACTAAAACACTTGCAGAAGACTAAAATGGGACTAAAACTAAAATGCCATTTTAGTCCTAAGACTAAGACTAAAACTAAATTGAAATTTGCTGCCAAAATTAACACTGGTGAACACGCTTCACTCCTTTAGTGAATGAGGGTCACTGTGTGGCTGATTTACTAAAGATGCAGAGCATGTCTACTTTGCAAAGAGAATTTTCACTTTAGTGAATGTGGTTTAACCACTTTAAGGCCAGAAGATTTGGCTGCTTAATGACCAGGCCCTATTTTGCCATTCGGCACTGCGTGATTTTAACAGACAATTGCGCGGTCTTGCGACGCTGTACCCTAATAAAATTGATGTCCTTTTTTTTTCACAAACAGAGCTTTCTTTTGGTGGTATTTGATCACCTGTGCGATTTTTATTTTTTGCGCTATAAACAAAAAAAAGCGACAATTTTGAAAAAAACACAATATTTTTCACATTCTGCTATATAACATTCCCAAAAAAAAAAAAAAAAAATGTAAAAATCTAAATTTTTTAACATTTTAGGCAAATTTGTTTTCTGCTACATATCTTTGGTAAAAAAAATTGCAGTAAGCGGATTTTGATTGGTTTGCACAAAAGTTATTGCGTTTACTAACTACGGGAAAGATTTATGTCATTTTGTATTGTTTGTTTTTTTTTTTTACTAGTAATGGCGGCGATCTGCGATTTTTAGCGGGACAGTGACATTGTGGCAGACAGATCGGACCCCTAACTGACATTTTTGACACTTTTGGGGGTACCAGTGACATTACTACTACTAAAAATATGCACTGTTACTGTAATAATGCCATTGGCACGGAAGGGGTTAATACTATAGGTCAGGGATATGCAAACTGTGGCCCTCCAGATGTTGCAGAACTACAAGTCCCATGAAGCATAGCAAGACTCTGACAGTCACAAGCATGACACCCAGAGGGGGAGACATGATGGGACTTGTAGTTTTGCAACAGCTGGAGGGCCACCGTTTGCATATCCCTGCTATGTGTGATCAAGGGGTTAAATGTAAGCCTAGGGGAGTGATTCCAACTGTGGGGGGGCTGGGCTTGTGAGATGACCATAGAGACATGCGATCCTATATAGCAGGATCGCATGGTCTCTGTGATCATGTCAGGGAGAAGGACGGATGGCTGTGTTTACATCAGCCGTCCCTCCTTCTCTGTCAGTGGGGAGGGATCATCGGTGTCAGGTGGCCATCGGAGCTTCGAGCAGGGGCGGAAGCGTGCCGCCGGGGGCAAGCCATCGACCCCTAGTTCCTCCCAGGCGAGCGCTGTACATATACGGGGCTTTACCTGGGAGAGCCAGCCTGCCGCAGCATATCTGCGGCGGCTGGATGTAAAGTGGTTAAGAATTCACCCTGCAAAGATTAGCCAATCACAAGCAAGGAAAACGATAAAAGCAGGCTTTCTGCATGCACGTGATTGGACGATGAAAGTCAGCAGAATTTCACCTAATTCACTAAGCTCAATGACATTTCCTTAATGTACAACCAGAGAAGGAATGGGCCAGGGGTCAGGGGGGAAATTGCCTCCAGGGCTGCTTTGATGCCCCGTAAAAAGGCTGCACTGCTTCTGCCACAGACATGGCTAAAGGATTCCTGGTGAAGAGAAGTAAAAAGTCTTCAGCACTGACCTACTAAGTGCGGGATGAAGACAAGGAAAAATCGCAGCCCCCCCCAGCATGGATGGTATAAACCAGGGATTCTCAAACCACTGCCCTCCAGCTGTTGCCATTTACAGACATGACTAGGCATGATGGGAATTGTAGTTCTTGAACAACTGTCACTGGTTCCAAAAAGTGTCAGTGTCATATTGTCTGCCGCAGTATCGCAGTCCCGCCAGAAGTTGCTGATTTCCACCATTAGTATAAGAAAAGTTCTAGTATATATCTTAGTTTGTAGACACTATTACGTTTGCGCAAAGCCAATCAATATATCCTTATTGGGATTTTTGTAACCAAAAATATGCAGCAGAATACATATTGGCCTAAATGTATGAAGACATTTTTTTTAAATATATATTTATATATTTTATAGGAAAAAGTAAAAAAAATAAAAAATGTTTTAAATTTGTTGGTCTTTTTTGTTTATAGCGCAAAAAATAAAAAAAGCCAGTGGGCATGGTGCAGGGGCTGCGGACATGGTACAGGAGATGCAGGGCTGCAGGCATGGTACAGGAGAATCTCCTGTACCATGCCCACAGCCCTGCATCTCCTGAGGAGATGCATAGTTGTGGGCATGGTACAGGAGATGGGACAGGCATGGTAGAGGAGATGGTACAGGAGCTGCCATGCCCGCAGCACTGCATCTCCTGAGGAGATGCAGGGTTGTGGGCATGGTACAGGAGATGGGACAGGCATGGTAGAGGAGATGGTACAGGAGCTGCCATGCCCGCAGCACTGCATCTCCTGAGGAGATGCAGGGTTGTGGGCATGGTACAGGAGATGGGACAGGCATGGTAGAGGAGATGGTACAGGAGCTGCCATGCCCGCAGCACTGCATCTCCTGAGGAGATGCAGGGTTGTGGGCATGGTACAGGAGATGGGACAGGCATGGTAGAGGAGATGGTACAGGAGCTGCCATGCCCGCAGCACTGCATCTCCTGAGGAGATGCAGGGGCTGTGGAGGAGTATCACTTACCTTTTTGGTGAGACGCCTTACATTTAAAAATGTCGCCACCCGGCGCCAACACGTCACCGCGCATGCACCGTCTGCCTGTGAATGGCCAAACGTGTACAGGCTTTCCCCGAGCGGCAGCAAAGCATGTGCACTGCACCGGAGAACAGGTAAGTGGGATCCTCACTCATATGCTGAAAAAGTTGGCTTATACTCAAGTATGTACGGTATTATAATACTTGTGATTATTCCAAAGTATTATAAGTGTGAAAACCACCATAGAGATTGGGTGGCCAGTTTGGATGACCTAATGGATCTTATGATTGTTCTATTATCTCTTTTATTGGCAAAGTAATGGGCTTAGTAACAATAGTCATTTTGATTAGGGAACCTCATGAGTGATTATTCTTGCATAGCCCATTCTGAATATATTATTATAATACTGTAAATATTCAAAAACTTGAAGGCCATCCTAAGGCTTAATTGCAACCCTGGTAGTCATTGTACACGTCTAACAGATGGCCATCATAACGGGCACCAAAAAACATGACAAGCTCCACTACGTGTTAAATATATCTCTGTAATCCCTCCGCAGACGCACACAGAGATATGTAAAATCCTTCAACCACTGCAGTAGTCAGAATGTGGGACAAGTAGGGCTTTAAGATTATCCACACTGCCGCTGTGAGTTTCCTCATGGTCCTTTACCAAGTTTATTGCCAGTACTGTCCATGAATAACCAATTACATCTGATACACTGTATGATGACTGACCAAACGCCAGTTCTTAATTTGTAAACCTTCAAATTCAACATAACATTTAATATTCTTCTTGATATTACTCTATGCAGTTTTTTTTATTTTTGGTTGTGTGCATAAATATCTTAATGCCATCTCTTATTATGTTGTATTTAGTATGTCATCCAAGAATTCATGCAGCCGCATCTAAATTAATTACAGCTTTTAAAGGCTGAAATTTTAAACTTTGAGAATATTACAATCTTTAGTGTAATGCTCTAGTACACTCTAGTGGACAATTTTGTTATTGCAGCTTTTAAAGCAAAGTGTACATTCTGTCCACAGTTCTATAATTAGGTAGCTATACTTTATGCTTTACTATTAACCTCCCTGGCGGTATGATTCTTTTGGATTTTAGGTGCTGAAAGCGGTACCATTATTTTGCATGTAATTCTTGTGAATGAGCAGTCCAAACCAACTGTATACATTTATTATATATATATATATATATATATATATATATATATATATATATATATATATATATATATATGTATGTATGTATACATATATTATGTATATATATATATATATATATATATATATATATATATATATATATATATAATGTATACAGTTGGTTTGGGCTGCTCATTCACAAGAATTACGTATATATATATATTTTTATGTAAATATATGTATATGTATGTATATATATATATATATATATATATATATATATATATATATATATATATATATATATATATAATGTATACAGTTGGTTTGGGCTGCTCATTCACAAGAATTACGTATATATATATATATATATATATATATATATATATATATATACATACATATACATATATTTACATAAAAATTACAGTAAAACTGCAGGAAAGGGCACTGGGGGGGCAATATAATGTGATTTTATTTTATTTTGAATGATATCAGTGTGTTTGGTGCATTTTACATTTGAATTTGCCGCCGGTTCCACCCCCCGGCGGACGTCACGTCGCCGGAGACGGAAGCCGGGGCTCGCAGACGATCGGGAGGAAGCTCCGCCGCCGCACACCGCCCGCAGACATCGCTGGATCCCGGAGAAAAGGTAAGTAAAACCTCCTCCAGCATCCAGCGATCTTCTTAGCGCTACCCCGAGTGTGACTCGGGGTTACCGCTTTTGGCACTAAAATCTTACCCCGAGTCACACTCGGGAATACCGCTAGGAAGGTTAAATTAAGAGCCAGATTTATAATAACACAAAGTTGAACTGTTTTCAAATTCTGGCAATGTTTAAAAGTAAAACCTCATTTTATATTAAAGTATAAACAAAAAGCTTAAATTGGCTTCACTTCTAGTCTTATAGTCAAGCAAGATGAAATCTTTCAAAGTTGTTACCCAGGTCACCAGAACTATTGTCTCTATTGGGTGACAACCCAAATTTAGGATTTTCTTTACCATTTCAATACAGGGCACCTTCACCCCCTTCCTGCCCAGGGCAATTTTCAACTTTCAGCGCTTTCACACTTTGACAATTGCGTGGTCATGCAACACTCTACAAACATATTGTTTTTATCATTTTTTTCACACAAATAGAGCAACACTGTACCCATATGAAATGTGTATAATTTTTCTCACAAATAGAGCTTTCTTTTGGTTTTATTTCATCAGCACTAGGTTTATTTTTTGCTAAATAAACTAAAAAAAGACAGAATTATTTGAATAAACTGCTTTTTTTCTTTGTTTCTGTTATACTATTTAATCTTTCTTCATAGATTTAGGCCAAAATGTCTTCTGCTACATTTCTATGGTGAAAATAACTCAAATCAGTGTTTATTATTTAGTCTGTAGCAAAGTCCACAAACTTTGGTATATACAGTATCTCACAAAAGTGAGTACACCCCTCACATTTTTGTAAATATTTTATTATATCTTTTCATGTGACAACACTGAGGAAATGACACTTTGCTACAATGTAAAGTAGTGAGTGTACAGCTTGTATAACAGTGTACATTTGCTGTCCCCTTAAAATAACTCAACACACAGCCATTAATGTCTAAACTGCTGGCAACAAAAGTGAGTACACCCCTAAGTGAAAATGTCCAGATTGGACCCGATTAGCCATTTTCCCTCCCCAGTGTCATGTGACTCGTTAGTGTTACAAGGTCTCAGGTGTGTTAAATTTGGTGTTATCGCTCTCACTCTCTCATACTGGTCACTGGAAGTTCAACATGGCACCTCATGGCAAAGAACTCTCTGAGGATCTAAAAAAAAATCATTCTTGCTCTACATAAAGATGGCCTAGGCCAGTGATGGTTAACCTTGGCACCCCAGATGTTTTGGAACTACATTTCCCATGATGCTCAACTATACTGCAGAGTGCATGACCATCATGGGAAATGTAGTTCCAAAACATCTGGGGTGCCAAGGTTCACCGTCACTGGCCTAGGCTATAAGAAGATTGCCAAGACCCTGAAACTGAGCTGCAGCATCGTGGCCAAGACCATACAGTGGTTTAACAGGACAGGTTCCACTCAGAAGAAACAAACAGTTATTAATTGGCTGAGAGGGAACAGTCTTCTCATTAACCAATTGCCTACTGGGCATTTTCACCTCCTCTCCTGCCCAGCTAAATTTCAAACTTTCAGTGCTGTGGTAGTTTGAATGAACAATTATTTTTTTGCTGAAGAAATGAAAAAAGACCGAAAATTTTGGGAAAAAAAGTTGTTCTTATTTTATAAAATTTTATAAAGAAGTAATTTTTCTTCTTCACTGATGTGCACTTATGAAGCTACATTTGATTATTATTCTTATAAAGGATTTGTATAGCACCAACAATTTGCACAGCGCTTAACAAAATGAAGGCAGACATTACAGTTACAATACAATTTGGTACAAAAGGAATCAGAGGGCCCTGCTCGTTAGAGCTTACAATCTAAGAGGGAGGGTCAATTGATACAAAAGATAATAGCTGTGGGGGTTGAGCTAATGGAGAAAGTGAAAACAGTGTATTAGTTAGAAGCCAGATAGGCTTCTTTAAAGAGAAGGGTTTTCAGGGATCGTCTAAAGATGGATAGATTAGGAGACAGTCAAACAGATTAGGGTAGGGAGTTCCAGAGGATGGGAGAAGCTCTGGAAAATCCTGGAGGCGAGCATGGGAGGAGGTGACAAGGGAGCTAGAGAGCAGGAGGTCTTGGGAGGACCGAAGAGAGTGGCTTGGTTGATATTTTGAGATCAGGTTAGTGATGTAGCTGGGGGCATGACGTTGTAAACTATTGCTTTGAATTTTATTTGTTGGGTGAGCAGAAGCCAGTGGCGGGATTGGCAGAGAGGGGTGGAAAACACTGAGTGGTTGGTAAGGTGGATGAGTCACGCAGCAGCATTCATTATGGGCTGAAGGGGGGATAGTCTATGTAAAGGTAATCCAATGAGGAGGGAATTGCAGTAGTCAAGGCGAGAGATAACCAGAGAGGGAATTCCAAGTTTGGTGGTGGTGTTGGTTAAAAAGAGGCGTATTCTAGAGATGGGCACTGATATGTAGCATGGATAGGCTGCACTGATGGGCATTGATGAGGTGGCACTGATGTAGAGGCACTGATAGGCAGCACTGTTATGGGGCACTGATAGGTTGGACTGATGGGCATTGATGAGGAGGCACTGATAGGCAGCACTGATGGACACTGATAGGTGGTACTGACAGGCAGCACTGATGGGTACAGATTGACAGCATTTGTGGGCACAGTTGGGGCTGCACTGATCATAAGGACACTGCTGATGCCAGGTAATGACCAGTTTCTGAGACTCTATGAGAGCAATCTCAGTCCAAGCAACCTCTGGCACTTTTATCCCAAAAGCACAGTCACCCGTAATTAATTCAGGGTCCATCTCTAAACCAGATCCCTATGTGAAGTCCTGTAGTCTGTTCCAGATCACTTCCAGATCCCAGCTCATCGTTGAGACCTCACAGAACAGCAACACAGTCCACAGGCTTCCTCAAGGAAAATAGCTCTCCTTGCTGGGGAAAGACCATCTCTTCAGGATTCCAGATTATTTATCAGCTTCCCAGCCACCATCTGGGAACACCTCCCTAGGGATTGGCTAGGCCCTACTCAATATTCAGGCTGGTTGTTTGGATTCTCCCTCACTAAGCTCTAGAAACTTCTTCTAGAGGCAGTTGGAAGCACTCAAACTCCCAGCCTGTGAAACCCTGTACAGGCCAGGCCAAACAATCATTGTTCCTATTACAGAAGGAGCCAACAAAATGACCTAGCATCCTTTACTAGGAAGAGCTACACAAGACACTTCTGAGATGTTACAAAAGGTTGTTAGACTACCAACGTGCTGTAAAAGACTACTAGAGACTACGAACACACTGCAGGGAGCAATTAGAGACTACTTACATACTGAAGGAGACAACATGATACCATGATGTACTGCAAGAGACAACTAAAGACCACCAACATTCCAAAACAGCTAAAAAAGGCCCCTGGCATGCTGTAAAAAAATACCAAAGACCATCTACACTCAACAAGAGACGTTAGATTGTTGTTGTTATAAAATTAGTGACCAATGACAGACTTCTAAAGACTAATTAAAGTGGTTTTTAACCCACTGTGACAACTTCATATAATCCTGTGTGTTTCCTAATGACAGGTGCTCCTGTCTCTGTGTTTTATAAAACAAATGCCATCTATACCTGATTTCAGAACTCCGCTCGGCGCTCACGTGACTGGCTGCTTCTCTTCTCTCCTCTCACCGTCTGACAGCTGCAGCGGCGGGGCAGAGATTTCCCTGCCAATGTCAGTTCGGGACGAGAGGTGGCGAGGAGGAGAGAGCATGCTGGTCACGTGAGCGCAGAGCGGTGCTCTGAAATCAGGTATAGACGGCGTTTTCTTTTTATAACACAGAGACCGGAGCACCTGTCATTAGGAAACACAGGATTATATAGGACATTTAGACCCCGTTCACACTGGGGCGACCTGTCAGGCGTAGGTCGCCTGCCATAGAGAAGCTGTGGACCCGTTCTAATAGGAGCGACACAAGTCGCTCCGACTTAGAAAAAGGGTCCGGAGCTTCTTTGGGGCGACCTGGAGCGACCTGCATTGACTTCAATGTTATGAAGTCCGTGCCAGCCGCTCCGAAGTCGCGGTTTGAGCTGCGCGTCGCGACCTGTGAGGTCGCCCCGGCAAGTCGGATCGCCCCAGTGTGAACGGGGTCTAAAAGTAATTGCAGCACAACAGCAGACAGGCAGGCATTGAGGGGTGGGAGAGGAGGACAGGAGAGCTGTGAATGACGGAGGCACATAAACTGACCACAGTATCAGTGCTTAGCAGCCATGATAAGCTGTGGTCAATTTACAAGGGGGAGGGCAGAACCAGGCAGGATCAGCCAGGTTTTTTTGGTGATACAGGGGGGCCAAATTACACAGCACAAGCACTGTGCCTTAAAGGAATCTTCTTTTTTTTTTTTTATAGGGCAACTAACAAAGATCAATCACAAAATCACAATAATTTGAATTTCGTTTGTCAAGCTGTTAGAGAACAAACATAATAACACTGTCCTCTAACAACATAAACATGATTATTAAAAAACATAGATAATTTGTGTAACCAGATACAATTAATTCATAGACATAACAGTGCATTGAGGAGGTAAATGGGGGGAATGGGAACGTAAAAAGTATAAAGGTTTTGGAACATAATAAATAATAGTAAATAGCAGAAATAAAAGATTGAAAAGGGAGACTGTAAAAAACGTATTAAACAGATGTCAAAGAGAAAAATTTGCACATAGACGAATATCAGGGAAGTAAGTTTTATTGTAGATGTAGCAAAAGGAAAGAACTTATTTGTGGGAGGGCAGGAGGGGAATGAGACAGGAAAGAAGGATGGGATCACTCTGACTCTACGCATTTATATAATGTAACTGAGCCAGATTGTTAGATGAAAGGCGAGGACAAGGAACACGCTGTACTGTTATTTGTGCGCCCAGTGGAAATTATTACCTTTTTTTACTGTATTATATTTTTATTCAAACTGTGCCTACAGATAACGATGATATAATACTTGAAAAATAACACAAGAAAAAAGTATGTTTAATAATTTATTTAACACAAATATCAATAGATGTAATAGTGCACTGTGGAAAAAGTAAGTACCCGCTTGGCATCAAAAGCCGATTTTGCCCCCTGTAGTGGAAATTACTTCTTGTAGGCATTTTATATATGGCCTCTTTCACACGGGCGTTCCGTATGTCCGTATATCACCCCATCTGTTTGCGGGTGATATACGGACATAATGCATGTCAATTGGATTGCGGATGTCAGCGGATGACCATCCACTGACATCCGATTTGCGTCCTTTCAGTTCTGTTCCGTTTTTTGGAACGGAACAGAACCCTATTTTTCTTCCGTTTTAAAAAACGGAAAGGACGCAAAATCGGACATCCGCTGACATCCGCAATCCCATAGACATACATTATGTCCGTATATCATCCACAAATGGATGGGATAATATGCGGACATACGGACCGGATGACACAAGTGTCATCCGTGTCCGTAAAAAAAATAAAATAAAAAAGTGCCAAAGCGGATCGAAATACGGTCCGCTACGTGTGAAAGAGGCCTAACTGTTGGGGTATTGGGGCGATTACCGTATTTTTCGCCGTATAAGACGCATTTTTTCTTCCCCAAAACTGGGGGGGAAAAGCTGGTGCATCTTATACGACAAATACACATTTTGCCTGCTGACGTCGCAATGGGGGCGGTGCCGGTGCGTGCGTCAGTCACGCACCGTCACCGCCCGATCTCCTTCCCGCCGGACCGATCGGAAGACCGAGAGAGCCGCCGTCAAAGAAGACAGAAGAGGACGAGAGGAGCAGCGCCGTGGACGGTTCCCGGAATCCCGCCGCCATCAGAAGAAGAGGACGAGAGGAGAGGAGCAGCGCCGTGGACGTCTCGCAGGCAGCCCAGGAGAGCAGGTAAGTGATTGAAGCCGACCTGTGCCATGCCTGTACCATCACCTGTGCCATGCCTAAAACATCACCTGTGCCATGCCTGTACTATCACCTGTGCCATGCCTATACCCTCACCTGTGCCATGCCTATACCCTCACCTGTGCCATGCCTGTACCATCACCTGTGCCATGCCTATGCCCTCACCTGTGCCATGCCTGTACCATGCCTATACCATCACCTGTGCCATGCCTATATCCTCACCTGTGCCATGCCTATATCCTCACCTGTTGATATAAAATATTTTACTGCAGTATTTGGTTCAGAATCTTTTTTTCTAGATTTTCCTCCTTTAAAATTGGGTGCGTCTTATATGCCGGTGCGTCTTATACGGCAAAAAATATGGTATATTCATGTGGTAGTTGTGCCAGCTCAAACTTTATTTTAGGGCATGGCAGCCCACTTTTATACTGTAGAACAAAACAGAAAGTTCACATAAACATCAGTTGCCCACACAGTGGTTTCCACCATAGGATTCCTTTAAAGCTGAATTGGCCTGCTGTTGAATGTAACCATGTAGTGGTGTCCAAGTTGCACTGCGTGGGTTAAATCTGCAGTTGGCTTGGCATTTAGTCATTTGTTGCTCTCTGCGTTATGCACAACATGGGGCCAGTGGTCTTACATTGTATGATAGGATGGCGAGGGCCCACCCACATTCAGGAGCATCAGACAGCAAAGGAGAGTTCTGGGTTCAGGAATAAGGCAAGTATTTGTAGTTATTCCTCCCCCCCCCCCCCAGCCAAATTAGTATTTAACCTATGCTGAGTAGGCGGGTCCCCAAATAATGGGTAATGCCAGCTATACACAAAGTTGCGGGAAAGAAATTAATTTGATTCCCCTGTCCACACAGACTGTGATGATGGGGGACTCCCTCCAGCTGGGCCATAGTCTTCCAGCGAGGGGGGAGGGGAGCCATCCCCACCAGGAGAAGACGGTGATTATCGCTAGTGGCTACAGCAGCTGCTAGCGATATTTTCAGGTAATACCCGGCATGCTGGTTGTACCCAAGTTGGTTGATAAACTTGGTACATTCAGCCTGCCCATACATGGTTCGAACTTGTATGGCCTGCCTTAGTGTACCAGCAACCCAGAGTGGGCCTTTAGGGGTTTCAACAGTTTATGTAAAATGTATCTGCTCTGTATATCACCCCATCCGTGGAAAAAAAAAAAAATGTATCTGCTCTTAGCTGCAATAACCCCATGCTCTGATTGGTTCCTTTACCTAAGGGAGCCATTATGAGGTCATGACAGTTCTTCCTTTCTGATGACTGCTCTAGGAATGGGGCAAATATCATTTTCAATGCTCTGCTTCTAGCCATTTAAATTTCATAGCTTAGCTCTGATTTCTGGAGCCTGAAGCAGGCAAATCTTCTCCAGAATGTAGGAAACCAATATGGTGTCAGAGGTATATTTCAGTGGATTCGAGACCGGAGGAAATGCATTAAAGCTGAACTCCAGTTATGATCTTAATTGCGTAATTACTTTGCTCCATCTTGAACCAATGTAAGTATACATATCTCATACTTGAGTCACTGCTGGGAAAGCTGACAGTGGCTGTAGTAGTCGGTGCTACTACAGTTATTACTGCGATCTTCCGAGTCCTGTGCTGAGCTGCTGCCTCACTGCACACTAACCACAAAGGGTAGCTCACATTGCTGCCATTTAGAGAACACCTTGTATTTTTTCAGTGAAAACAAAACATTCTCTGATAGTATGAGGTGAGGATCGTGCCATTACTGCCCTTCCTCCCCAGCTTGCCCAATCAGAGTAGTCTTTGAAAAATAAACAAGGTCATTTCATTGGGTATATGGAAAGGTTTACAACCACTTTAAGAAAACAAATGCAACCATCGTATTTTAAGATTGGTAATCATATTCAATATTAATAAAAAAAGAAGTGTAGCCAACCAAAATCTACCTTATACTAAAAAACTATACTACAAAAATGTGAAAATTCCAATAAACGCAAATTATACAGTATAGTATATACAACAAAAACTACGTTCACATTCCAAAATTGTGTAAAATCAAACTTTAAAGTCCATATAGCGGTGGAGATATGGAGCACTTTTACTTGGAAAACAGTGGCACAATGGTGATAGCACTGTTTATTGATTGGACTTTAACCCCTTTGCACCTAAGGGTAAAACAAATCTAAATGCCTAAGCACAATTTTGCAACTTTGACACGTGTTAGTAAAACCATACACATCGTCACAACTACTTTGTGCATCCAGGTGTATTATACTGTTTTTTCTTTTTTTTTCAGGACATATTGGTTTCATTTGGTGGTCAATGGTAATAGATATTTGCTTTTTTTTTTTATTTTTTATATAATTTAGCTGTATATTTCTTGCTACTACCATACCCTTCCACCAATGAAAAATCCAAAATAAATTCTCCTGCTCGTGACGATCGCAGCGATACCACATATGTGTATGTTAGTTGTTGTTTGTACCCTTAGTACAGCCCAGAAACAATAGTGTGCATTTTGCTTTTTTTTATTCTACCTAAAACACACTGACTTTGATACTTAAAAAAATACTTTTGACCCAAACGCTAACCCCTGCATTGACCTAGATCAAACCTTGATCTAGGTATTTTTTTAATTACATTTTTTTAATTCTTATTATTATTTATTAAATTTATTTTACACACACTTTTTTTTTTTCTCTGCAAGGAGAGGGAAAAATATACTACCGTATTTTCCGGCGTATAAGACAACTGGGAGTATAAGACGACCCCCCTAATTTTTAAGTTAAAACATAGGTTTTGGGCTATACTCGCCGTATAAGACTACCCCCCTTCCCGAAGCAAGGCAACACCATTGAAAAACATTTGATTTCTCATAGATCTCCAAGGTACCCCAAGTACTGTAATACATATAATCTCTCATAATATCTCCAAGGTACCCCAAGTATTACCAGTAGATGTAATCTCAAGACGCTGGCTGTGCAGGAATCCTGTACCGGTATACCGTATGTACCGTAGCTTCGGCTACATACAGTATACCGCGCTGAGCCAATCACAGTGAGCGATGTATTCTGTTATTGAATGCAAAGCCTGCTTGGATTGGCAGAGTCAGAGAGGCGGGCTGATGTTACTCCACCAATCCGAGCAGGCTTTGCATTCAATAAAAGAATATATCGCTCTCCCTGATTGGCTCAGCGCGGTACACTGTATGTAGCCGAAGCTACGGTACATACAGTATACCGGTACAGGATTCCCGCACAGCCAGCGTCTTGAGAGATTACATCTACCGGTAATACTTATACTTAGGTTACCTTGGAGATATTATACTCGGCGTATAAGACGACCCCCCCATTTTTGGGAGGTTCAAAAGTAGTCTTATACGCCAGAAAATACAGTAAGTATCTCTCTCCTCCATTCACAGAGAAAGAAAACACGGGGGGCGGGCTTCACAGTGACTGATCACTGCGATAGCCAATCAGAGGCTATCACAGTGATCATGTGACTCGGAATCAGGAGATCCGGGTCCTGGTCATTAATATGGGGCCCCTGGGCTCTCTGTGACACCCAGCCTCTGTGCTTACGGCGCGTTTCCAGCACAAAAGGGAGATACCCATATATGAGGCCTCGTGGAAAAAATCCCCAGTCCAGTGGGGCCGCATATTTGCGTACGGTCGGCGTGAAGGGGGTCAAAGTTTGGTTTTCACAATTTTGGAATGTGAACGTAATTTTAGTTAACTGTTAATTTGAGTCCTTATAGAATTTTCACGTTTTTTTGTAGCATTGTTTTTTAGTACATGGTAGATTTTATTTGCGCTATACTGTACTGCTTTTTTTTATTTTTACTTTTTTTATTAATTTAGGTCATTCAGTGTTGTGATTTCACTTAATTGGCTTTAGATGGCAGCATTACTTCAAATATTCTGATTATTTTGAGGACAGGTCACTAATTTATTAAGGTCCTTTTACACGGGAGTTCCGTATGTCCGTATTTCATCCCATTTTTTTGCGGATGAAAAACAGACATAATGCATGTCAATGGGATTGCGGATGTCAGCAGATGACCATCGATCAGTTTTTTTGAACGGAAGAGAACCCTATTTTTCTTCAGTTTTAAAAAAAAAAACAGAACGGATGCAAAAATCCGCTGACATCCACAATCCCATTGACATGCATTATCTCCGTTTATCATTCGCAAACGGATGGGAGGAAAAACGGACATACGGACCGGATGACACAAGTGTCACCCGTTTCCGTAAAAAGAAAAAAAAGTGGCGGAGCGGATCAAAAAACAGTCCGCCCCCTGTGAAAGGACCCTTACTGTATTTGAGTTAACTGATTTTATATCGCATATATATTTTAATATGTTACATTTTTGATTTTGAGTGTTATACTGCATTAACCACTTCACCTTCGGAAGGTTTTACCCCTTAATGACCAGACCATTTTTTGCCATTCGGCACTGCGTTACTTTAACAAAAAATTGCGCGGTCGTGCGATGCTGTACCCAAATACAATTAATGTCATTTTTTCCCACAAATAGAGCTTTCTTTTGGTGGTAAAAGAGCCACAATTTTGGAAAAAACACCATATTTTTTTACTTTCTGCTATAAAACATTCCCAATAATTTTTTTTAAAAAAATCTTTTTTTTTTCAGTTTAGGCCAATTTGTATTCTGCTACATATTTTAGGTAAAAAAAATCCCAAAAAGCGTATTTTAATTGGTTTGCGCAAAAGTTATAGCTTTTACAAACTATGGGATAGATTTTTGGACTTTTTATTTATTTATTTTTGTTTTTATTAGTAATGGCGATCAGAGATTTTTAGCGGGACTGCGACATTGCGGCGGACAGATCGGACCCCAAACTGACATTTTTTTACTCTTTTTGGGGACCAGTGACATTAATAGAGTGATCAGTGCTAAATATTATGCACTGTAACTGTATAAATGACACTGGCAGGGAAGAGGTTAACACTGGGGGTGATCAAAGGGTTAAATGTGTGCTTGCTTGTGCTTGGGGGGGGGGGGGGGCTCTGTGAAAGGCACAGAGAGATCATTGTTTCAGCTTAACTGAGACACACAATCTCACTGTGCCTGTCTGACAGGAGAGCCACCCGCTTTGTTTACATGAGAAGGCAGGTCTTCTGTCAGTTTTCCCGAAGATTGCGGGAGGCCAGCAGCGATCGCTGCCGCTCCTCCCGCGGTCTGGCTCCTGCTGTGTCTAATCATAGCGGGAGCGTGGCTCCGGTGGCGCGTGCGCGCCGCCGAGACCACATGCACATAATTACGTAGATCTATGTGCCGTCCTGCCGCAGTAAATCTGCGTGGGGCAGTCGGCAAGTGGTTAAGTGAAATGATTTGCCGAAACTTCCAACTCTTTTAAATTGAACCTGATGTCAAACCTGAGTGTTTTAAAGTGGAATTTATAGAGTACCATAAGGATGATTTATTAACCTCTTCTGCACTGTTACATCTTCCAAATTGTATTAGCGTACGCTATTTTTAACAACAATCTTCCAAAATGTAATTGGCATGGTAAAAAAGGTGATGCAGATTTTATGAGCGCATCAAAAATACCACATGCTGTGAGCTGCATATTAAAGGGAAAAAACAAAAGCCATTTACTTTTGTTTAACACATTTAACAGCCCATTATCTGCTTTATAAATGATGGCTTAATATCACGGAGAGCGAGGTTACTGCTCCTGGTGTGTATTCCAGTTTATAGCTTTCAATTCACAAAGGACTCGAATGATTATCTCCAAACCACCATCGTTTTTTTTTTTGGTAATAGGGATTTGAGATTGCCTATTGTTATTTCAATGTGTGACCACATGATCAGGACATTTATTGGTGTAATATGTGCAGTAAATGACAACAGCCAATGACAAATTATCTCTCTTTGTTCACTTTGATTAAAATGAAATCTGTTATTCATCATCGCTCTGTGCAAGATGTTATTTCTTTTTACAGTTAATTTGCATATCCAAAGTTAGCTATTTTTTATTTTTTTTATAAAGTGTTGACAGGTCTATCAGGACACAGCAAATATTCTATACCAGGGGTCTCCAAAACTTTCAGAACATTGTATGTTTTACAAATATTCACAGGCCACAAAAAAACAAATGTAACCACTTGCTGACCAGCTGCCGTACTTATATTGCGGCAGGCCGGCTCTGTCCCACGGAACGACGTACCTGTACGTCGTCTCGCGGGACAGCTAGTGGGGGCGCGCACGCACCGATTGGCCACAGGGGGGAGCCAATCAGCAGATCCGGCACCCGCAATCACTCCCCGTGGAGACAGAACGGCGGACTGCCGATGTAAACACGGCAGACCGCTACTCTGTCAGTAATGAACACAGGCATCCCCAGGAGGACGTCATCTCTGACGAAACGCGTAGGGAAGGCGTGCTGACGTCACCACGGTGTACCCGGAAGTCGGGCGGCGGTCTTTTGAATTGTTTGCCGATAGCGCTATTGATTCTACATCTAAATGTGAGTGTATCACCTTGTGTTATAATAAATTGTATTTGCAATCTACACTATTGTGGCCCTTCTCTTGCATACTCTTTGCTTGTTGACGATCTGGATGAGGCGGCTGGTGTTGTTTGCTGGATACTGCGGGTCCTTGTCTACTTAACGATCTTTCCAGGAGAAGGAACTCTGCATTGGGATGTGTCCATTGATGTTCATTTATTACATACGATGCTGATTTCTTTATTAAATCTGGTAAGCGCATTTTTTCAGCATGCCACACTAACGGCGGAAGGAGTGATCTATGGTGGTGGACTCATTTCCTCTATATTGCACTTTAGATTGAATCTCTCTTGTACTTTGGACTATCCTATTTGGACTTTTTAGGCACAGGCTGTGTCACATGTTTGGACATTTTTAATTATATGTTTATTTGCTATTTATCAGTGCGATTCATTTATTATCAGATATAGCGCAGCTTTTCTTTACCATCCTGATTTATAGTGTTTTCCCACTACAGCTGCTGCTCAATTTTTGTGCTTAGCGCGGTTATTTACATTTTTACAGGGATCCTGTGTTCCTCCTATTAAGAAACACAGGTCTCTGTGTTCATCTAGCAAGCCCATCACCCACACAGTTAGAAAGCACCCCCTAGGGACACATTTAATCCTTTGATCGCCCCTGGTGTTAACCCCTTCCCTGCCAGTGTCATTTTTACAGTAACAGTGCATATTTTTTGCACTGATTACTGTAGTAATGTCACTGGTCCCCCCAAAAGTGTCAGGTGTCCGATCTGTCTGCCGCAATGTCGCAGTCTCGCTAAAAATCGCTGACCGCCGCCATTACTAGTAATAAAAAAGAAATAAATAAAAATGACATAAATCTTTCCCCTAGTTTGTAGACGCAATCATTTTTGCGCAAACCAATCAATATACGCTTATTGAGATTTTTTTTTTACCAAAAATATGTGGCAGAATACAAATTGGCCTAAAATGATGAAAGAATTTGATTTTTAAATTTTTATTGGGAATGTTTTATAACAGAAAGTAAAAAATATTGTTTTATTTTTCAGAATTGTCGCTCTTTTTTTGCTTATAGAGCAAAAAAACAAAAATCGCACATGTGATCAAATACCACCAAAAGAAAGCTTTGTGTAAAAAAAAAAAAAAAAAAAAAAAGAGGACATCAATTTTATTTGGGTACAGCGTCACACGACCGCGCAATTGTCAGTTTAAATAACGCAGTGCCTTATCGCAAAAAATGACCTGGTCATTAAGGGGGTAAAACCTAAAAAAAAATGTTGTAATCAGAATTACATGATTTAGAAAAACAGAGGGGAAAAAAAGTTCAGTAAAACAAAGCTAAGGCTATACAAATAAATCTGAATACCCCCTTACATCGGAGTTCACATCAAAGCCACTTACACCAGAGCCCCCCCCCCCTTACATGAGAGTCCCCATCAGAGTAGCCCCCGTTACATCAGAGGGTGGAATAAAACCTTGCAGTTTGGAGACCCCTGTTTTATACCATCAAACTACCTGCACAATAATTATGTAACCAGTGTTCATTCATCATTTGTGAACCCCCTGCAATGTACTGTGAATGGGCGGCCCATGAAGGCAAAGCGCCGTACCCATATGTCACTACCTGCTTCTGGGTTTAGGGAGCGTGCTGGCCGACACCCGCTGTGATTGCACACAGAGGGAATCTGTCAGCAAGTCCCAGCCAATGATTCATGGCCGGGAACTGTTGATCGGCTGTGTCCAGTCACAGCCCAGAGCTCTCTGCTGACAACCAACACAGGGCTCTGTACAGAGGGGATGATCTCTCTGTTTCTTATCCCTGCAATGCAGGGATGAGACACTAAGATATCTGTTAGTAAAAGTAGCACCTAATACATAGTTGCCAACATTTGAAAAAAATTTCCAGGGACACTTTGCAGCACAGCTATCAATTACTTACCACACCCACTTCCCTGAAGCCCCGCCCACTCCGCATAATTAATCCCCGCCTACTTATCAGATTATAGGGTCTACTTCATAAAGAGAGAATTACAGGAAATTGAAAAGGGAATTGAAAACTTGAGGCCAAAGTAGCAGAGTTGGAATAATTCTACTGCACTACTTCTACCTAAAGTTTAAAATTCTCATCACAATTCCCTGCAATTCTAAAGTGTGAAATGTGCTCAGGTGTGACCATACAAAAAATGTAATATGGAAATATAAATAAAGTGCAAGGTGTAAATAAGTACGATTATACTATCTGGTATAATTAGGTTTTATTGTACTTATTTACACCTAACACTTTATTTAGCTTTACATATTACATTTTTTGTATGGTCACACCTGAGCACATTTCACACTTTATTCACCTGTCTTGGAATTCAGCCCTCTGTAGGTTGATAATTTTCATTTACATAAAACAATGTGGCATCCTTTCCTTCCTAACACATTACCCAATCCATACCAGTATAGATCCTAACACATTACCCAATCCATACCAGTATAGATCCTAACACATTACCCAGTCCATACCATTCTACACATTACCCAGTCCATACCAGTATAGATCCTAACACATTACCCAGTCCATACCAGTATAGATCCTAATACATTACCCAGTCCATACCAGTATAGATCCTAACACATTACCCAGTCCATACCAGTATAGATCCTAACACATTACCCAGTCCATACCAGTATAGATCCTAACACATTACCCAGTCCATACCAGTATAGTTCCTAACACATTACCCAGTCCATACCAGTATAGATCCTAACACATTACCCAGTCCATACCATCCTAACACATACCAAGTCCATACCAGTATAGATATCCAGCATGAGATTTTCCCATTGAGGTCTGTTTTCATTTTTTTGAGCAATATATATATATGCACACACATATACGGATATGTACACACATTTATCTAGAGCTAGAAAACTATATATATATATGTATCAATTAACAGGTGTATAAATTATATCTATAAAAAAAAAACATTATTGATAGTAGTAATTAATGGAGTGTGAGGCCTCCTGCTTGTCGGAAGGTGCTCTGCCTCCCCCTGCTGGCGGATTTTGGAAAGTGCACCATGCTGACACCCTGCCTTCGGTGACACGTTAAATTTGCGACAGGCCGGAAGAGTGAGCGGGCACAGAGAGAGAGAGACAACCTGCTGCCAGAACTACAACTCCTAGCTGGGGTGAGAGCGACACTGTGTGGCACAAAATTAAAAAAAAAATAAAAATTTTTTTTTTCTTTTAAATGATTTACAATGTCCCTGATTAACAGGGACACTGTAAAATACCCGGAACAGGCTCCTATTTGCCCGGATTGTCCCGGGAAAAACGGGACAGTTGGCAGGTATGCCTAATACACAGAGTACACATACAGTAGTTAGGCACACATTTAACCCCTTGATTGCCCTTTTAAGGATGTGTCCCTTAACCACTTCAGCCCCAGAATGTTTTACCCCCTAATGACCAGGCCATTTTTTGCGATTCAGCACTTTGTTACTTTAACTGACAATTGCGCGATCGTGTGACGCTGTACCCAAATAAAATTGATGTCCTTTTTTTCCCACAAACACCTGTGCAATTTTTATTTTTTTGCGCTATAAACATAAAAAGAGCGACAATTATGAAAAAAAAAAAAAAACAATATATTTTACATTCTGCTATAAAACACATCCAATAAAATAATGTAAAAAATCTAATTTCTTCAGCAGTTTAGACCAATTTGTATTCTGCTACTATGGGATAGATTTATGGACCTATTTTGTTTTTTATTGTTTTTATTAATAATGGTGGAGATCAGCAATTTTTAGACAGGGACATTGCAGCTAACAAATCTGAAACTGTGACACTTTTTTGGATTTGCCGATATTGCCGATATTTCGGGACAGTGCTTGTACCGGAGTGATGCCTGCAGCTAGAGGCATCACCCCGGCACCGACGTCCATAGCTGACGGTGGGCTGACTTGCAATGACAACCGATGTGGCTGAGAAGCCGCTCGGCTGTCATTACAAGGAGTGGGAGGGGACGTCCCCCCCCTCCCGCCGCCTTCCGCGGCTCGCCCGGGCCCGGCTAACTTTACTGTTAGTTTTTTTAAATGCAATGAAATGTATTTTTTCACCAAAAATTGCATTTGAAAGACCGCTGCGCAAATACCGAGTGAAAAAATATTGCAATGACCGCCATTTTATTCTCCAGAGTCTGCTAAAAATATATATATAATGTTTGGGAGGTCTAAGTAATTTCCTAGCTAAAAATACTGATTTTAACTTGTAAACATGTCAGAAATAGGGCTGGTCCTCAAGTGGTTAACTGACAATTGCACAGTTGTGCAACACTAACCAGATACAATGTATGTCTTTTTCCCCCCACAAATGGAGCTTTCTTATGGTGGTATTGATCACTTTTGCGTTTTTTTTTTTTTGCGCTATAAACAAAAAGACCGACAATTTTTACGTTCTGCTATAAAACATATCCAATAACAAAACGTAAAAAATCGAATTTCTTCATCAATTTAGGCCAATTTGTATTCTGCTGCATATTTTTGGTAAAGAAAAACCCGATAAGCATATAGTGATTGGTTTGCGCAAAAGTTATAGCGTCTACAAACTAGGGATCTATTTATAGAATCTTTATTTATTTTTTACTAGTAATGACATATCGGACACTAACTGACACTTTTTGGGAACCAGTAACACTAATACAGGGATCAGTGCTAAAAATATGCATTGCCACTAATGACACTGGCTGGAAAGGGGTTAACATCAGGGGCGATCAAAAGAGTGAATGTGTGCCTAGCTGGTGTTTTTGTACTGTGTGGGAGGTGCTTTTACTAGGGGAAGACCTGAATCCTTATCCCTGCTTTGCAATAACACACCATCAATGATTTCCCTACTGACAGAACGGCAAATTTGCCTTGTTTACATAGCGAATGATCGGCGAGTGTCGGCGGACATTGAGTCTGTGGTACCTGCTGATCGGCTCGCACTGTGTATATTCACAGCTAAAGCGAGCCGCCGGCAGCGTGCATCTGCGGCAGCTACCCAGAAGAACTGAATCATCGCACACAGTGGTGATCGAAAGTTTGGGCACCCCAGGTAAACATTTGTATTAATCTGCATAAGGAAGCCAAGGAAAGATGGAAAAAATCTCCAAAAGGCATCAAATTACAGATTAGACATTCTTATAATATGTCAACAAAAGTTAGATTTTATTTCCATCATTTACACTTTCAAAATTGCAGAAAACAAAAAAATGGCGTCTGAAAAAGTTTGGGAACCCTGCAGAATTTATAGCATGCACTGCCCCCTTTGCAAGGCTGATACCTGCCAGTGTCATGGATTGTTCTCAATCATCTTCTGGGAAGACCAGGTGATGTCAATCTCAAAGGTTTTAATTGCCCAGACTCATCTGACCTTGCCCCAACAATCAGCACCATGGGATCTTCTAAGCAGTTGTCTAGAAAACTGAAACTGAAAATAGTTGACGCTCACAAAGCTGGAGAAGGCTATAGGAAGATAGCAAAGCGTTTTCAGATGTCATTATCCTCTGTTCAGAATGTAATTAAGAAATGGCAGTCATCAGGAACAGTGGAAGTTAAAGCAAGATCTGGAAGACCAGGAAAAATATCAGACAGAACAGCTCGCAGGATTGTGAGAAAAACAATTCAAAACCCACGTCTGACTGCACGATCCCTCCAGAAAGATCTGGCAGACACTGGAGTTGTGGTACACTATTCCACTATAAAGAGATACTTGTACAAATATGGTCTTCATGGAAGAGTCATCAGAAGAAAACCTCTTCTACGTCCTCACCACAAAAATCAGCATTTGAACTTTGAAAATGAACATATAGACAAGCCTGATGCATTTTGGAAACAAATTCTGTGGACCGATGAGGTTAAAATCGAACTTTTTGGCCGGAATGAGCAAAGGTACGTTTAGAGAAGAAGGGGCACAGAATTTAATGAAAATAACCTCTGCCCAACTGTTAAGCATGGGGGTGGATCAATCATGCTTTGGGGTTGTATTGCAGCCAGTGGCACAGGAAACATCTCACGAGTAGAAGGAAAAATGGATTCAATAAAATTTCAGCAAATTTTGGATGGTAACTTGATGCCATCTTTGAAAAGCTGAAGTTAAAGAGAGGATGGCTTCTACAAATGGATAATGATCCTAAACACACCTCGAAATCCACGGGGGATTACATCAAGAGGCGTAAACTGAAGGTTTTGCCATGGCCTTCACAATCTCCTGACCTCAACGTAATTGAAAATCTATGGATAGACCTTAAAAGAGCAGTGCGTGACAGACAGCCCAGAAATCTCAAAGAACTGGAAGACTTTTGTAAGGAAGAATGGGCAAAGATACCTCAAACAAGAATTGAAACTCTTGGCTGGCTACAAAAAGCGTTTACAAGCTGTGATACTTGCCAAAGGGGGCGGTACAAGATATTAACTCTGCAGGGTGCCCAAACTTTTGCAGACACCATTTTTTGTTTTCTGTAATTTTGAAAGTGTAAATGATGGAAATAAAATCTACTTTTGTTGACATATTATAAAAATGTCTAATCTGTAATTTGATGCCTTTTGGAGATTTTTCCATCTTTCCTTGGCTTCTTTATGCACATTAATACAAATTTTTACCTGGGGTACCCAAACTTTCGATCACCACTGTGTATATATATATATATATATATATATATATATATATATATTTACACAGTGCCTTGGAAAAGTATTCAGCCCCCTTGAACTTTGCGACCTATTGCCACATTTCTGGCTTCAGACATAAAGATATAAAATTGTAATTTTTTGTGAAGAATCAACAAGTGGGACACAATCATGAAGTGGAACAATTTTTTTTTTTTTTTTTTTTACCAAACATATGTAGCAGAAAACAAATTGGCCAAAAATGTTAAAAAATTTTGATTTTTTTACCTTTTTTTTTTTGGATATTTCATATAAAAAAAATGTGAAAAATATTGCTATTTTTGCAAAATTGTCGCTCTTTTTTTGTTTATAGCGTATGATCAAAAAATTGCACAGGTGATCAAATACCACCAAAAGAAAGCTCTGTTTGTGGGAAAAAAAGGACGTCAAATTCGTTTAGGTACAGCGTCGCACGAAGGGGGTAATATCTTCCGGGGCTTAAGTGGTTATTCAGCCCCCTTAAGTTAATACTTTGTAGCGCCACCTTTTGCTGCGATTACAGCTGTAAGTCGCTTGGGGTATGTCTCTATCAGTTTTGCACATCGAGAGACTGAAATTTTTGCCCATTCCTCCTTGCAAAACAGCTCGAGCTCAGTGAGGTTGGATGGAGAGCGTTTGTGAATAGCAGTTTTCAGTTCTTTTCACAGATTCTCGATTGGATTCAGGTCTGGACTTTGACTTGGCCATTCTAACACCTGGATATGTTTATTTGTGAACCATTCCATTGTAGATTTTGCTTTATGTTTTGGATCATTGTCTTGTTGGAAGACAAATCTCCGTCCCAGTCTCAGGTCTTTTGCAGACTCCATCAGGTTTTCTTCCAGAATGGTCCTGTCCGTCCCCTCATGTTCACATGTAAGTGTAATAGGTGAGGGGATGGGGCGGTGTTTGAATAAATCATTGATTTCAGTGAAAAGATATAATAAAATATTTACAAAAATGTGAGGGGTGTATTCACTTTTGTGAGGTACTGTGTGTATATATATATATATATATATATATATATATATATATATATATATATATATATATGTATATATTATGGCTTTACTAGCAATAGACTGTCACTTTTCTGTGACACAAGTGCACAGGGCGTTTCTGAGAGAAGCTTGTAGACTAGAATCAACATGCAGTCCAGGCACAGATACAGTGCCTTGCGAAAGTATTCGGCCCCCTTGAACTTTTCAACCTTTTGCCACATTTCAGGCTTCAAATATAAAGATATAAAACTGTAATTTTTGTGAAGAATCAACAAGTGGGACACAATCATGAAGTGGAACAAAATTTATTGGATATTTCAAACTTTGTTAACAAATAAAAAACTGAAAAATTGAGCGTGCAAAATTATTTAGCCCCTTTACTTTCAGTGCAGCAAACTTTCTCCAGAAGTTCAGTGAGGATCTCTGAATGATGCAATGTTGACCTAAATGACTAATGATGATAAATCGAATCCACCTGTGTGTAATCAAGTCTCCGTATAAATGCACCTGCACTGTGATAGTCTCAGAGGTCCGTTTAAAGCGCAGAGAGCATCATGAAGAACAAGGAACACACCAGGCAGGTCTGAGATACTGTTGTGGAGAAGTTTAAAGCCGGATTTGGATACAAAAAGATTTCCCAAGCTTTAAACATCCCAAGGAGCACTGTGCAAGCGATTTAATATTGAAATGGAAGGAGTATCAGACCACTGCAAATCTACGAAGCCCATGATCACTCTGGATGAACTGCAGAGATCTACAGCTGAGGTGGGAGACTCTGTCCATAGGACAACAATCAGTCGTATACTGCACAAATCTGGCCTTTATGGAAGAGTGGCAAGAAGAAAGCCATTTCTTAAAGATATCCATAAAAAGTGTTGTTTAAAGTTTGCCACAAGCCACCTGGGAGACACACCAAACATGTGGAAGGAGGTGCTCTGGTCAGATGAAACCAAAATCAAACTTTTTGGCAACAATGCAAAACGTTATATTTGGCGTAAAAGCAACACAACTCATCACCCTGAACACACCATCCCCACTGTCAAACATGGTGGTGGCAGCATCATGGTTTGGGCCTGCTTTTCTTCAGCAGGGACAGGGAAGATGGTTAAAATTGATGGGAAGATGGATGGAGCCAAATACAGGACCATTCTGGAAGAAAACCTGATGGAGTCTGCAAAAGACCTGAGACTGGGACGGAGATTTGTCTTCCAACAAGACAATGATCCAAAACATAAAGCAAAATCTACAATGGAATGGTTCACAAAGAAACATATCCAGGTGTTAGAATGGCCAAGTCAAAGTCCAGACCTGAATCCAATCCAGAATCTGTGGAAAGAACTGAAAACTGCTGTTCACAAACGCTCTCCATCCAACCTCACTGAGCTCGAGCTGTTTTGCAAGGAGGAATGGGCAAAAATTTCAGTCTCTTGATGTGCAAAACTGATAGAGACATACCCCAAGCGACTTACAGCTGTAATCGCAGCAAAAGGTGGCGCTACAAAGTATTAACTTAAGGGGGCTGAATAATTTTGCACGCCCAATTTTTCAGTTTTTTATTTGTTAAAAAAGTTTGAATTATCCAATAAATTTCATTCCACTTAATGATTGTGTCCCACTTGTTGTTGATTCTTCACAAAAAATTACAGTTTTATATCTTTATGTTTGAAGCCTAAAATGTGGCAAAAGGTCGCAAAGTTCAAGGGGGCCGAATACTTTCGCAAGGCACTGTATTTACACATGTTAATAATCTTCATTTTGAGCTATAGCAGCTGCTTCGCTTAAGGTGTTGTATATTGTATAATATCTTTATTTGAAATTGTGTCTTGTAGCGCAGGGTGAGTGTTGTACAGCTACATAGTGTATAGCAGTATTTTCATTCCTTTAGTCATGTCACAGTACATGTTGGCATTCATGGTTTCCTCAGTGAACTGTAGCTCCCCAGTGCCGGCAGCACTCATGCAGCCCCAGACCATGACACTCACACCACCATCCTAAATGAAGGCAAGACACACTTCTCTTTGTACTCCTCACCTGGTTGGCGCCACACAGGCTTGATACCATGTGAAACAAATAAGTTTATCTTGGTCTCATCAGACCACAGGACATGGTTCCAGTAATCCATCTCCTTAGTCTGCTTGTCTTCAGCAAACTGTTTGCGGGCTTTCTTGAGCATCATCTTTAGAAGAAGCTTCCTTCTGGGATGACAGCCATGGAGACCAATTTGATGCAGTGTGCGGCGTATGATCTGAGCACTGACAGGCTGACCCCCACCCCCCCCCCCCCCACCCCTTCAACCTCTGCAGCAATGCTGGTAGCACTCATGCGTCTATTTTCCAAAGACAACCTCTTGATATGACGCTGAACACGTGCTCTCATCTTCTTTGGTCGACCATGGCAAGACCTGTTCTGAGTGGAACCTGTCCTGTTAAACCACTGTATGGTCTTGGCCACCAAGCTACAGCTCAGTTTCAGGTTCTTGGCAATCTTCTTATAGCCTAGGCCATCTTTATGTAGAGCAACAATTCTTTTTTTTAGATCCTAAGAGGGTTCTTTGCCATGAGGTGCCATGTTGAACTTCCAGTGATCAGTATGAGAGAGTGAGAGCGATAACACCAAATTTTACACACCTGTTCCCCATTCACACCTGAGGCCTTGTGACACTAACAAGTCACATGACATCGGGGAGGGAAAATGGCTAATTGGGCCCAATTTGGACATTTTGGCTTGGGGGTGTACTCACTTTTGTTGCCAGCGGTTTAGATAATAATGGCTGTGTGTTGAGTTTTTTTGAGGGGACAGCAAATTTACACTGTTATACAAGCTGTACACTCACTACTTTACATTGTAGCAAAGTGTCATTTCTTCAGTGTTGTCACATGAAAAGATATAATAAAATATTTACAAAAATGTGAGGGGTGTACTCACTTTTGTGAGATACGGTGTGTGTGTATGTGTATATATATATATATATATATATATATATATATATATATATATATATATATATGATATCCAATGTTGTGGCATCCTTTCATTCCTAACACATTCCATATCAGTATGAGATCTGATGTGTTTTCAAGTTCTTTTAATTTTTTGAGCAGTGTATATATGTGTGTGTATATGTGTATATATATATATATATATATATATATGTGTGTGTGTGTATATATATATATATATATATATATATATATATGTGTGTGTGTGTGTATATATATATATATATATATATAATGTAAGTTTGCTGATGAGCAGACTCGAAGTTCATTCACAGGCCCTGCAGCTTGTAAACAAGCCAGTCTGTATGAAGGTACAGGCTGAAAGCTGCAGGGGATGTCTGCAGGAGTCTGGCATTGCACTCCTGGGCCACTGATCAGGTGCAATGCTTTCCAGGCTCTTTAGAGAAAAAATATTAAATGCACATTTTTTCCTCTGCAAAAATATAATGCCTGTATCTTCAGCTCCTTCTAGTGGCTAAAGTGTGGTATAGATTTCTGAAACACCTGCATGAGAAATGTATACTGTATTTTGGCCAGTAGATGGAGCTGAAGGTACAGCCATTAATCTTACAAAAATGATGGTCATATTTTGATGCGTGCACAAATGCTTCTGACATTCGTGTAACAAATGTTTTATAAAAAGTGTCCCTTAGCGTTAGCTCTGGGATTACAGTAAAGAAAACCCACGTAGACTGATCTTCTTCATATTGACAGGTCAGCACAATGGCTGTCAGCTTTAAATTCCTTTTATTTGCCATTTACATCGGTGAAGTGTATGTTTGTCAGTGTGGATGGGTGACCTCCGTCACATCTGTCCCGATATGCCATGCCAGCGTTCCAGCTAATAATTGCGTGATTACATGATTAAATTGTACCGCGCGTCTTGTCACCGTTGCTCAAAGACAAATGTGCCGCCATTATCGTCCCGTCTGTCCTGAAGGAGGCTGCAGGCGAGTGCACTGTTGACACAGCCTTTTCCAGCCATGAATATGGATGAACTTTAAATCAAAAGTGCTTCATTTTATGATATTCTAATGATGCCGAGGGTACAGGCTGAGTCACAAAGGAGCTTGCATTTTGAGCAGGGTATTTGATGATTCGACTAATGAACATTTCAGCCTTATTGTATGTGCTGAACTTGGATCTAATACAGGGTCCAAATTTCATTTACTGGGTGCATTTAATTAAATTGTGTTTTATTTCCTGGCAGTAGAAATGCTGCCTTCACCAAAATTAATTTGATTTGACCACAGCTGACCCATTTTACGAGCTGAAAGGACAAAAAACTATAATATAATAAAACGCATCTTTTATATTTAGTAATGCCATCTTTTGACATGTAGATCAATAATAATAACAATTATAATTAATAAAAATATATTGTCAAAGCAAAGACTTCACTGTGCACATTAGATTGTATGTTCTCCTGAGCAGGATTCTCCTAACCCTCTGTATTGATCTGTATTGTAATTGTACTGTCTCCATTATTTTGTAAAGCGCTGTGCAGACTGTTGGCACTATAGAAATCCTGTATGATGAGGATAAGATTATTATGAATAATAATAGTATTATTCATAGTAATATTATTGTTATAATTATTTTTATAATAATTATATAGTAATGGTAATAATAATAATACTTTATACCATTTTTTAAATTGTTTTGTTTTTGTGCAGGCAGTTAGGCAGCAAGTAGGGGCTCTGGGGGAGAATACTGGAGGATTCTAAATATTAGGTAGGGATTATTTAGGTAGGGAAAGAGCTGTTTAGGGTTGTGTTTTGTGTAGTGGGAATTATATGCAAGTTTTCTTGGGGGGGGGGGGGGGATCTTTTGGTTCTGATGCAGATTTTTCTACTTTTTATATGCCAATAAACTTTCTGTAGAGGTAACTTTTTAGGGTGTGTTTATCTTTTCTTTTTTTGTTTTATTATTTTTTATGACAATAATAATAATATATAATAATAACAATATTATGCATTATTATAATATAAATAATAAGTATAATAATAATCCATTACTATGATAATATGATAATGATACTATGTACAATAATATTACTATGTAGTATGATGATACAAATAGTAGTAATTATAATAATAATATTTGTATTATTATTATTATTATTGTTGTTGTTATTATTATTATACATAGTAACATTATTTATTATTATTATTAATTACAATAATAATGTTACTCCAGGCAGTCCCCAAGTTACAAACAAGATATGTTCTGTAGGTTTGTTCTTAGGTTGAATTAGTATGTAAGTTGAAACATTTTTTAAGTAAAAAGTAAGGCCCCTTTCACACATTCGGTCCATTCAGTTCATCAGTTCAGTCACGTCAAAATGTATCAGTTTTTCATCCGTTTTTCATCCATTTTTCATCTGTTTTTTGTCCGTTTTTTCATCCGTTTTTTTTTTTACATCCACTACCAATGCAAAAACGGATGAAAAACGGACCGTTTGTCCGTTTACATCTATTTTTCGTCCGATCTGTTTTTTTGACCGATGAAAAATAGAGCATTCATCCGTTCCAGAAAAACGGACATTGACGGAAGCGGATGAAAACGGATGTTAATGGATGATCATCCGTTGTCATCCGTTTTTACATAGAGATGCATTGATGTCCATTTTTCATCCGTCAACAGATGGATGAAAAACAAACAGACCTATGTGTGAAAGGGACCTTAAACTCAAACATATATATATATACACAGTGCCTTGCGAAAGTATTCACCCCTCTTGAACTTTTCAACCTTTTGCCACATTTCAGGCTTCAAACATAAAGATATAAAACTGTAATTTTTTGTGAAGAATCAACAAGTGGGACACAATCATGAAGTGGAATTAAATTTATTGGATATTTCAAACATTTTTAACAAATAAAAAACTGAAAAATTGGGCGTGCAAAATTATTCAGCCCCCTTAAGTTAATACTTTGTAGCGCCACCTTTTGCTGCGATTACAGCTGTAAGTCGCTTGGGGTATGTCTCTATCAGTTTTGCAAATCGAGAGACTGAAATTTTTGCCCATTCCTCCTTGCAAAACAGCTCAAGCTCAGTGAGGTTGGATGGAGAGCGTTTGTGAACAGCAGTTTTCAGTTCTTTTCACAGATTCTCGATTGGATTCAGGTCTGGACTTTGACTTGGCCATTCTTACACCTGGATACAGCTGCAAGAAAAAGTATGTGAACCCTTTGGAATGGTATGGATTTCTGCACAAATTGGTCATAAAATGTGATCTGATCATCATCTAAGTCACAACAATAGACAATCACAGTCTGCTTAAACTAATAACACACAAAGAATGAAATGCTGCCATGTTTTTATTGAACACACCATATAAACATTCACAGTGCAGGTGGAAAAAGTATCTGAACCCCTAGACTAATGACATCGCCAAGAGCTAATTGGAGTGAGATGTCAGCCAACTTGAGTCCAATCAATGAGATGAGATTGGAGGTGTTGGTTACAGCTGCTGTGCCCTATAAAAAACACACACCAGTTCTGGGTTTGCTTTTCACAAGAAGCATTGCCTGAAGTGTCAGCTAAAGACTTACAAAAGTCACTGGCAAATGCTAACATCCCTGTTAGCAAATCTACAATATGTAAAACACTAAACAAGAATGGATTTCATGGGAGGATACCACAGAGGAAGCCCCTGCTGTCCAAACAAAACATTGCTGCACATTTACAGTTTGCACAAGAGCACCTGGTAGGTTCCACAGGAGGACTGCCAAAATATTCTGTGGATAGATGAAACCAAAGTTGAGTTGTTTTGAAGAAACACACAACACTATGTGTGGCGAAAAAAGAGGCACAGCACACCAACATCAAAACCTCATCCCAACTGTGAAGTATGGTGGTGGGGGCATCATGGTTTGGGGCTGCTTTGCTGCGTCAGGGCCTGGACGGAATTGCTATCATCGAAGGAAAAATGAATTCCCAAGTTTATCAAGACATTTTGCAGGAGAACTTAAGGCCAAAATCTACCAGCTGAAGCTCAACAGAAGATGGGTGTTGCAACAGGACAATGACCCAAAGCATAGAAGTAAATCAACAACAGAATGGCTTAAACAGAAGAAAATACGCCTTCTGAAGTGGCCCAGTCAGAGTCCTGACCTCAACCTGATTGAGATGCCGTGGCATGACCTCAAGAAAGCGATTCACACCAGACATCCCAAGAATATTGCTGAACTGAAACAGTTCTGTAAAGAGGAATGGTCAAGAATGACTCCTGACCGTTGTGCACGTCTGATCTGCAACTACAGGAAACGCTTGGTTGAAGTTATTGCTGCCAAAGGAGGTTCAACCAGTTAGTAAATCCTAGGGTTCACATACTTTTTCCACCTGCACTGTGAATGTTTACATGGTGTGTTCAATAAAAACATGGCAACATTTTATTCTTTGTGTGTTATTAGTTTAAGCAGACTGTGATTGTCTATTGTTGTGACTTAGATGAGGATGATCAGATCACATTTTATGACCAATTTGTGCAGAAATCCATATCGTTCCAAAGGGTTCACATATTTTTTCTTGCAGGTGTATGTTTATTTGTGAACCATACCATTGTAGATTTTGCTTTATGTTTTGGATCATTGTCTTGTTGGAAGACAAATCTCCGTCCCAGTCTCAGGCCTTTTGCAGACTCCATTAGGTTTTCTTCCAGAATGGTCCTGTATTTGGCTCCATCCACCTTCCCATCAATTTTAACCATCTTCCCTGTCCCTGCTGAAGAAAAGCAGGCCCAAACCATGATGCTGCCACCACCATGTTTGACAGTGGGGATGGTGTGTTCAGGGGGATGAGCTGTGTTGCTTTTACGCCAAACATAACGTTTTGCGTTGTTGCCAAAAAGTTTGATTTTGGTTTCATCTGACCAGAGCACCTTCTTCCACATGTTTGGTGTGTCTCCCAGGTGGCTTGTGGCAAACTTTAAACAACACTTTTTATGGATATCTTTAAGAAATGGCTTTCTTCTTGCCACTCTTCCAAAAAGGCCAGATTTGTGCAGTATACGACTGATTGTTGTCCTATGGACAGAGTCTCCCACCTCAGCTGTAGATCTCTGCAGTTCATCCAGAGTGATCATGGGCCTCTTGGCGTAGATTTGCAGTGGTCTGATACTCCTTCCATTTCAATATTATCGCTTGCACAGTGCTCCTTGGAATGTTTAAAGCTTGGAAAAATCTTTTTGTATCCAAATCCGGCTTTAAACTTCTCCACAACAGTATCTCGGACCTGCCTGGTGTGTTCCTTGTTCTTCATGATGCTCTCTGTGCTTTAAACAGACCTCTGAGACTATCACAGTGCAGGTGCATTTATACGGAGACTTGATTACACACAGGTGGATTCTATTTATCATCATTAGTCATTTAGGTCAACATTGGATCATTCAGAGATCCTCACCGAACTTCTGGAGAGTTTGCTGCACTGAAAGTAATGGGGCTGAATAATTTTGCACGCCCAATTTTTCAGTTTTTTATTTAACAAAGTTTGAAATATCCAATAAATTTCGTTCCACTTCATGATTGTGTCCTACTTGTTGTTGATTCTTCACAAACAATTACAGTTTTATATCTTCATGTTTGAAGCCTGAAATGTGGCAAAAGGTCGCAAAGTTCAAGGGGGACGAATACTTTTGCAAGGCACTGTATATATGTGTATGTATATATATATATATATATATATATATATATATATATATGTTTCTTAGCATTTGAATAGCACAGGGAAGGGTTAACGTCCTGTAACATTTTGTTTTTCTGTCTGTACCCCTGTTCAGAAGATTTCACCTCACTTTCTGTTCCGTTGACATTTGAAAATTTTGGGTTGTCATGGAAACAAGGATTGGTGATATAGCTTTAGTGGAGACACATTTTCCCATGATAACTCTTACAGGAGTGAGATTTCCTCTCACTTCGTGAGAGTACGAGTTGTATGCAAGTTGGTCGCCTGATCCAGCTCCTCCACGGTCCTTCCTGCATCGTCATTACCTGGCTGTGGGCCATTTGTTTATAAGAGTGTATAAGTGTACTTTTTGATCTCAAATGGTTTATTTATAAAAAATTCAGCTAACACATACATTACATATTGAAGTACCCTAGTATTCTACTTTCTTTTTTTATTTTTCTTCTTTATTTACAATAAAAGTATTTAAAATATAGATCAACACTAGTTTTTATGGAGTAGCATTACACTAAGGTGTACTTTTAATAAACCGAGAAAAGCCGTGATCCTGGGGATCACGACTGATCTCTGATGAGTTACCGTTTAGTTAGCTGAGATGAGGAGCAGAGAACATGTTCTTCTCTTCTCATCACAGTACATGACCGTTTCTGTCACAAACGGCCAGTTTAGAAAAGTGAGATCTGAAGATCTCACAGCCGTTATTCTGAAATATCTCCATTCCAGATTCTCCAGCTCAGAGCTGGAGAATCAGGGGGAAAAGCTGGTGTGATAGAGGAAGAAGACTTCTTTCTTCTGATATATCAGCACCAGTGGGTTCAAAATGTAAAAAAAAATATATATATATGTATATATGGTATGTATGGGTGTATGTATGTGTATATATATATATATATATATATGTATATATATATATATATATATATACTGTATGTACTGGTGTGTATATATATATATATATATATATATATATATATATATATATACTGTATGTACTGGTGTATGTGTATATATATATATATATATATATGTATACTGTATGTACTGGTGTGTGTATATATATATATACTGTATGTACATATGTATATACACTGTATATGTGTGTGTGTAGATAGATAGATATTCAGTTAGTTTTCATGTGTCAGAACATGTCATTACGAGTGCTTTTAAACTTTGGTTTCACTTTTTAAACTTGGCGGCACTGTAATCTCACAAAATCTCGTGAGATTACAGGCAGTCCACCCAGTTATACAGGGATCATGGCCGTTTTCAGAGAAAAAGATTCTCCTCTGATCACCCTTTGAGAATTGAAGTTCTCGACCACCTAAACTGGGTGCCAGAGTTGATAATTTTTCTCTGGGAATTGCCGAGAAGTGAACTGAGATAAAACTTCTCAGTTTACTAAACGTACACCTATATGTGATGATATTACATTCAGTGTGTAGTATTATATATTCTTTTCTAAAATATTTACCTCATGTATACCTTTGTTCATTGCTCATGTTACTTCATTTGTTTCATGTAAGGGTCCTCTCGCGTGGGCTTTCCGCTGGGTGGACTCTGTTTTGCTCAGTGGGGAACGGTCCGCCGATCCCCGCTGAGCAGGTGAATGACAGCTCCGTCCCCGCTTACTTTGCAGAGATGGAGCTGTCAGATCCCCGCTCTCCTCTATGGGAGATCGGATGATAACGGACCCGTCTATCCGTTTTCATCGGATCCTATCCAATCCGATCCTCCAGACAGATGAAAAATCGGGTTTCCATTCATCTGGATTTCACGGACAGGATCAGATCGGAGAGCAGCGGGTGTCAGCGGAGATGTCTCCGCTGACATCAGCTGCTCCGTAGGGGTGCGTGGAGCTTCTGATCAGGTCCGCCTGAAAAATTGACAGGCAGACCTGATCGGAAAGCCGTGTGAAAGGGGCCTTAGACAAATTTTCAATCAACTGTTTGTACTAAAAAAAGTGTATATGTGTGTAAATGAACAGTCCCGGGGATTTGTTTTTTTTGGTGTTTTATTTGGAACTGGAATGGGAGAAGGGAGAAATGGGATACTCCAACTTGAACTATGAACAATTTCTGAGGACACTAACTGTAATGTGTGTGGCAAGTTCACCTTGCCACTGAAGTGAAGTAGAAGATATGTTCCTGAATTAATTTCTTTTCAGGGTCCTAACTTGGCACCCCCTTTCTCACTTCTGGTGCATGCTAGTCCTTTGTCCACTGACTCTCCACTGGAGTGGTCCCATTCCTGGGCAGACCCCTGGCAAGCTTCTCAGTACTCACGGACACTGTTTTTCCCTGGGTTGCTCTGCCTTCAGCTCCACTTGTCTGTATCCTGGACCTCCTGGCTCAGCATCACACGCTTGGTCCACTAGGCCGACTGCCTGTGACCACCTTCCTTGCTGACAGGAGGAGAGACAACCATCACCCTCCTCCTGGGACCTGGCTTCCCGCCCAAAGACACCTTGTCACATGTGCCCGTGGCTTTTATAACGTATCCCAGGATGCACCACTCTCTGTGCCAACCCACTGGGACAGTTATAAAAGCCTGTGTGTTACTGGCTTGGTTTCCTCCACTGCCCACCATGCTCCTGTATTGGATACAGTGGGGACACTCCCTCAGACCAGATAAATCACACATGGACACAAGGCGAAACTAACAATCAGGCTCCCCTGTTAAGCAGGCAGAGCAAACAATGCTTTTACCTAGCACCTACCTAGGAGGGTGCTACATATATATATGAGCTTTGGGGTACACACCCTAATGCAATAGTCTGCGCAGACTTATGATTGTTGCTATGGACATTCTCCATCTCCAGTATGGGCCACACTGTGTTTTCTGTGCACCTTTTTGTGAAGCTGCTAGGAAAGTGTTCTGTTGCAGCAGTACATCCAGGTCTACTTAAGCTGAATTGTGTCAATCAGCTGTTCCTGTATGTGAATATTGATGTGAGATGTTCGTGTAATTCTCACATTCCTCAGTAAAAAGAAACTTTATTTAAGCAAAGAAGTTGGCGGTTTTCTCTGCTTGTACAATCTGTGTCTATAACCAGAATCCGTGTGACCTTGGTGCATCAGAAGAATCTCTCTCGGGAGTTAAGCCATTCAACCTTCAGGGTTGAGCAGGTTTGTGCTGCTACTGCTACAGGACATTTGCACCCGGTTAACCCTTGTGTTTATAGTGGTTTTTAAAGGCAGGCCATTTTTTTATTACCTTAATATATTACTTGCATTAACTACTTGCCTACTGGGCACATTCACCCCCTTCCTGCCCAGGCCAATTTTCAGCTTTCAGCACTGTCACAATTTGAATGACAATTGCGCGGTCATGCAACACTGTATGCACACAACATTTTTATAATTTTTTATTTAGACAGATGGAGTTTTCTTTTGGTTCTATTTAATCACCACCGGGTTTTTTTATTTTTTGCTAAACAAACTAAAAAAAGACAGAAAATTTTGAAAAACAAAAAAAAGGTTTTTCATGGTTTGTTATATTTTCTTAGTTTCTGTTATTATTTTCTAAATAAGTAATTTTTTCTCCTTCACTGATGTGGCTGCACTGATAGGCTGCTGCACTGATATATGGCCATGATGGGCACTGATAGGCAGCGTTGATAGGTGGCACTGATAGGCCGCACTGATGTTTAGACTATGATCATCTATGATTGGACACAGCTGGTCACATGGTAAAGAGCTCTGTGATTGTCCTTCTACCCCGATATGTGATCAGCTGTGTCCGAAGGACACGACGATCACAGATCCCTGCATATGCGCGCCGCAGGAAGCGGCTACAGTGCGGGCTCACATTGCCAGGAAGGCGTCTATGGATGTCCTCCCGGCAATGTGAGCCCACACTGTAGATGTCTTTTGGATATAGAGTGGGCGAGAAGTGGGTAAGGTAAAAAAATGTCTCAGTAAGTAAATTGCCCCCCACCTTGCTATATACCTACCTGAGTCAATCCAGCACAGTGCCTGTCTGCAGTAAGCATTGCTCTCTCTCCCTCACACAGGCACAGAGGCAGTAGCCATTGGCTTCTGCTGCTGTCAATTAAATCCTGTGTGGCGGGGGTGGGGCTGATCCACGCTGTGTGTGTCTGTTGACGCAAACAGCCTGGCTTGGGAGAGAGCCCACAGGTGTGCCAACCCCCCCCCCATTAAGAAGTGACTTCTCATGGTGGGCCACCAAGTAGAAGAGATGCCTAGAGCGAAATCTGGGGATCCCTTAAGGGGAGGATCAGGGCCGTTCTGTACATTACCATTGCACAGAGCAGGTAAATATGACACGTTTTTTGTTTTTAAAAAATGGAAGTCTTTACAATCAGTCTAAAGTATTCTCCAAAATGAAGGTAAAGAATGTCTCATTATTAGTCCTCCCCCTCAATATACTCACTTGTTCCAGCGCTGGGCCCGTCTGCAGCCATCCTCTCTCCTCTTCCTGCTCTCACTGGACACAGAGGCAGCAGCGGGAGCCATTGGCTCTTGCTGCTGTCAATTGAATCCTGTGAAGGAGAGGTAGGGCCAAGCCCTGCTGTGTGTGTCTATGGATGCACACAACCCAACTTGCCTTGCCAAAACCCAACCTGGCCTTGCTCAGTGGGAGGACAGTTGCTCTTTATGTCCCTCACCTCGCAGCTTGGTATCCATATTGGAACCTGCTGTGGTGCAGATTCCGCCTATGGACCTGGCCTGGAGAGTCATGACAGCAAGGCCTTACGGTATTCATAAAGTGGTGGCTTCCTATGATGTGAGCCTATATAGTGAAGTGACTTCAGAATGCATGAGGGACCTGTGATGTGAAGAGGAGGGACTGTGTGATTGGGGGGCTCTGTGATGTGGGACCTCTGATGTGATGGGAAGTGACTGTGTTATTGGGGGACCTCTGATGTGAAGAGGAGTGACTGTGTGAATGGTGGGCTCTATGATGGGGAACCTCTGATGTGAAGAGGAGGGACTGTGTGATGGGGGGGGGGGGGCGCTGTGATAGGGGACCTCTGATGTGAAGAGGAGGGACTGTGTGATGGGGGGGGCTCTATGATGGGGGACCTCTGATGTGAAGAGAAGGGACTGTATGATGGGGGGGTCTGTGATGGGGGACCTCTGATGTTAAGGGGAGGGACTGTGTGATTGGGGGATCTGTGATGGGGGACCTCTGATGTGAAGAGGAGGGACTGTGTGATGGGGGACCTCTGATGTGAAGGAACATGACTGTGTGATTGAGGGGCTTTGTGATGTGGGAGCTCTGATGTGAAGAAGAGGGACTGTGTAATTGGGGGACTGTGTGATGGGGGACCTCTGATGTGAAGAGGAGGGACTGTGTAATTGGGGGACTGTGTGATGGGGGACCTCTGATGTGAAGAGGAGGGACTGTGTGATTGGGGGGCTCTGTGATGGGGGCTCTGATGTGAAGAGGAGGGACTGTTTGATTGGGGGGCTCTAATGTGGGACCTCTGATGTGAAGATGAGGGACTGTGATGGAGACCTCTGATGTAAAGAGGAGGGACTGTGTGATTGGGAGACCTCTGATGTGAAGGGGAGGGACTGTGTGATTAGGGGACCTCTGATGTGAAAGGGGGGGGTAGTGTGATTGGGGGGCTCTGTGATGGGGGACCTCTGATTTTAAGGGGAGAGACTGTGTTATTGGGGGACCTCTGATGTGAAGGGGAGGGATTGTCTGATTGGGGGGCTCTGTGATGGGGGACCTCTGATGTGAAGGGGAGGGACTGTGTTATTGGGGGGCTTTGTGATGGGGGACCTCTAATGTGAAGAGGAGGGACTGTGTGATTGGGGGTGCTCTGTGATGGTGGGCTCTGATGTGAAGAGGAGGGACTGTGTGATTGGGGGGCTCTAATGTGGGACCTCTGATGTGAAGACGAGGGACTGTGATGGAGAGTGAGACCTCAGATGTAAAGAGGAGGGACTGTGTGATTGGGAGACCTCTGATGTGAAGGGGAGGGACTGTGTGATTAGGGGACCTCTGATGTGAAAGGGGGGGGGTTGTGTGATTGGGGGGCTCTGTGATGGGGGACCTCTGATTTTAAGGGGAGAGACTGTGTTATTGGGGGACCTCTGATGTGAAGGGGAGGGAATGTGTTATTGGGGGGCTTTGTGATGAGGGACCTCTATGAAGGGGAGGTACTGTGTGATTGGGGGGCTCTGTGATGGGGGACCTCTGATGTGAAGGGGAGGGATTGTGTTATTGGGGGGCTTTGTGATGAGGGACCTCTGATATGAAGGGGAGGTACTGTGTGATTGGGGGGCTCTGTGATGGGGGACCTCTGATGTGAAGGGGAGGGACTGTGTGATTGGGGGGCTCTGTGATGGGGGACCTCTGATGTGAAGGGGAGGGACTGTGTGATTGGGGTGCTTTGTGATGGGGGACTTCTGATGTGAAGGGGAAGTTCATATATATGGGGCTTTGATGTATAAAGGCAACTCTGATGTGATGAGGGACTCTTATGTATTAGGGGGGCCTCTGATAAGAAGGGGAGAGGGGGGTGGGCTCTGATATGGAGTTCATTTCATTGAGGTGGTTGTGTGCATTGTCCCAGGCTCAGGTTTGCCATTGATAAGTAACATTTGCGTTTTATTTACATTTTAGACTGGGGCGCCTCAGGATTTGCATACTTTTAAAGGGTGAAAAAAAGGTTGAGATACACCGGTCTAAAGACACCGAAATTAAGCTACTTTTCTTCTGAAGAGCACTTGAAGTTATTTTTCTCTCTTTATTATGTTGATGACAATATTATCTTATTCCGAGTGCTTGTGGCTGAGCTTTTCAGAACTATGATAGGTAATCTTGAGCCTGATTATCTCTATACTTCACACTCGTTCAAATCAATTTATATCCAATTGGATGCCGAATCAATACATTCAGATGCTTAAAATTGCTTTTTTTTTTGGTGACTATAAGTAAGAAGTTAATGACCAGAAAGAAGAGAAATGAGTGAAGTCAGGCTTGCCGGTACGAAGCAGGCAAAGCAAAGAGAGATCGGAGGTGCTGCCTCATCTACACCGGACATTTCTCATTTTGAAGTCTACCAGAAGCCATGACGTCTTCTGTCCCTCATTAAAAATTCAATCCGATTTGTGTGATTACAACTACTAGCAACGTCATCTGGATTTACATAGTAAATTCTATACATTCGAACCAAAAAAAGTTACGATGCGTCACTTTACCAGGTAGCGAGCGCTGTGATGATGCAAACACAAAAAAAAGGGAAGTCCATGTGATGTAAAACACCCAGTGCTGTTCTTCGTTCTTCGTGCTGTTCTTCAAGCTAATAGTTCAATGTGCCACTGCTCTGTCACATATAATCAGCGTAGTCCTCCTTTTTATAAATCTCCACTTCCAAACACCACCTCGCGTGCAGTTAGTGATCCCTCTCCCTTTAGATGGAAAAACTCACCGACTCCAAATGCCTTCCATTCTCATGGTTGGCAAGACAGCTTTTTGGTTGAAATCATCGACTCAAGGGCAAATGTCAAAACAATCACTCCACACAGCGCAATGTGCCAGAGAAAAAAAAGTGAAAACTTCCAATGGCAGAGTAACCAAACCACCACAATTTTATTTAAAACGATAAAAGAGCTGCTCACATTGCTTCAAAACAGTTTAGATGTTAATGATATAAATCACTTGAAGTGCTGTTTCTATATCTTATCTCACCACCGATGGACGCTATCAAAGTGCATCCCGGTGTCTCCTCTAGTCGCCGTATAGCCATGTCCAGACGCGTTTCGTCACTTCCGACTTTGTCACGGGATCACTTTGGATGTACTTTGATAGCGCCCATTGGTGGGGGAGATAAGATATAGAAACAGCACTTCATGTGATTTATATCATTAACCTCTAAACTGTTTTGAAGCAATGTGAGCAGCTCTTTTATCTTTTTCAATTTAGAGTTACAGTTACAGCAAAAAGTTTTTTTTTTTTTTTTTTCCTTTTGGGATAAAAGTTTTACATGAATAAATAAAATCTGATCATTTTAACCACTTAAGGAACGGAAGTTTTTACCCCCTTAATGACCAGGCCATTTTTTGCGATTCGGCACTGTGTTATTTTAACGGACAATTGCGCGGTCGTGCGAACGTTGTACCTAAAAAAAATTGATTTCGCTCAGAACCGTCACCATTCATTGAATGCCTTGTTTTTTTTTTTATTTTTTTGTCTTTTCAATTAATTCAATGCATTCTGTGATTAAACGAGGCGGAGATTTGTGACATAACTCCCCTACCTCTCCACATTGTCCTATCATAGAAGGTCTTGTATTCATTAAAAAAAAAATACAAACTTTGGGAAAATGTCAAATGAATCCTTGCAGTGGGGTAGCACCGCATTGCCAGGGTTAAGAGCTTGGGAGGGGAGAAACAGTTTTACTTACCTGATCCTCTGCTCCCTCTTGCTCGGTGTCCACCCATGCAGTGCAGGGCTATGGACCGCGCTTTGGTCTTGTTGACCTCAGGACCTGATGCAGCGGGGGGAGATGCTGAGGATCAGGTAATTAAACCTTTTATTGTTCTCCCAGACCAGTGATGGTGAACCTTGGCACCCCAGATGTTTTGGAACTAAATTTCCCATGATGCTCAACTACACCGCAGAGTGCATAAACATCATGGGAAATGTAGTTCCAAAATATCTGGGGTGCCAAGGTTCACCATCACTGGTCTAGACCCAAACAAGCAAATAACCCTTGCAGTGCCGGCTCAGGCCCACTGCAAGTGATCATTTTTTTGCTGTCTGGTATTAAACACAAAAGCAAATATTTATTATATTGCAGCTTGCCACTTCATAGATGTGATGGCTGCATTCGTTTTCTTTCATTTTTTAGGTTTTCATCTGGTGATACAGCCAGTAAGTCTGTTGTTTTTCAAAAGAACAAGCTCTCCAACAAATGTAACAGTTACAGGGATGAGAGAAACCAGTTCCCACTGACAGGGGTGCTTACAGTGATCAACTTTTATCAATGTAAAACCTTTATCTCAAAAAGTAACTGCTGTAACTGATTATAAAGTATTAGCAGGAGTTTGGGTTCAATGTATTAGTGTATCTAAATCTGCCAGTAAATTGAACACTCCCCTCCCACCAGACTGACAATGCTGCTGTCCAAATGTGCCCCCTGTGCTTGTTCATCCAGAGTGGGGGCACTCTTATACAGGAGGTGTGGTATTGGGCAGATCACCAGGTGAAAACGGGGAAAACAAAAACCTAAAAAAAAAAAAAAAAAAAAAAAACAATACAGCCACCACATCTAATGATTGGTAAGCTGCAATATATATAATTTTTACTTTTGGGTTTAATAGCGCTTTAAGGGGATTGTAACTTTATTAACTCACTTGCAACAGCACAGTTTAGTACTGTCCATGATACTTTATTTGCGCTAACACCAAATTTTCTTAAGACAAGCTTTTGGGGGTGGACCCCTTTCTTCTAATGTTCTCTGTGTATCAGAACCGAAGACCCTAAAAGCTTGTCCTTAAAATGGAACTCTACAAATTAAAAAATGTATTGCGGATATTACCTGTCCTGTAGAAACTGTTAATTTGTATTATTACCAGTAGATGGCAGTGTAGCTATCTGTACGGTAGAGATGTCAGTTTATTGTAACCTGCGCTATCCGTATACGGTTTGTTTGGATTATATCGGGTATGTAGAAAAATGATCATTTGCTGATGAATTCTGGACTAGACTATATATTTTTTGCTTTGTGTTCACAATATTGATTTGCAAGTCATATTTAAAAGAAATTTTACATTTAAACCAGTTCTGGACCGGAAGGATTTGCCCCCTTAATGACCAGGCCATTTTTTGTAATTTGGCACTGCTGTACCGAAATAAAATTTATGTCCTTTTTACCCACAAATAGAGCTTTCTTTTCGTGGTATTTAATCACCTCTGCATTTTTTTTTTTTTTGTGCTATAAACAAAAAAAGAGCGACATTTCTGGGGATAACAAAAACAATATTTTCACATTCTGCTATATAACATTCCAAAAAAAAAAATTAAAAATCACATTTTTTTCATCCTTTTAGGCTAGTTTGTATTCTGCTACATGTTTTTGGGGAAAAAAAATCGCAGTAATCGTATTTTGATTGGTTTGCGCAAAAGTTATCGCGTCTATAAATTAGGGGAAAGATTTATGTCATTTTTATTTATTTTTTACTAGTAATGGCGGCGATCTGCGATTTTTAACGGGACTGCACATTGCGGGGGACAAATCGGACACCTAACTGACATTTTTTACACTTTTGGGGGGGACCAGTGACATTACTACAGTGATCAGTGCTAAACATATGCACTATTAGTGTAATAATGACACTGGCCGGGAAGGGGTTAACGTCGGGGTGATCAAAGGGTTAAGTGTGAGCCTAGGGGAGTGTTTTCTAATGGTGGGGGGATGGGCTTGTGAAATGATTATAGAGAGCTGTGTTCCTATATAGAAGGCGCTCTGTGATGATTTCAGAGAGACGAATGGTCAGCTGTGTTTACAACGGCCGACCGTCCTTTACTCTCAGCGGGGAGTGATAGCGGGTGCCCAGCGGCAATCGCGGCCCGCCAGCCCCATGCATCAGCATCCCCGCCGCCTAGTGGGGGCAGAAGCTCGCCCCCAGCACCAGGTGCGCGACCGACGTGGGGCTACGTCGTTTCGTGCAGGAGAGGCAGTAAATCTGCGGCGGGTGGTCTTAATGGTGTTAAAGAAAGACAAGCAAAGACATATAGTAAAAATGTATCTTGATATTTTTATACCTGATGCAACAGGGGTGAAAGCCCGCTGTCGGCTGATTCAGGAGAGCACAAGTAAGTGCACTGCTGTGATCCACAAGAGAATTGTGGCCAAAATACTCTTTGGCCATACTTCTATTTTACAGAAATAAAAAAGCGGAACCTCACCTGAAAAAGGGAAGCTCTGCTTTATCTTCTCCTCCCCCCCTCCTCTCCCACTTGTGTAGAGTTTTTTTTTTTTTTAGGGACTGGGTACTTGATTTTGACACTTCTGCTCGGATTGTCTAGATCAGGGGCCTCAAAACTTTCTAAACAAAGGGCCAGTTTACTTTCAGACTCTATGGGGGCCGGACTGTGGCCAGTGTCACTAACCAGCCAACTGACACTAATACAGTGATAATACTGTACACTCTCACCGTACTAATGACACTGGCTTGGAAGGGGTTAACATCAGGGGCGATCAAAGGGTTTTAGAGCCCATTCACATTAGCACGACTTGTCAGGCGACTTGTCAGCCTGACAAGTCGCGGTATGTCGCGGTCCATTGTGTAGTACAGGACCCGTTCTAACACAAGTCACTGGGTCTTGAGCCAATAGCGGGCGAGCACGCACCCGCTGAGGCTCGTTCACGGAGGAGTGCGGGCGTGTGACCGGCGGACCCGATGTCCGCTGGTCACACTACGATCGTCGGTAGAGCGGGAGAAAGGCGGGCGGCTTATGTAAACAAGCCGCCTGTCATTCTCCCCTGTGTAAAAATGCAGATCAGACGGTTCTACTATGTAGGACCGTTGATCTTTGTTTTTACAATAGTAGACATGTCCCATCACAGTTAGAATCACGCCCCTAGGACACACTTAACCCCTCCCTGTCCAATACAGTTATCCCTTTCCCTGCCAGTGTCATTTTTACAGTAACAGTGCATATGTATAGCATCTTCCGGGGCTTAAGTGGTTAAAAAACGGAGGATTTATATTACTTTACCATCATTAAATAATATACGTAAATAAACATATAACCGGCATTTATTTGTCTCTCTGAACAAGTACAGTATTTTGCAGCTATAATACGACTATAATCACATGTATATTCTCTGCATGCTATAAGAAATGAAGTATATTGGAATATAAACAGGTCAAATAACTCCGAGCTTAATGAACAGCGACTGTTCTTTTTGTAAATGCACAGAGAACTTTATGGTAATTTGTTTTTTGTTATGAATGTGTGACAGAAGGGCTACGATTTAGCAGAGAGCTTTGAAATGACTTGTGTCTGTTCCGCACACCTGCGTTATTTTCTTACATGCAAAACTACTGTAGCCATTGAAGACCAGCCCAGCGTGTGCCCGCAGCAGTCTTGTTCTTTGTGAAAAGCTTTGCCTTCGTTTCATTTTAATTACTGAAACAATATTCTGTTTGTTTTGCAGGTATCCTGTTCACAATGCTGGTATTTGGACCTGCCTGTGGCTTTATCTTGGGATCTTTCTGTACCAAGATTTACGTGGATGCATTACTCGCAGACACCAGTAAGTGTTTGTATATGTCAACCAACATTCATTTTGACGTCAAATTTCAGTTTAGTTTTAGTCGTATTTTTGTCATCTGAATTGTTTTAGTTTTACTCGTATTTTAGTCATCTGAATTGTTTTAGTTTTACTCGTATTTTAGTCAACAGTACATTTTAATTGACTAAGAGTCGGTTCACACTAGCGCGACTTGTCAGGCGACTTGTCCATTGACCACTACAGGACCCGTTCAAATAGGAGCGACACAAGTCGCTCCGACTTAGAAAAAGGGTCCTGTACTACTTTGGGCGACCTCGGAGCGACTTGCATAGACTTCCATTATGTGAAGTCCCTGCAAGTCGCTCCGAAGTCGTGGTGCACGGGACTGCACAAGTCGCCCCCGAAGTAGTAAGGAGTCGTGTCGCCTCAGTGTGAACCGGCTCTTAAATCTAATGGTGACACAGGAAAAGATTGTCGGAGGAAAGCTCAAAGGCACCGCATCCCATTACATAGAAATAGGACACACGAATCAATGCTCACATTTGGAGCTGGAATTTTTAAGGTGCCAGTAACCCAAAATTCACAAATAAATATTAAAATTCAGCCCCCGTTCACACTGAGGCGACCTGTCAGGCGACCTGACAGGTCGCCGTAGGTCGCCTTCCATAGAGAAGCTGTGGACCCGTTCTAATAGGAGCGACACAAGTCACTCCGACTTAGAAAAAGGGTCCGGAGCTTCTTTGGGGCGACCTGGAGCGACCTGCATTGACTTCAATGTTATGAAGTCCGTGCCGGCCGCTCCGAGGTCGCCCCGGGAAGTAGCGTTGCCCCAGTGTGAACGGGGCCTCATAGATTTTATTATTTTGGTTTAAAAGTGTAAACATAACAAATATATATAACATGTAAACCCATATAAAACATTTTGTCTATACTGTATGTTTTTACATATATGTTTTTTTGTTATGTTTACACCTTTTTACCAAAATAATATGTAGCAATATTTCCAGGCCTTTGGCCTGATGTGGGTCTGCCATTGTTACCGGTAACACTTCTAACACATTTAAGTTGTGAACCCAGGTGTGAGAACTGAAAGAATGACCATTCCGGCATCTTTGGTTTGTTTTGCTTATTGTATATTGGGGATGGGAGAAGGGAATGAGTGGGATACTCTTCTAGGCTTAACTGGGGCACTGTACAGAAAAATGCCAGTTGGCGCTGTCTTAATGCCAGCTGAATGCCGGCCAACGCTTTCTGGCGCTTAAGGATACTGATTTGCTGAATAGTGCTAGAACTTTGACTTTAACTTGTTTGTTAACTCGGAAGATCCAGGACTGTAGAACACTTGACTCCTGACACTCGATTTAGCTCAAAAGTCACTGAACAGCTCCCTTCAGCCCTTCACTGGCTGAGGTAGCGCCTTGTCACTGCTTGTGCCGCTGCAACTCTTAACTCTGCACACTGTTGTATACTGACTCTTCAGGGCCCAACCACTGGTGCCCCCTTTACACTTCAGGGTCCTCTGACTAGGCACCCCCTTTACAGATAGCTGACTCCTGGATCCCTGGGACCTTCACTGGAGTGGTCCCCTCTACACTAGGCAGACCCCTAGGGCCAGTTCGCAGTACTCACCACCTTGGCAGGCTTTCTTGGAACTGAACCCCCCTTCCTCCACTGGTCCTCGGCACACCGTATCCCCTTTGCAGCTCAACTCAGCACTCTCTGGATTCCCAGGCCGCCACCCGAGACACCCGATCCTTCTGACAGGAGGAGAGACAGCCGTACTCTCCCTCCTGGGACTCATTCCCTCCAAACTTATACCCACTCCCAGAATCCTCTGCGGCAGAATCTGCTTTCTGGGGTAGATACAGGCCTGAGTGTGTCTCTGATTGGGTTTCCTACACTGCCCAATGAGAATCCTCTCATGGAGCCAGTGGGGAGACTCCCCTCTCAGCAGACACACCTGGGAGACATGACAGCCAGCTGAAATCATGGCCCTGCCGTTAGGCAGCCAAGGCCCACTATACTTTACCTAGCACCTATCTGTAGGGTGCTACAAATAAAATCTATGAATTTTAATATTTATTTGTGAATTGTGGGTTTCTGGCACCTTAAAAATCCCAACTCCAAATGTGAGCATTCTTTCATGTGTCCTAAAATCGAATGGGTTTAGGTAAATTGTAATGCGTTATTTAAAGAGTAAAGCCTCGTACACACGATCAGATTATCTGACGAATTTTCGTCTGTTTTTTTTTTTTGCTTGCTAGTCTCATATGGAAAGCGAAGAGGTTACTTTCATACGAAAATTCTCGTACGACAGAATTCAACTTCAGAAATTATGTCATGTTGAATTGTTTTATATGTATTCTTTCGTTTCCGAGCATGCATAGTCTTGCTCTTACGATTTTTTATTATGATTAAACGAAAATCAGACAAAAAGTGAGTACACCCCTAAGTGAAAATGTCCAAATTGGGCCCAAAATGTCAATAATTTGTGTGGCCACCATTATTTTCCAGCACTGCCTTAACCCTCTTGAGCATGGAGTTCACCAGAGCTTCACATGTTGCCACTGGAGTCCTCTTCCACTCCTCCATGACGACATCACAAAGCTGGTGGATGTTAGAGACCTTGTGCTCCTCCACCTTCCTTTTGAGGATGCCCCACAGATTCTCAATTGGGTTTAAGTCTGGAGACATGCTTGGTCAGTCCATCATCTTTACCCTCAGCTTCTTTGGCAAGGCAGTGGTTATCTTGGAGGTGTGTTTGGAGTCTTTATCATGTTGGAATACTGCCCTGCGGCCCCGTCTCCGAAGATCATGCTCTGCTTCAGTATATCACAGTACATGTTGGCATTCATGGTTCCCTCAATGAACTGTAGCTCCCCAGTGCCGGCAGCACTCATGCAGCCCCAGACCATGACACTCCCACTACCATGCTTGACTGTAGGCAAGACACACTTGTCTTTGTAGTCCTCACCTGGTTGTCGCCACACACGCTTGACACCATCTGAAATAAATACGTTTATCTTTGTCTCATTACACCATAGGACATGGTTCCAGTAATCCATGTCCTTAGTCTGCTTGTCTTCAGCAAACTGTTTGCAGGCTTTCTTGTGCATCATCTTTAGAAGGGGCTTCCTTCTGGGATGACAGCCATGCAGACCAATTTGATGCAGTGTGCGGTGTATGGTCTGAGCACTGACAGGCTGACCCCTCACCCCTTCAACCTCTGCAGCAAAGCTGGCAGCACTCATAAGTCTATTTCCCAAAGGCAACCTCTGGATATGACACTGAGCAGGTGCACTCAACTTCTTTGGTCGACTATGGCGAGGCCTGTTCTGAGTGGAACCTGTCCTGTTAAACCACTGTCTGGTCTTGGCCATCGTGCTGCAGCTCAGTTTCAGGGTTTTGGCAATCTTCTTATAGCCTAGGCCATCTTTATGTAGCGCAACAATTCTTTTTTTCAGATCCTCAGCGAGTTCTTTGCCATGAGGTGCCATGTTGAACTTCCAGTGACCAGTATGAGAGAGTGAGAGCGATAACACCAAATTTAACACACCTGCTCCCCATTCACATCCTTGTAACACTAACGAGTCACATGACACCAAGGAGGGAAAATGGCCAATTGGGCCCAATTTGGACATTGCCACTAAGGGGTGTACTCACTTTTGTTGCCAGCGCTTTAAACATTAATGGCTGTGTGTTGAGTTATTTTGAGGGGACAGCAAATTTACACTGTTATACAAGCTGTACACTCACTACTTTACATTGTAGGAAAGTGTCATTTCTTCAGTCTTGTCACATAAAAGATATAATGAAATATTTACAAAAATGTGAGGGGGCTACTCACTTTTGTGAGATTCTGTGTGTGTGTGTGTATATATATATGTATATATATATATATATATATATATATATATATATATATATATATATATATATATATATATATTGTAAAGTTTGGGGGTTCTAGCTCCACCGGATTGAGTGCACAACCGTTTAAAACATAAACAAAAAGGCTTTATTTCAGCAAACTTAAACAGGCTTCCAGCAGTGCATAAATCAAACACAAAATAAAGTCCGCTTTTCTTCAGCACAAAGGAATAAAGCAAGAAAAAAGGCACATACGGTTTTGTGGATGGGTCTTCTCCCCAAGGTTTGAAACAGTCCTTAATAGACCTCTCAGCAGCTTCCAGCAAACTTGCAGCTCCTTCAGACAGGTGCAACGACCAAACTACTCCTCCCCCACACTCACCTATTGCTGCTTCCTGTCTCTTAAGGACTGCTTCTCATGGGTCTTAACCCTGTATGTGCTGGAATCCCTTATAGTCAGGGGTGGGGGCTCTTTCCCACCCGAATATCACTACAGAGCCCCCCAAATTCCGGGTCCCAAATATCGCTCTATTCAACACAGAGAGCACTGCGATTCAGTCCTCCTGATTTTAGCTATTTCCAGGAATTTCTCACCCGTCTTGGGTGACCCCCTGAACATTTCCCAACTTCCCTTAAAGAGACCACAACCCAAACACAGGAGATATATAGCGATTGTCCAGGACCCAACCTTGGCGTCCTGTACATATCCCCCCCCTCTGCCTCAACGCGGAGGTGTTGGAGGCACCACACGACAGCATACAGTGGACTCGGGAGAGGGCATCGGCATTCTGATGCTGTCTCCCGGGTCTGTGTTCTACCACAAAATTGAACTCCTGGAGAGAAAGGAACCACCTTGTCACCCTGGCATTGGTGTACTTGTTCTGTCTCATCCAGGTCAATGGGGCATGGTCTGACACCAGGCGAAACCTCCTACCTAGGAGAAAATACCGTAGGGAGTCCAAAGCCCACTTGATGGCAAGACACTCCCGCTCCACCACAGCGTAGTTTCTCTCTGCTGTCGTTAGCTTCCTACTCAGAAAAACCACGGGGTGTTCTTCCCCATTGACCACTTGAGAGAGGACCGCTCCTAATCCTTCACTTGAAGCATCTGTCTGCACTACAAAATCCTTGGAGAAATCGGGAGCTACGAGCACCGGATGTTGGCATAATGCCGCCTTAAGCTTCTGAAAAGCTTCTTCGGCATTCGCGCTCCACTTTATCATCACTGACTTTCTACCTTTGGTCAAGTCAGTCAATGGTGCAGCAATGGTGGCAAAGTTGGGGACAAACCTCCGGTAGTAGCCAACTATGCCCAAAAATGCTCTGACCTGCTTTTTGGTTAGGGGACGGGGCCAGCCCTGTATGGCTTCTACCTTATTCATTTGGGGTTTAACCAGCCCTCTACCCACAATGTACCCTAGGTACTTGGCTTCCTCCATCCCGATTGCACATTTCTCTGGATTGATGGTGAACCCTGCTCTTCTCAAGGAGTCTACGACTGCCTGAACCCGGGGAAGATGGGACTCCCAATCAGTGCTGAAGACGACTATGTCATCCAGGTAGACGGAAGCATATCTTTGATGTGGACGTAAAGTTTTATCCATGGCCCGTTGGAATGTGGCAGGGGCAGAGTGCAGACCAAATGGCATCCTTTTGTACTGGAAGTGGCCTTCCGGGGTGGAGAAGGCTGTTTTCTCCCTGGCCTCCTTGGTTAGGGGAATCTGTCAGTACCCTTTTGTGAGGTCAAGTGTGGTGATATACCTGGCTGGACCCAACCTCTCAATTAACTCGTCTATCCGGGGCATAGGATATGCATCGAACTTGGAGATTTCATTAAGCTTTCTGAAGTCATTGCAGAAGCGAAGAGTGCCGTTGGGTTTAGGCACCAACACAATTGGACTCGACCACTCGCTCTGCGACTCTTCAATGACATCAAGCTCAAGCATTCTTTTTACCTCCTCAGACACTGCCACCCTATGAGCTTCTGGGATACGATACGGCTTTAACCGGATTTTTTCATTGGGCTCGGTTACAATGTCATGCTCGATGACATTGGTGAGACCAGGTAACCCTGAAAACATGTCCCTATTTCTTTGCAGAAATTCTTTTGCCTGTTGGGTCTGGGGCCTAGACAGGGTAGCAGCAACCTGCACTAGGTCAATCCCTGCAGGGTCCCCTGACTGGACACCTATCACTGCAGACACCTGTTCTCTATCTCTCCAGGGTTTCAACAAATTTATGTGGTAGATCTGGTATGGCTTTCTTCTCTCAGGCTGGTGTACCTTGTAGTTCACTTCCCCCATTTTTTCCACTATCTCAAACGGACCTTGCCACTTGGCCAAGAACTTGCTCTCCACCGTTGGTATTAGGACGGCCACCCGGTCTCCTATTTGAAATTGTCTGATTTTAGCCGACCGGTTGTACACCCTTCTTTGGGCATCTTGAGCCTTCTGCAGATGCTCCCTCACCAACGGCATTACCTTAGCCACTCTCTCTCGCATTTGGGAGATATGCTCTACCACAGTTTTGTGTGGGGAAGACTCACTTTCCCATGTCTCCTTTACTAGATCTAGCAACCCCCGGGGCCTTCGCCCATACACTAACTCAAACGGTGAGAAACCCGTTGATGCTTGTGGAACCTCCCGGATGGCAAACAACAGGGCAGGGAGTAACATATCCCAATCCTTCCCATCTTTCTGGACCACTCTTTTTAACATGCATTTTAAAGTTTTATTGAACCTCTCGACTAGGCCATCAGTCTGCGGGTGATAGACGGACGTCCGCAACTGCTTAATCTGGAACAGTTTGCACAAGTCCGCCATCACTTTGGACATAAAAGGGGTGCCCTGGTCCGTCAATATTTCTTTGGGGAACCCCGTTCGGGAAAACATTTGAAACAGTTCCCTGGCAATGGCCTTAGAGGAAGTTTTCCTTAAAGGGACTGCTTCTGGATATCTAGTGGCATAGTCTAGGATGACTAGTATATATTGGTACCCCCTTGCTGACTTCACCAGGGGTCCTACGAGATCCATTGCAATTCGTTCAAATGGTACCTCGATAATTGGCAAGGGTACCAGGGGGTTTCTGTAATGGGACACCGGGGCAGTTAACTGGCAAGTCGGACAGGACGCACAATACCTTTTAACCTCGGCCTTTACCCCTGGCCAGTAAAACCGGTCAGTTACCCTGGCCTCTGTTTTTTCTGCCCCCAGGTGTCCTCCCAGTGCATCATTGTGGGCTAGATCGAGAAGCATCCGCCTATAAGGCTGGGGAACCAGCAACTGCTCGACAGTTTCCCCTCGGCTTTCAGCCACTCGATAAACCAAGTTATCTTTCAATGCAAAATGAGGAAACCTCTGGTCTGCACCTGGTATTTGTGGGATCCCATCAATAACAGAAACCTGCTCTCTAGCATTGACCAAGGTAAGATCCTGCAATTGAGCGGTGCCAAACGCACCCCTGGATACGTCCAGGTCTGGATGCACTGGCCTTGAGGAGGTTTCCCCTTCACTCTCCTCAACCTGGGACTGTGGTGGGGAGAGTTCCTCATCATCCTCTCCCAGCATAACCTGTAACGGGGAGACTTCCCCCCCCTCAGAGGTCAGCTCGGTCTTGCGACCTGAAACAGAAACAATATCGTCCACTTTAACATTTTCTGCAATGTCATTGTTAGTGACAGGTACCTCCCCATCAGGGGGTTGTGTTGTGGGGATTTCAGGCCCGGACCCCTCAGACTCTGTTCCTTCGAGGCCGAGGGTCCCCAGTCCCCTTGGTTGTCCAGGCTGTTCACACTGTACCTGGTTCCATAGTTCAAAAAACAGTGGGCAGTCCCGCCCCACTATGACATCATGTATCAAATTTCTTACCACCCCGACTTCTTGTGTCACAGAGGTACCACCATAGGCAACAGTTACTGGCACCAGGGGGTACTCTCTGGTGTCCCCATGGATACATACTACCCGTAGAGTCTTACTTACTGGGCCGAGTCTTCCGATCACCCTGGTATGTACCAGCGTTACCATGCTACCAGAGTCCAGCAGAGCCTTGGCAGGAAGGTGGTTCACCCATAGTTCACATTCAAACTGTCCGGTCGCTATATCAAGATGGGTGGCACATGCTCTTTGCACATAAAAAGAGCTTCTCCGAACAGTCCCACACTCCATAGGCTCCTCCTGAAGTGGGCATTGTGCCCGGGTATGCCCCCAGGACTGACATCGCCAGCACTGTATGTCTCCCATCCTTGGGACAGGAACCAACCTCCGTGGTTCTGCTGAAGAAGATACCGGTTTGTGGGTGACAACGTCTGGCGGAGCTTCTCTCCTAGGTGCTGTGGCTGGCCTGGTTGCCCTATGTGTGGGTTCCCGATGCTTGGCAGGCCCGAGCAGGTCTTCCACCACAGTGTATCTTTCGACCAACTCTACCAGCTGGTCAGCGGTTGCAGGGTCACCATGGCTTACCCAGCGCTGTAGGTCATCTGGTAGGGACCGCAGGTACCAGTCCATCACTACCCGTTCCACCATTTGCGGGCCTGTCAGCTTCTCTGGTTGCAGCCATTTTTTCACCAGCTGTACCAGTTCGTGCATCTGGGACCTGGGTGGCCGATTAGGTTTGTACCTCCAGCGGTGCACCCTCTGAGCCCGGACAGCTGTGATCACCCCCAGGCGGGCCAAGATCTCTGCCTTCAGACGCTCATAGTCGCAGATGTGCTCAGTTGGAAGGTCAAAGTAGGCTTTTTGCGGGTCACCAGTAAGGAAAGGGGAGATAATGCCAGCCCATTGGTCACGGGGCCACCCCTCTCTCTCCGCTATCCTCTCAAAAGTTGTGAGAAAAGCCTCCACATCATCACTGGGGGTCAGTTTTTGCAAGTAATGACTGGCTCTCACAGATACTGGGTTGCCATCGGCAATGACTGCTTGCTCTCGTCCCTGAGCCAAACGCTGTACTGCCTCCTGCAAGGCAGCCACCTGTGCTTGAGTGGACTCCTGCTGGGCAGTAAACTGAGCAGCTAGCAACCGTGTGCTTTCCTGTTGTGCCTTTACAGCCTGTGCCAGGGCTTGCTGCTGCTGAGCCATTGCTTCCTCATGGCGACGGTTTGCCTCTACTGAGGCTTGCTGCTGGGTCACAGTGGCTTGCACCAGTGCTTTAATAACTTCCTCCATGCCTGCTGTTTGTAGTGTCTGAGCTGTTTTCACCCAAGACATGCCATAGGTATACTGTCTCTTTAAATGTCAGTTTTTGGTTTTAAACGGCTTTTGCGGCTGCAAAATGCACTCTGCCCGCATCCGAGACACCAGTTGTAAAGTTTGGGGGTTCTAGCTCCACCGGATTGAGTGCACAACCGTTTAAAACATAAACAAAAAGGCTTTATTTCAGCAAACTTAAACAGGCTTCCAGCAGTGCATAAATCAAACACAAAATAAAGTCCGCTTTTCTTCAGCACAAAGGAATAAAGCAAGAAAAAAGGCACATACGGTTTTGTGGATGGGTCTTCACCCCAAGGTTTGAAACAGTCCTTAATAGACCTCTCAGCAGCTTCCAGCAAACTTGCAGCTCCTTCAGACAGGTGCAACCACCAAACTACTCCTCCCCCACACTCACCTATTGCTGCTTCCTGTCTCTTAAGGACTGCTTCTCATGGGTCTTAACCCTGTATGTGCTGGAATCCCTTATAGTCAGGGGTGGGGGCTCTTTCCCACCCGAATATCACTACAGAGCCCCCCAAATTCCGGGTCCCAAATATCGCTCTATTCAACACAGAGAGCACTGCGATTCAGTCCTCCTGATTTTAGCTATTTCCAGGAATTTCTCACCCGTCTTGGGTGACCCCCTGAACATTTCCCAACTTCCCTTAAAGAGACCACAACCCAAACACAGGAGATATATAGCGATTGTCCAGGACCCAACCTTGGCGTCCTGTACAATATATATATATATATATATATACATTTATGATTATTTAATTGTTTTAATAATATATTTTTTTTAATATTATTATTATGGATTTTTTAAATTATAAACTGACGAATGGACAAAAATGTGAAAAAAATGCAGTTGTCACTTGCAGCATGGACCAATATGCTGAGTAACGTTAATCTAGGGATTGCAGGTGGGGGTTAAAACATTATGATAGAGATCCAAATGAGTATATCTTATATCTAAATACATCTATAGCCATCCAGATATCTGCCTGCCTGCTGATCTGTCCATCTGCCTATCCACCTAACTCTGTCCTAATGTCAACTTTCATAATTTTGCCATTATTGTGTTGCAAATCTTTCTTGAAAATCCCCAGAATGGGATTTATTTGATGAGAGAGCTGGAGTCTGATAACAATCGTTCACATTGCTTTATTTGGTAAAAGATAAGCGGTCAGAACACCTAAACAAAACCAGCAGAACTCGAATGTGTTTCAGAGCAGCACGTTAGCATTCTGCTTAGCTTTATTGGATGTCAGGAATCGCTAATCTTTTTTGAAATAAAGCATTGTGAAGGATTGTTATCAGACTCCAGCTCTCTCTTCAGATTGTATGCCTTGGAGGTCTACCGAAATCTGAATTGTTGAGGCTGACATCCCTGGTGTTTAGGTGGATATCTTCTTGAGATACTTCAATCATTTTGTAGAGATATAATAAAGGAACTAAAAGTTGTGAAAACTTTTTGTACTAGCTATCAAGACTGTGCACTTTACCGTTTTTTTAAATGCTTACTCTGTAACTGAGTTTCTTCCTCAAAAAGTCTTCTTTTCAGGTGACCAGTGATGATGGGGATAAGCTGGATACAGAGACACATTGAGGATTTTATCTATTAGAAACAAGAATATTCAACTGGACCTTAAAATATTTGTATTTTTTGGTATTGATTGAAGGACACTGGATAGGAACTGTTGATTGGCTAGATCTAGCTGATATAAAGGAATACTAAAGGTGGATTAAAAAAAAAATGACATACTTACCTGCTCTGGGCAATGGTTTTGCACAGAACAGCCCCAATCCTCCTCTTTTTGGGGCCCCTGTTGGTGCTCCTAGCCCCTCCCCCCCTGCTGAGTGTCCCCATAGTAAGCCGCTTGTTATAAGGGCACTTGTGCATGTCCACTCCTGTGCCCTCGCTCTGTGCCTATAAAACCCACAGAGCGAGGCTCAGCCCCACCCCCCAGCTCTCTCTCTCTCTCTCTCTCTCTGACTGATGGACAACAGCGGGAGCCATTGTCTTTGAGTGAATGAAGAGCCAGTAATCCGGGAAAGCCACTGCTCTTGTGTACATTGCTGGATCGAGATCAGGGTAAGGTAAGTATTAGGGGGGCTGGGGAGAGCTGCACACCTAAGGTTTTTTTGCATGACATTCAAATGAAAGTGGTCGAAAAGGCTGAAGGTAAAAAACTTCAGCCTTTTTGACTACTATAATTTGTATATTATCTTGGATTTGTAGAGCAGCTCAGGGCTCAGCAACCTTTTCCAAACTGTAAAAAGAGACATCTAATGTCTCTATTCTATTTTTGCCTTCATAGTTGTAGTGCTAATGGCAAATTAAACTCATTAAATATTATTATATTAAGGCGGTTCTAAATTTAAGATCAGCCCAATTCCTGCACCTTCAGACCTTAGACCAGCCTCAATTCCTGCACCTACAGACTGCAGATCAGACCCAATTCCTGCACATTCAGACCTTACACCAGCCTCAATTCCTGCACCTACAGACTGCAGATCAGACCCAATTCCTGCACATTCAGACCTTACACCAGCCTCAATTCCTGCACCTACAGACTTTAGATTAGCCCCAGTTCCTGCATCATAAGACATCAGATCAGCCCTGAATTCCACACCTTCAGACCTCAGATCAGCATGTTTGGACAATTCATAGGTGACCAAGTGCTAAGCCAGAGCTACCATTATAACACCCTGCTTTTCCACAAGTAGACAGAAGAGGTGTCCTCCCTGCAGAAAGGGAGGCAACCAATGGCAGAGTGTCACTGTTAAAGGCATTACGTGCCCACATTCGCATGCATGCTGGTGTTGTCAACCCTCTGATCTGGGCAGAACATGATAGGTTATATGTTTTTAGGGGAATCCTTAGCAAAATATTTAGAAATGTGGATAGATTTGACCATGTCTGCAAGGCAAAAAAGGCTTCCTTAAAATGTTACTTAAGTATTGTTTTATGTGTGTTTTGGGAAGTAAAGGCTAATGGTAACTCGGATGGGAGAACTCATGGATAGAAAACCAGAGATGTGAAGAAATGATGTGTTTCAATGGTTTTAGAATTCTCAATAAAAAGCTTCATAGGGAGCCAATGCCCCATTTGTTTTGTGCAAAGTAAGATTCTGTAAAGATTATTTTCTTTATCTTCCTCTGAATCAACTGCTGGTTTACGGTTCTAAGAATGCAAGTTGTTTTTATTTTACTTTATAATTTAAATTATTTTTGCTTTTTGGTCAATTGAGCATGTCTTTGCAAACTTATATAGTCTTATAAGGTGCTTGTGTTTGACTGCTCTTAAAACTATGGCTGTCAATTACACTGCTTACTTGCATACATTTTATTTCTCCATCTTGGCATTATGTCTCCTCCCCTTTCGTGCAACTGCCATTCAACTTAATAACACTTGTGTTGTCTGTCTTATTGTGATTTGTGACAGCCATCTTAAATCTAAGCAAATAATATGTGCAGCAAGAATGTACTGCAAGGGAGGGGCTGCTTAACACGTTATCCGAGCTAGAGGATTGATACGAGGGCTTTACTAAAAGTGATGCAAAAGTGGGGCATAACCTTTTTAATAACTTACATAGGTCATTAAAATTTCTATGTTGAAAGAGTACCATGTCCTCTATAGAACTAGCCAATCAATTATTTTTCTTCTTCTTTTTTTTTTTTTTTTTAATTGGCAATAAATAATGGATTCCGCACTCCCATTGTATATATCCCTTTGCACCTGCTGGTGTTGTAGGTCAGACATAGGGTATATGTTGCATCTGGTCTTTCCGATGCTCCAACCATTCTGGACGCTGGAAGTCCATTCCATCGTACGAAAGTTCACAGACCATCAAATTCTGTATACTTCAGGATTCTATCTTTTACATCACTCCAACATTTGTTGGTGAATGCATCCCACTGCTGTATCCCTTACCCTTTGGAAATCCTTTACCATGTCCTCTGTCACTTTTGGTTAAGCAAAATTAAAAATATAAGGATATTGGAAAGCTTGACTAGTGTTTTTAGGGCACTGAGGAGAGAACCCATAAAATAAGGTTTCATTGGATGGTCTATTCTTGCACTCCAGAATTTGGGTGGTTTCCTGTTCTGTTGTTCTCCCCCAGGCTGCTCCAACATGGCAGAGGAAGAGTGGCACTGATGTATTCTTTATTTCATTGGGTTGTTCAGAGTCTTTAAACGTGATGTCAGCCAGGGAAAGGGAATAAACCTTTTTTATTGCCCCTCCGTTAATTCCCCTCTTTTTTTTTTGGCTCTCCTGTACTAACTCAGCTCTGGGAACTCTAATCCGTGTCAATCCTCTGCACCTTTGCACCTTTTTGGTTTAAAGAAAACTGTATTATTGTTTAATGCAATAAGATCTCAGTGTTCTGGACATAAACTATATTTTGTGAAAATACAGTGCATCCAACAATTTCATTCGAGAGAAGTTAATCATTAGATCGACTTCTCTCCAGGGGGAATGGCCATAGTTAGATCAAAATTCCTAGCTGAACCATCCGAATTTCAATCTATCTATGGACAGTTTTACTAGTATACAGTTCATGGGTGTATGGGTACATAGAGTGCATCCGGACAGTATTCACAGTGTTTCACTTTATGCACATTTTGTTATGTTTCAGCCTTATTCCAAATGGATTGAATTCATTATTTTCCTCAAGATTTTACAAACAATATCCCATAATGACAATGTGAAAGAAGTTTGTTTGAAAACTTTGCAAATTTATTAAAAATAAAAAATGAAAAAAATCACGTGTACATAAGTATTCACAGCCTTTGCTCAATACTTTGTTGAAGCACCTTTGGCACCAATTACAGCCTCAGGTATTTTTTAGTATGATGCTACAAGCTTGGCACACCTATTTTTGGGCAGTTTCTCCCATTCTTCTTTGCAGGACCTCTCAAGCTCCATCAGGTTAGATGGGGAGCGTCGGTGCACAGCCATTTTCAAATCGGGTTCAATTCTGGGCTCTGGCTGGGCCACTCAAGGACAATCACAGAGTTGTCCTGTAGCCACTCCTTTGTTATCTTGGCTGTGTGCTTAGGGTCATTGTCCTAAAGATGAACCTTCACCCCAGTCTGAGGTCCAGAGTGCTCTGGAGCAGGTTTTCACTCTGTACATTGCTGCATTCATCTTTCCCTCGATCCTGACTAGTCTCCCAGTTCCTGCTGCTGAAAAACATCCCCACAGCATGATCCTGCCACCACCATGCTTCACTGTAGGGATGGTATTGGCCAGGTAATGAGCAAATGGCTGGTTTCCTCCAGACATGATGCTTGCCATTCAGGCCAAAGAGTTCAATCTTTGTTTCATCAGACCAGAGAATTTTTTTTCTCGTGATCTGAGAGTCCTTCAGGTGTCTTTTGGCAAACTCCAGGTGTTCTGTCATGTGCCTTTTACTGAGGAGTGGCTTCCGCCTGGCCACTCTACCCTACAGGCCTGATTAGTGGAGTGCGGCAAAGATGGTTGTTCTTCTGGAAGATTCTCCTCTCTCCACAGAGTAATGCTGGAACTCTGTCAGAGTGACCATCGGGTTCTTGGTGTCCTCCCTGACTAAGGCCCTTCCCCCTTGGTCGCTCAGTTTGGCCGGGCGGCCCATTCTAGGATGAGTCCGGGTGGTTCCAAACTTCTTCCATTGACGGATGATGGAGGCCACTGTGCTCATTGGGATCTTCAATGCTGCAGACATTTTTCTGTACCTTTCCCAAGATGTGTGCCTCAATGCAATCCTTTCTCGGAGGTCTACAGACATTACCATGGACTTCATGTCCGATCAACTAAATTTACCACAGGTGAAATCAGATCATGTTATAGAAACATCTCAAGAATGATCAGTGGAAACATGATGCACCTGAGCTCAATTTTGAGTGTCAAAGGCTGTGAATACTTATGTACATGGGATGTTTTTAAATAAATTTGCAAAGATTTCAAACAAACTTCTTTGACGTTGTCATTATGGGGTATTGTTTGTAGAATTTTGAGGAAAATAATGAATTTAATCCATTTTGGAATAAGGCTGTAACATAACAAAATGTGTAAAAAGTGAGGCTCTGTGAATACTTTCCAGATGCACTGTATGTACCCATACCCCCTTTCAGAGAACCCCATTGTATATTATTCTATTCACAAGCCTGAATGGAAGTCGTTTTCTTATTTGTTCTTTTCTGAAATTTTCTTTTTTGTCTTTGTACTTGTTTGTATATTTTTTGTCCTTTCCTTGTAAACTGTTGCAAAACTTAGATAAAATGCCAAAAAAATAAATAAAAAGAAATAGATTCTAAGCAGAAGCAACATGCCATTATTGAGTTATTGACGAAGGAGGGATGCAGGCTCTCTGACATTCAAAGAAGGCTACAGAATGTTTATGGAGATGATACCATTGATCAGAAAAATGTTTTGTCATTGGTGACTCCTGTCAATAGTGTCCTCTCTATAAATGTTCTGTAGCCTTCTGTGGATGTCAGAGAGCCTGCATCCCTCCTTCATCAATAACTCAATAATGGCGTGTTGCTTCTGCTTGAAAATATTTACCAGCAATGAAGTAGAAGAAGAAGAGTTACTATAGAGAGTGTTATTCTAACAACATGTGAAATTTCAATAAGGTATTCCCCCTCTAAATTCACATCTATTTTGGCGTGTTGGCATCACTTTCAAATGACTGCCGACTTTCTCCATGTATTTAGTTCTTCCTAAAGACATGATCCCTTTCATATTCACTGAAAATACAAATTACTTTTCCTTTGGCTGCTACAATTTAGCACACCTTTACACCCCTTCCCACTTCTCAGATGAGTTAGGGAGACTTTTGCCAGAGGACCTTCAGGAAAACCCGACCCTCCTCCCTTTTCTTTTCTTTTTTCCTTTTTTCCTTTTTCTCCTTCCCATTTTTTTCTCCTATGTATTTTTCTCTCTATACTCACACCTTTCCTCCCCAATCTCCATCTTGTTTAGACCATTATTAGCCAAATACTATACAGGTAAAGCTTAACTCCCAGAATAATACATAAGCTGGAGGAACTTATTGGCCATTGTGTAAGACCCCCAGTTTGACACCTTTTAACCTCTTGACCCCTTTAAGCAGTTTAGGATGCCAAAAGACAGAGCAGCGTTTATGATCATGTGACCGCCGTGATTGGCTGTCACGGCGGTCACATAATCAGAAATCTTTGATCGCAAGTAGCAATCGGAAGCTTTTTCCGTTAGCCGGCGTGCAGGGTGCGCGCTCTCTGCACAACTGTATTTACAGTAATTCAGACAAATATGCAGCCGCTCAGCACGAAGGCCCACCAACCGAGAGGCTGCAAATTTGCATGTGGCAGGAGCCAAGGGGTTAAATTGTGCGCACACCTCCAAATTCCAGAGGTTTTCTTTCCTTTTCCGGAGTGAGTTAATGCCAGTCTTTTTTCACTACATACTAGATATATACCTTCTTATTACGTTTGCAACAACACACAAGGTTGGTAATCTGAATATCTTTGGCTGACATACCTTGATGTGTTTTGGTGATGCTCTGATCATAATTGTTTAATGCTTTTATAATCACTTTTTGTTATGAAAAAAGCATTCACTGTATTACTCATATGACATATGGATGATTGTTATGAAGATGATATTCCTATTTAGCATGATTTGACTCAGTTTGTCACTTTGTATGCATACTTTGTCTACACATATTCTTCTTTTACTTATATTATTTTTGGTCCTTTGTAAACCCTTATTATTTCCAATACAATTGTTTGGAATGAAAAATAAAAAGTTATGCCCACTTTAAGGGCTGTATCGAAAGTAATGCAAAAGTAGGCATAGCATATTTTATTAGCTTGCATAGATTGTTGAAATTTCACATGTTGGTAGAGTAACTCTTCCTCTATAGTATCTCTTCTTCTACTTCACTGCAATAATGGATTCCAAGCAGAAGCAATGTGCCGTCATTGCGTTCTTGATGAAGGAAGGATGCAGTCTGTCCGACATCCACAGAAGACTACAGATTGTTTACAGAGATGACCCCATTGATGAGAGTCACCAATAGCAAGACATTTCTCCTGTCAATGGTGTTATCTTTCTGTGTGTCAGACAGCCTGCACCCCCTCCTTCATCAAGAACTCAATGGCAGCACATTGCTTCTGCTTGGAATCAATCGTTTACCTGCAATGAAAAAAAGAAGGGGTTAATACAGTACAAGAGCTTCTCTCCCAACATGTGAAAATGTAATGACCTATGTAACCTCTTCACGCCGGCGCCTCCTGCCTCATTAAGAGCTTTAAGTTGCCGGGAGGCAGGGCGTGGCTTAAGGTCATGTGACTGCTGTGATTGATGGTCACATAATCCCAAAATTCCTGATCGCCGCATGCGATCGGGAGCGTTCGGTTAGATGCTGGTCACCGTCTCAACATTGCGCTATTGACCACAATTCATGCAAATACGCAACCTTCCGGCGCTAAGGCCCATTGTTTTTAGAAGGAGTCAATACAGAGGAAGAGCTATTCTACCAACATGTGAAAATGTAATGACCTATGTAAGTTATATACCTCTTCACACCGCCGCCTCCTGAAGAGCTTTAAGATGCCGGGAGGCAGGGCATGACTTAAGATCATGTGACTGCTGTGATTGACGGTCACGTAATCTGAAAATTCCTGATCGCAGCATGCAATTGGGAGCTTTCGTTTAGACGCTGGTCACAGTCTCAACACCGCACTATTGACCAAAATTCATGCAAATACGCGGCCTCTTGGCACTAAGGCTATTTGTATTTATTTTGCATTGTGATGTAGTTTCTTGACAACTATTTATAGCAGGTTACTGTATGTACTACTTTTAAGCATTCCATTTTTATTTGTGTTGCGTTCCAGGCAAGTTAGAAATCACTCCAGAAGACCCACGCTGGATTGGAGCCTGGTGGGCTGGCTTTCTGCTTTGCGGTGCCTTACTCTTCTTCTCGTCCCTACTGATGTTTGGATTCCCACAGTCTCTCTCTACACATATGGATCACGCTGAGGAGAGCGAGCAGACCATGCTACCTGACCGAGAATACGAGAGGCCAAAACCCAGTAACGGAGTGCTGAGGCATTCTTCCGAGTCAGGAGAGGGAGCTTCCTGCTTTCAACAGCTCAGAGGTATGCAAGTATCGTGTTTTTTTCCTAGTAGGAAACTTGTAGGAAAATGTATTGTTGGTTATGAATAGTGGATGTAAAATCATTATTCCCTCGATATATATCTTGTGGAGGAAGCATACAATTTAATTTACTCTGACAAACAATAAAAATAAAAAAATGACCTTGCATGGCATTTGCACTTTATAAATAACACATCATAAATAACCCAAATCGACTCCATAGAGGTTCCTGTTAAAGTTCATGAAGGCTTTTCAGATGTGTGAATAAAGGTAGCCAGGATGAAGTTTGTGGAACACGAGGGAATGAGAGTTGACCTGAGGTCAGGGACAGAGAAACTGTGTTCCTAACCAGAAAAGTTATGTTGAAATCAGGACATATTCTTGAAAGATTAAAGCCGTGCCCTGGAGAAATCAAGCCACATCGCAAAGCAGCAGCGGAAAACCAACATCTAAGTTCATTTCAGTCCACGCGACCTGCTGCTTTCCCAGTGCAAAAATAAGCCATCTAAGCACTGCTTGTTGTGAACACTTAAAGCGTATTTCCACTTTTGCAGCCAAATTGGGAAAGCACCTATTTTATAATTGTTACATGTTCCCATTCATATAGCATAAATTATAAAATTAAATTAAAATTGCTGCTTGCCATTTTAAAGGTGCAATTCTAATAACTCAAATCTGGAAAAAAAAACTTTTGTTTATGGGGGGCTGTGCTTGCCATAATTGCCCTGTCTGTGCTAGGCTGGCAGAGCTCATTATCAGGTGTAAACTAGGGATGCACCAATACCAAGTTTTTGCGTGAGTATCAGTACTCACACAAACGGTACCAAAACCCCATTAAAATGCATTGATTATCCCTGCAGAGGCTGATCAAATGCTGGTTTTCCAGCAGGACCTTTTAACATAAGCTGGTCTAACGATTGTGGTACACACAGATCGAAATTCAATCAGTTCTTGCTGAACTGGGCACATTTTGATACATTTATACCTAGCTTAATTTTGACTGTTCAGGAATATTTACAGTCAGCCATAGGGCTTTCACCTAAGAAACATCTAAGGCTCCTTTCACATTTGGAATAGTGCTTAATCCCAATTAGTTAAAAAAAAAATAAAATACAGTGCTACATCCCAATGTGATTATCAAAATGGAAATTGAAAAGAGAACTCTAAAAAAAATGGGACTTTTGAGGCTCAAAATGTCACAATAAAACACAAATTCTTTATTTAGATTCAACACTCCTTTCTACTCTAACTTTCCTTTGGAAATTAATTTACAATACAGACCTAGGTTAAAATTATGACAAAGCAATACAGTATATCGGAAAGTACTGATTTTTTGTGGCTCGATGCGTTTCATGGATTTAATCCAGAAAATCATTTTCCCTGTTAAAATAGGACTTTAAAGGCTCAGAGAGTAAACATATGCTTGTATTAAAGAGCTATAATTTTATTTGTAAAAAAAAAAAGTTTTTTTACATATACGAAAAAAAATCCACTTCTTTAGGAGCAATCAGTGTATGTGTAATCACAGCCATCTAAACAAAAATAATCATAAATATTACAATTCTTTATCCTGGTAGGTGGAAAAGAGTGATAATCCTGGGCGACGATGGGCGCAAGGAAGGGTCACGGGCAGGGATCAATCAAGAGGCCAGCAGTGTTCAAACCATGTCCCACCCTACCAGTCCGCTTGTGCAAGGATACTCAACATCACTGCCATCTAGAAGGTGTTCATACATCAGAGAAAATCAGTCCCCTCATAAGATATTAGGCAGACTGCTAAAAGATTTCAGGATAACAAAACAAAAAAAGCCATAAACCAATTATACCTTGGTAAAACTGATATGATGCCTTCCAAACATCTAGGAGTCACCAAGCAAGTGGAAGTGTAATAAAATAAAAAAGAAATCTGCCAGAAGAAGTACTCTAGAAAGAGACAAATCACTCTACCTTATCCCTATTAATTATAGCACATTTTTTATACACATCTCACCCCATTTTTAGCTTCCCTAAATTAACAGCTCTAGTGTTTAAGAGCGCAATCTGTCAGTGCTTACTATTCCTAAAGTTATAGGTGGGTTTAAGGGCAATGTTGGCTATTCTTTCTTAAGCGGGCTGGTAGAGTGGGACGTGGTTTGGTCACTGTTGGCCTCCTGATTGGTCTCCTGAAAGGGCTTGTGGCCCTTCTTTGCACCCATTGCCCGCCCAGGATTGTTACTCTATTCCACCTACCAGGATGAAGAGTTGTG